>NC_056662.1:73662597-73971764 GCF_018350195.1 Panthera tigris | reverse complement strand
AGGAGAAATGATCACATTCAGAAACAGTAGAATATAAACCAAGAGACCTGTTCTGTAGTCTTATTCCTGCCACTGTTTGACTTGGGCACACATTTCTTAAGTTGCCTGGGCTTCGCTTTCCACATGAGTAAAAAGAGGGCCATTTAATTGGAAGGATGACCTTCAGAGTCCATTGCCCATGAGTGTTCCACTGTGCAATTCAAAAGGCATAAGACATCCTGAGGGGAATGCCATTGACACTTGATGTCTTTGACTTCCTTCCAGCTTTACTTGGGGCCACAGAGGTCATACCCCACCTGGAGAGGTTTCACATCATGCCACTATGCTCAAAACCAAAAGGGCCTGGCTCTGGACAGCTGCTTCTGCCCTTCTGAACAAACTACAAAGACATCACCATTGAGAAATGCAAAGCATTCTTCACTTGAATTCCCAATTCATTCATTCAGTCTGTTCAGTCAGTATTGTGAGGTCTGAGATTTGCCAAACTCTCAGCAATAATTGAGTAAAACTGATGTGTGGCAAAGTTCTAGGGGAAATGAGCTGATATTGTATAATTTTCCTTTGAGCTTCTTATAAAGTATTATATTTCTTTTTTAGAGTTTATAGTATTTTTACCCTCTTACCTTATCTTTAAAAATATTACCAAAGTAGTGACCTGTACGTTTTTCAACTCTGTGTCCTTGCTCTTGTCTAATTCAACAGATATTGATGAATGCAGAACCTCAAGCTACCTGTGTCAATATCAGTGTGTCAATGAACCTGGGAAATTCTCGTGTATGTGCCCCCAGGGATACCAAGTGGTGAGAAGTAGAACATGTCAAGGTAGGCTTATCGTTTTCATATCTGTTAAGTGTTCATTTTTAACCAGGAAAAGCAGGGACAGAGTTACAGGATTCTCTACCATAGACTTTCATTTTTTCCATCTTGCATATAATTTGAACTCTTTTTTCCCTTGCTCATCATGCATTATGCAAATCTCATCAAAAGGGTATTATTCAGTTAACACTGACTTTTTGGAAATTTAAAGTAATTATTTTTCTTTCTTAAGATGTAAGTAATTTTAATAAAATACTGATATCTCTTCTATATAGCCTATATAATCTCTATGATACACATCTTTTAATCACAACCCAAAAAGATTCAATTATTAAAATATCTTGCCATGAGTTTGAGTCCAGAGAATAAACTTAATATGTGGGTTAGGCAAACCTCAAACTAGTCTCAATTCTCTAAAATACCAAGATTATAAATTGGGTAGTAATTTAGGTACTGAGAAAATCAGCCTCATGTGTCTTAAAATTAGCTTGAATTCTTCAGCAAAAAAAACTATAGATCCAAAAATAGCTAATATCCTAGGGTCCAGTTTTAAAATAAACATTCAGGTAATCTTCACACCTATACACCTCCAATGCTACAATGTCATTTAAAATTTCTTTAACAGGGAAAAGATTTGCTTGGATAGAACCAAAAGTATAGATAATCCTAGAAAGGCTAGTATAAACCCCTACATTTACATAAAGCAGTGAACAAGTAAAAAAAAAAATGACTAAACTTGAAGACAGAAAATCTGAGTCCTAGTCTTCTATCTATGTAATTCTGAACAAATTATGAAAATCTTTGACCCTTAACTTTGGAAAAGGGAGTTGTGAAAATGAAATGAAATAATATACATAAAAATTATAAAGCCTTACATAAACTATAAAGCCTTACAATCCAAGATTTTTTTAAGTTTATTTATTTATTTTGATGGAGCGGGGAGAGAGAACGAGCAGGGGAGGGGCAGAAAGAAAGGAAGAGAGAGAATCCCAAGCAGACTCTGCACTGATAGCATGGAACCCAATGCAGGGCTCGATCTCACAAACAGTGAGATCATGACATGAGCCAAAATCAAGAATTAGATGCTTAACCGACTGAGCCACCCAGGCACCCCCAAGATGTTCTTGTAACATGTACTTAGCCATGTAAGTGACTAGTAGCAAATCTTCTCTAGAGAGTCCTTTTTAATCAGAACTGAGAAAGACATACAGGAGCAATAAATCCTTCAAGAAAGGAAAAGACCAAGGAAAAGAGATACTAGGGATACTCAGTCTATATCATGATTTTATAGGAAAATATTAATTCACCGAACATCCAGGACCTGCGGTTTTATAGTATGCATATGGCCTTTCAACTAGACTCCATCTACTAAATATGAGCATAATCAGAATGGCATTCATTGCACAATGAACCCCTTTAATCCCCTTTCCAGGTTACTGGGGACTTTAAAGTTAATTGTGGGAAAACATTGCATTCCAATGATTTTATTTTTTAAAGCCTAACTGAGACTTTTAACATGAATATTACATGGAGGAAAATGTTAGCCAGTGGGATGTCCTAACCAATTTCCCTGGAGTCCTGCAAAAAAATGTCTATGTGTTTTTTTATCACAAATGGATTTGATCCTCAGCAAAAGACAAACAAATTAACATACAATGGAATCTTACCTGCCTACTCTAGTATATGAAAACATTTCAGTTACAACTAAAGGTGAAAAATGCACTAGAATTGCAAATAAGGGATTCATGAGTGTTATATCTTGAAGATATGCAGCTCCAGAATGTTTGGCTAAGCCAAAAACATTTTTTATGAGAGAGACTTAACATTCTTTTAAGGTACAAAGCAATTGGTTTTCTCCACTAAAATCATCTCTTCCCAACGTCGTCCATAGACTAAAGTAAAAACGAAAGAGTTCAGATTCTTACCTTTACACAAAAAGCTCATTTTGAGGATGAAATAACTGTTCTCATTTCCACAGCCTTGCAAAAATGAAAACACTGTGTGTGTTTGGATGGGGTGGGGGAGGCCACAGAGAAGGAGAAAGACAGAGAAACAGAGAGAATACACATACACACAGACACACATTCATCAAATATTTTAATACTATTAATAATTTCCGAAAAACATTCCAGAATGATTAAGGTGTTAATTATGCTAGGCTCTAAATTAATGGAAGTAATAAATGAAATTATTACATAAAGTTTCCTTTTGCCCTTCTTGGTCTCCACATAACAAATCAGTCTTAGTTTTCCTTGTAGCTAAACAGCATCTTTATTTTTCAGAGGAGTGAAGAATATTGAAAGGACAAGTTGATTGTAATTTCTTCTAAGGGATCTAAATTCTTTCTTTAGCCATAGCCACTCCAAAAGAAGACACTTCTTATAACTGACTCTTGGAAACTCTTGGAAACTTCCAGTCTCTCTTGGGTTCCAGATAGCTTTGGCCAGTTTGGAAGGGAAAAATACATTTTTTTTCCTCCAAAGACAAGGCATGGAATTATTCTCATTTAGAGGATGCAGTACCTTACAGTGGAAAGATGCCTGTCACTAACTGTATGAACTTGGGCAACTTACTTAACCCTTATCTGTTTTTCTTCCATGTCAAATAGAGATAATATCTTTCTCACCTATGTCTACATGATTTGTGTGAAGAACAACTTAGTTCAATTTAATATTTCTTAAAAGCCAGGTGCCCCTGAGTTACATTAATGCTAGGTGATGAAGGGATATAAAGATGGATACTACAGCCCTGCCCTCAAGGGGTTTATAAGCTAATGGAAGGGTTAAGACAAACATGTAGATTTCAATAATGCAAAGCAGAGAGCAACAAAGGTCTCCCAAAAAGAACATGAGGTATGAGATTCTGATAGGAAAAACAGATTAAATCCCAGCAACTAGCCCATTGCTGGCTTGCAGCAGGGATTCAGTAAATTACTTATGGAATGAGTAAATTAATGAATGAACGTACCTGATTATGAGGAGGAATGATTCAGAAAGGCTTATATTGAATAAAATCTAAATCATTATTCATATGTAACAGGAGACAGACATAGCCAGGGATGTTAACATTAATATAATTTTCATTGTTGCTGTTGTTGTTGTAAATATAATGGCTCTCCAGTGAAAGTGTTCTCTCAGATGTCATATGAAGGCTCCTAATTCCCAAATCTAAAACCAGTCCTTGTCCAGCCTGGCCTTTCTATGGCCCTCTTTTTCTGGGGCTCTCTTCCCTTCTGGCTTCCTCACACTGCCTCTTCCTGGGTTGCCTCTCATCAGAGCCCCTTCTTTACTTCCCCTTCTAACACACTGTCTCTAAATAGCTATCTATGCTGTCCAAGGTGGAACACTTCATAGCTTCACTTCTTGTGTTATGCTTCCTCCAGACAGTGTTATCCACTCCCAGAGCATCAAGTCTCCACCTGCATACTGTACTCCACCCGCATGTCCACACCTCTAAGCCTCACCTCTTTTGGGAACTCCTGAGCCACACATTCAGATGCCCTCTCCATAGATTTTGCTTCCTGCTTTCTCAACCTGGAAGACCCTCCCTACCCCAACCATGAAAATCCTGTCTACCCACCACACTTCAAGGCCAAACAGAGATGCCTCTTCCTTCCTGAAGCCTTCTAACCCTCCAGGCAGAATTTATTCCGCTTCTAATCTGCTAGTACACTTATCTATCTCTTGTTTAATTCCATTTTATTTTATAATTATTGCCATATCTGTATTCTTAACTAAATTACAATCTACCCAAGGGCAAGAACTGGTGTCTTTCACTTTTTTTTTTAATGTTTATTATTTATTTTTGAGAGAGGTAGAGAGGGGTGTGTGTGTGTGTGTGTGTGTGTGTGTGTGTGTGTGTGTGCAAGCAGGGAAGGGGCAGAGAGAGAGGGAGACACAGAATCCGAAGCAGCCTCCAGGCTCTCAGCTGGTAGCACAGAGCCCCATGTGGGGCTCGAACTCATGAACCACAAGATCAAGACCTGAGCTGAAGTGAGATGCTTAACTGACTGAGACACCCAGGCACCCCTCTTTCACTTTTTTATAAGTATGGCCAATGGCTAACATTTGGCTTTGAATTCAACAGATGAACAATAGGTGCTTGATAAAAAATATTATCAAATGACACATACTAATCTGTCTAGGACGACTTAGGCTACATCTGTCCTGAATTAAATGCAATGAATTAAATGCAAGTCCTACTCAGTCTTGTGTCTAAAAACAAATGAAATTTAACCTAGATCCCCATATACCTCTTACCTTACAAACCTTAATCTGCCACTTACACAATTTATTTACATCAGTAAATTCTTTTACCCTATGTGTCCACAGATATAAATGAGTGTGAGACCACAAATGAATGTCGGGAAGATGAAATGTGTTGGAATTATCATGGTGGCTTCCGTTGTTACCCACGAAATCCTTGTCAAGATCCGTACATTCTAACATCAGAGAAGTAAGAGAAAATTAGAACTTTTGAAAGCAGGAAGCTTTGGTCTTACCAGCCAAACTGGGAAATATTTCTGTTTTTCTCTGCAGCCGATGTGTTTGCCCAGTCTCAAGTGCGGTGTGCCGAGAACTTCCCCAGTCCATAGTCTACAAATACATGAGCATCCGATCTGATAGGTCTGTGCCGTCAGACATCTTCCAGATACAGGCCACAACCATTTATGCCAATACTATCAATACTTTTCGGATTAAATCTGGAAATGAAAATGGAGAGTTCTACCTAAGAGTGAGTACACTGAGGGCAGCCATAGTTGTTGGGAAAAGTGCAAGTTTGCTGTTGCTGTTTGGTGGTATTCACTTGGAAGGAAAGCTAACATTTAAAGAGTTTTTATGTGCAAGCATTGTGTAAGGTCTTCCTGTGTGCATTATCTCATTTAATCCCCTTGGTAACACTGTCAGAGAGATACTAACATTTCATCTCCATCTCTATAGAAAAGTGAGACTCAGATTTAGGAGCTTCTCTAAAGTCACTCAGAAACCAAGTTGAAGACTCTAATGGAGTTGTGTGTGACCTACAAAACACAAGCCTACACAAACACACATACCCCAAATAGATACCACAAATCAGTGATAGTTATTTAATTGTACATAGAAAAATTAATTCCTGGAGAACTTTTCAGAAACTATAAATTCCTTGTCACACCTGCAAAATTATTTCCATTCACACTAAAACTGAAACCTGGAAGTCCCTGAAAAATGACCCCAACCCCCTGCACCAAATGTGCCAGGAGTTGTACCATTGTTGCCAAACCTCCAGGCACACAATGTGAGGTCACCTTTGTGTTTTCCATTTCTTTCACTGCCTAGATGAAATCTCTCTCTAAATTCTGCTATTTCTTTCTTCACAGTATCTCCTGGATTATCTTTGCTTCCCCATGCCCCTGCCTCTCTTCCTTTAAACTGGCTCTCACCACCCCCTCATCCTTCCAAGGGCTTCCGAGCAGATCTCCCTGACTCTGATGCCTCAGCCTTCCAGGCCCCCTGCAAAGGCTCAAAAAGTTCATTTTAGGTTAAAATTCTGACATATTTCAAATACGGCTCACCACTTCATGTGAAAATGATGGCACCCCACCAAGCAGTTTGCAGGGTTACGGTAACTATTTCACGCTAAGGATGTTATTCATCCAGTTACAATTTTCTCAAAACTCCTTTGGGCACTCTTCATTTTTAACCAAATTTTAAAGTCAATATTTCATTTTGAGAACATGAAAAGTAAATTGGGAAATTCATCTTTGTGGTGAAGTTTACAGATTTTTAATGTTTACATGTTTATCCTGTTCTTTGATATTTTAAGTTCCTTTCCAACTCCAGAATTATGTGATTGTTTCTTTGCCAGTAAATTAAAAATGATTAATTTCTTATGACCAACTTCTGAAGAGAAAAAATCCAACCCCAAATCTATTGCTATTCTTTTTTTCTAACAGCTAAGAATAAACTTCTTTAACATTTGATGCTTTCAATTTGAGATATACTAGATATTTGTAAGAAGTTTACTCTAAATGAATTTCACACAGTTCAGATAATACCAATTTAATAATTCTAGCCCAAACAAATGACATTATTTGTAACCCATGGCAATAAAACAGGTTCATCTCAAAATCTTTTTAAAAACTAACTTTCCATTTTGAACTTTCAGCTATAGTTTAAAAAAATAAAATTTCTAGCATAATCGACAGTTAAGCAAAGTTCCAGCATGTTATTTTCCTTGCAATAAACATAGCAGTTTAAAAGTTTTATGATTCATATCAGTGCATTTATCGACTTGATATTTTCAAATATAAATTCTCACAGTGTTTTTCTCAAGTAAAATCTTTTTTTTCCCATAAGTGATATAAAACATTGCCAATTTTTATAATCCCAGACTAAATTTTAAATTGTTTAAAACAAAAACTATTTGAAATAAAAAGCCATTCTAAGATTATTTCTTATCACGTAATTCAAAAAGTAGTGGGGTTAAATGCTACAAAATTTCTCCACTGAAAATCCACCTGTGTAGAAGGCATAAGAGTCAATCAGCAGGCCTTAATTAAGCACCTACTGTATCCTCAGACCGATGTGAGGTGTATGTAATACACACTTATTTTAAACAGCTTTAAATATTGCTGTGTGGCGAAAGTTAACACCTTTGGGCAGGGAAAGGGAGCAATTTTATGTCTAATTCCGTGGTCCAAGACATCAAAGAATTAATGTTGGCTGGAATAGACAAAGAATGTTTTTTGGTGGTCATGATACTGGACCTGGTCTTTGAAGATTATAAAATATAGGATTTTACTTATATTCCTTTTCAGAGAATACTGAGAAAACCTTCTTCCCTGGAAAAGGGGACATATTATAAAGAAGTAGTACACAAACTAGAAGGCAGAATACCATCCTCCCCACCCATACCACCCAATATCTATGCCTTACTGAGCCTATTTTCTTCATAGCCTTTATCACCACTTTGCATAGTATTCATTGGTCTATGTCATGCACTACAGTATGGGTGTAATGAAAACAGACTTCCCCTGTTGATTCACTCTTCTATACTCAGCACATGGAATGTACCTGGCACTTGGCAGGGGCTCAAAAAATATTTTTAAATGAAAGAATTTATTCAACCAAAGCCTTCAAGGAATTACTATTACCTTCAAGGGGCAAGCACCTGCTGGATTCTAGAGACACAACAGTGACTGAAGCCAAGCCAATCCCTACCCCAATGGAGGTCATAGTCAAGACACTGAGCAAGTGCTCACAGTTATGCTGAATGTTACAATAGGGAGTTGCAAGTGCGCTTGGATGCCTAACAGGTCAACTGCTAAGAAGATAGGAATGGTCTGGAAGCCTCCTGAAAGAAGTGGACTTAAGCTGAAGACTAGCAATTAAAGACTAGCAAATAGAAGGAATAAAAATCAGTCCAGTTGGTCTGAAACTCCAAGTGCTGTCAGTGGAGTGGCTTGAGAGAAGCCTAGAGAGATGAGCAGGGCCTTAGGGATCATATTAAGGATTCAGGTAGAGAATTTGCTATTGGATTTTCATGTTAAAAATGATGCCTGGCTACAATGCAGAGCCTGGATTGGAGTAGGACAAGAATAGAAATGAAAAGACTAGTTAGTAGTTCAAGAGATGCAGTACTAGTGTGGTAGTGGTAGCAGTGAGTCCAAAAACAGTGAACAGATTTATGAAGATATAGGAAGAACTATATGAGTTGGTAAGTCATTTGCTAAGGGGAAGTGGAGGAGGAGGAATCACCAAAGATAACCTCCAAAGATAAGTTTCTGCCTTAAGCAATAGTAAATGGTGGTGGTGCCATTTATTAAGATAGGGAAGAAGGAACCAGTGTGGAGAGGAAGGTGAGTTCAGTTTGTACATGCTTTAAGTTTGGACCCTTCCCCTACTTTTCTGAAACCACTGAGACCAACAGACATGAATTACCTGAATTTCCCACTCACCTCTGCAAATTTAAGTTCATGTGTCCCCCTTCTTACCTTCTCCCTTGAGTTTTTCCAAGATGAGGTTTCACTTCTGTCAATCAAGGCCAATCCACCACCTGTATTTTTCCTTCCATCTCCTCTAGAACCTTGCTCCATCGAACTCCCATTTACCTCCTATGTTTTCAACTTGCCTCCCTCTAGATGTTGCCCTTGTTCTCCTCTCCTTTCCCAGCCAAGGTTCTTAAAGCACAGCCTGTAAACACAGTCTCTGCTTTCTCACCTCCTGGTCACCTTTCTATCTTCTGTTCCCATTACCCTACTGAAGTTGCTCTGAAAAAAAAAAAAAAAGCCACCAATGACATCCGTACTGCTAAATCCAGAGGGCGTTTTTCAGTTCCAGTCTCCCTCAGCCTCACTACTCTATTGCACACTGCTGGCCATTCATTTGTTTCCCATTTAATCATCTGCTTCTTCTCAGCTTCCCTCAATGGCTTCTCCTCTGCCTACTCCTTAAATATTGGCTTCTCCCAGATCCAGCCTTATCGCACATACATTCTGTCCCTTAGTTTAGTGTACACTCATTGAAGTGACTGCTAAATCCTAATCTTCTGTCTCTATCCCTGCTTTCCTCTGGCATTCAGATTCGCACATCTACTAACCTACCCCTCCAAACTCATCTCCTTCTACTCTCCAGCACTCATCACATTCTTCATCAGAATGAAACTGCATTCAGTTCTCCTGAACACACTTCTTAACAAAACTTCCAGTTATCTTTGGTGACTATCCTCACACATTCAAAAGCCTTTCCTCAATGCTTTAGGGTCCCTCCTCTTTTCCCCTGTATTTTTCACCTAGTGTATCTTCATACATACCCTACATAACCTCATATATCTTAGCATTTGCTATATTCTATTGAAATTATTTACATGTCTCTTCACCTACTAGAATGTAAACAAATACATAATGCTAAGAAGTGAAAGATGATAATTTTGTTTAACAGTTCAAACATTATCACATTCTCACCTGAACTACAGTCTCTATAAAGACTGGTACTATCAATAAAAGTGAAGAGAAAAAATAATACTGAGGGATGTATAGAAAACACAAAACTATCAGAAAAGCAGGTCCCTGTAACTTGGAAGTAATGACTATTGTGTGGACAAGGGAAAAAGAAACGAGAAAGATTGAAACCAAGACGGAGTTAAGTAGTGACTTTTATTCTACCCTCAAAATTCTTCCCCTAATTCTTATAGGACTAGGTATACTCACAAATAATAGAAATTGCAATTCAAGAAAAATTCTCCTCTCCCTCCCTCTTTTTTCTTTTATTTTAGCAAACAAGTCCTGTAAGTGCAATGCTTGTGCTGGTGAAGTCGTTATCAGGACCAAGAGAATATATCGTGGACCTGGAGATGCTAACAGTCAACAGTATAGGAACCTTCCGCACAAGCTCAGTGTTAAGATTGACAATAATAGTGGGGCCATTTTCTTTTTAGTCTTTTAAGAGTCCACTATAGGCATTTAAATCAGCCAAAGAATATTGTTACAACAAAGCACTATTTTATTTATAGACGTATCTAGTACATCTACATCTATATGCTGTACACTCACCAATAATTCAAACAATTACACCATGGTATAAAGTGGGCATTTAATCTGTAAAGATTCAAAGTTTGTCTTTATTACTGTATGTAAATTATACATTAATCCACTAAACTGGTCTTCTTCAAGAGAGCTAAGCATACTCTATCCAATGAAACTTGGATTCTTTTCTGTAAAAGTGGGACAAAGCAATGATTATCTTCTGTGGTGCTTAAGGAAACTTACTACAGCCCCACTGACAGTCTCATAAGGAGGCAGCCTCATAACATTGAACAGCATGCAAGTTCAAGGATGAATTTTTTAACTGCTTTGTAACAAAATGGAAAAAGTCAATAAAGATATATTTCTTTAGAAAATGAGGATCTGCCATATTTGTGTTGGTTTTTTTTATTTTCATTATCAGTGTAAACACAGTTGTTTATTACTTGGTAATAAATAATTATTGTATAATATGCTGGTTTCTGTTGAATATTTTAAATTTTGTCAGGAATTTTTTATTATGAATGTAAACAAAAAAGTAAGCAAAACTTCCAAAATGAATAAGGTAGCCATAGAACAATTATTATGTGAAGAAATCTGCAGAGAGTAGATGAGAAAATAAATTATTTTTAAACCATAGTGGAGTTGACCTGAAGAAGCAAATTCAGTGTGTTCATCAGTTCAAGCTGCCATAATAAAATACTATAGACTGGGTGGCTTATAAATAACACAAATTTATTTCTCACAACCTAGAGCCTGGAAGTCTAAGATCAAAGTGCCAGCACGATCACGTTCTGGTGAGAGCTCTCCTCAGGGTTGTAAACTCATATCCTCCCATGGTATAAAGACAGGAGTGAGCTCTTTTGGGGTCCCTTTTATAAGAGCACTAATCTCATTCATGAGGGCTCCACCGTCATGACCTAATTATCTCTCAAAGGCCTCAGTTCCTAATACTATCACATTGGAAGTGGATTTGGATTTCAACATATAAATTTGGGGAGGACACAGACATTCAATCCTTAACACTCGGTAAATGTAAGAACATCCCTGATTTCAGGACTTCCACAGGATGTGGAAAAAAATGAAGAAAAGGTATTGTACTGAGGAAGTTTTAGTTTCTGAGTAAAATTAAAATTCTAAGAATTCACTTATAACTAAAATTTCTCATCTTTATTTCTGATGCTCACAGAGGAATAAAATGGAAATTGTTCTTCTTCTTGGCATCCAGAGTGACAGTGAACTAAAGAAAATTATCCTCCTTCTGAATTCAATGAAAAGGTTTTATGTCTTGTTTAAAGTGTAACTGCTTCTCTTTGATGTATTATATTTTTTAAATAAAAATAAATATTCTTTTAGAGGATCACTCTATCTTTGGAAGTTTTTTAAAGGTAACCAGTAACAGCCAATATAATTTTGTCTGGGAAAAAATTAGTTATAGCTGCCAGAGCAAGAACAACCATTTGATTTTTTTAAGAGATAATCTAGGAGATAAGGGAACAAAAAGACTGCTAAAATCATGCCCCAAAAAGGTGTGCAGCCAATTTTCTCTTACATCCCGTTTGAAAGCACATATGAATAACTTCTGACCCCCAGGTAACCTCGACACTGAAACAAGTGTTTCTCAAAGAGTTGACAAAATGTGCAGTAATTGTCAAAAGGAAAGTTCACCAAGAAATCAAGAAACAAAACAAACTTCCTGTGTGAGCAGAGGATGGGCTTTTGTTAAAGGGGCACAGAAACAGTGATGAGAGAATAGGTCTAACCAAGAGCCATATGAGGAAGCAGAATAAACAGCCAGCCACAACACAGCAGGATGGTTGAGTGCGTTGCTCACTCCATCTGCATGATTACTTTCAGTCCAGATAAGTTAAGACTTGATTTAAACTTTTCTGTTTTAATCAGTCTATTGATTTTTCTACATGCAGTCACAGTTCTCAAGTCAGTGATGGGAATGGTGAGAGTTTAAAAAGAAAGTTTAAGATCTTCTTCCAACAGATTTTTGTGCTTAAATAAGGAGGCAAGGTCTTATCTATGACTCCACAGAGGATTATAGAAGAAACAGGAATCTCTCTGAAATATTTATACATAAGCCCTGACTCTCCACCCCCACCTCTAAACAGACATATATCTTCTATAATTATATATATTATTATATAATTATATGTTATATATTATAGAACATATATTATAGGATAATATATTTTATATATTATAGAATAATATATTTTATATATTATACATAAATATATAAATTATTTCTGTATTACATAATTAATTTATAAAACATTATATTATAATATATAATAATTTATATATGTTTTTATAATAATAATAAAATAATAGTGTATATACATGTATATTTGGGACATATAGAAACCATTAACTGCAGGCAGGATGGCTGCCCTTTCATCCCAAAGCCTAGCCCTATTCACAAATCATAAACACATGAAAAGGGTTGATATAGTGAAGAGTCACAGAATTCCTTTTTTTAATTGTAAAATACACATCCAATTCACCATTTTAAAGTGTACAACTAAGTGCCATCTCGTACATTACAATGTCATGCAAATATCAACACTATCTAGTTTCATACCTATTATAAACCCCATATCCATTAGCAGTCACTCCTCATTCCCCAACCCACAAGCACTGATAGGAGTTACCACTAGTCTACTTTCTGTCCGTGGATTTGCTATTCTGAACATTTCATACAAATAGAATTATACAACAGGTGCCCTTTTGCGTCTGGCTTCTTTCACTTATCATAGTGTTTCAAAGTTCAGCCATTTTGTAGCATGTACTTCCATATTTCATCCCTTTTATGACCAAATAATATTCCATGTATTACCACACTTGATCCATTTGATGTTGGCAGGCCAGGTCCAAGGACCCAGAGGGGCTCCTGCAGGGCCAGCCAAGAGGGTCCTTGGCTTTGCACAGGATGGAAATCAAACATGAGCCAGCAAGAAGTGAGAGCAGAGTTAATTGAAGATATAGAGAGAGCAGATACAGATGGAGTGTCTGGGAAATCCAGAAAAGAAAGGAGAGCATCTGGTCTTTGCTTGGGGTCTGGGGATTTTTACTGAGGATTGCAGTCTGGTGTACATGTCCTCTCAGGCATCCAGGGACTGGTTAGAATAAAGACAAGGGCCCAGGTGTCATTCCTTGGAAGCAGGGGGTCTTAGTGTCAAGAAGTCAAGCTCCGTTGGTCTAGAACATACATATGATGCCTTCCTCCTGTCATTCTCACTTGGTCCTTCTTTAGATGTTATCTATTCTAAAGAAATCCTTAACTCCTTGTTCCTTACAAGGAGGACATACACTACATCCTGTGGCACATGTAAAGTGGGGGGTGCAGGTTGCAGCAAGTATAAAAGTTGAAAAAGGAGCAAAAAACAAATTTTTCTGGAATCCTTCATTTTCCCTGTCTCATATTCATCAGTTGATAGACATCAGCTGATAGGTTGTTTCCACCAGCAATTCCTTTTTATCTTACCTATCAAAAGGAAACTGATTTCTAGGTGACTCATCCACTCATTTCACAGCCTAAATCACCCATTCTTAGTTTCATTTTTAACTAAAAAAAAAAAATAGCAAGAGAAAAAAAATTTTTTTTTCAATTCACAGAAGCAAAATCCTGGAAAGAACTTTGGAAAGCTAACACATGAGCTCCCTTACAGGTACAACCATTCAAAGCAACATAAAAATCTCATGTTCTCTTTTTAATATAATTTGAAATTCAAAATAAAGTAAACATCTTCACTAAAAACAAACCAAAGCAGTAAGACAAAGACCTGCTTTGTTTTCAAACTACACATGACTCCCTCCCCCCTTCCTCTGTGAGAATCACTGATTTAAACCAGCTCCCCTAGATGGGAATTACAAGAAAAATTCATCTTCAGAGTCATTATTATTCAGCAGCAAACATTTATTGAGCAACTTCTATGGTAACCCCTTGCAACATTTAAGAGTGTGATGTAGTAGAGAAGAACCAGGCTTCTAGACTCCGTTCTAACATTAACTACTTGTGAGACTTCACTTTTGGGGCCCTGGGTTTTTCTTTACCCATAAAACTGAGATATCGAAACAAGAGCTGTTTTTCACTTTTTAAAAATGTTTATTTATTTTGAAAGAGAGAGAGAGACAGACCGAATGAGCAGGGAAGTTGCAGAGAGAGAGAGAGGGAGACAGCATCAAAGCAGGCTCTAGGCTCTGAGCTGTCAGCATGGAGCCCAACACGGGTCTCAAACCCACGAACCATGAGATCATTACTTGAGCCTAAGTCGGACACTTAACCAATTGAGCCACCCAGGTGCCCCTTCAGTTTTAACAACTATAACTAACCCCTACCCCTGGGCTGCATTGAGAGATAAAGTGGCTCAATTTGCCAAATTTTTCAAAGCATCTGAACATTCCTTGTATGCAATGGCTACTGGGAAGCACTGGACCTTGGTGGGAGAGAAAACTAATAGTTTCCTCCCACAACAGGTCTTCACAATGTGGGTTTGTTATGGAGGTAAAGAACCAAATTAGCTACAAATTTTTAAATTACAATTCAAAGTAATTCTTTTTTTACTATTCAAGCTGTTAAATTATGCATGTTTTTGCTCCTTTTCACCTATACTGAAATATAAAAACTCATGTTAAATTAAAAGTCATTTTGCCTTGTTTCATCAGTGAAAACATCCAGCCATGGGTTCCAACACTTCCAAACATGCTTCCAGGGTAATAAGTATATTCTTAGTAAGTCTCAGGAATGAGGTCACAACTAGTTGTTTCCATCACTTCACCATTCTGTTACTATACCTGGGCTCAGAGACTTCCATGCTCTTCGAATGGACAGTTACATTCTGACAGTGATTACGAAAGGCCTCTTGGTTGTTAAGATTGCCTCAAAACAGAGTACATTCCCTTCAGGTGCCAAATTTCCCTCTTGACTAATCTCATTGACAACTTGCAATCTCCACCCTCTCCAAACATAAAATCTCTTATTACATGCACTTCTTTTTAACAATAATAATAGGAATCTAAATTTAGATGCCACCTAGTCAAATCATCTCATTTTTAAGACTTGCTCAAGGTCACAGTTTGTTGAGCAACACTGCTGTGCCTAGAATGCAGGTCTTCTGACTTAGATTAGAGCTCTTTTCATTGGCCAAACTCCAAATTCCAACACCAACAAGCAATCGCTCTCCTTCCTGCAAAGCATCCACCCCAAATCATGGACCAGCTTTGCTGATTGTCATGACCAGTTGTCACCACTGCTGTTATGTGCAATTGTGTTGAAATAACACAGATACCAACCTGATTCTGATTTACTCTCTTAAACTTTAGCTGACTTGTTCTCTTTAAAAGCTCCAGAGAGGCAGAAGTAATTGTGTTACACAAAATACTCCTAAACTCTAGAAACTCAAAATCAAGAACCAGTCATGTAGACATTACTATACTGGAAAGGACAGCAATTCCCAAAAGATAAAGTCCATTACTAAAGATCCAGATGTAGTTCTCTGCATGGAAGAGCTTTGAGAGCAACAGTGGTGAGGAGGGAATGAGGCTGACGCTCTCCTGGCTCAGAAGCTGAGCCAAAAAGACTCTGTAAGAGTCCTTTCATAGGATTCGTGTAAGATAAGGAGCTAATGTAAAGATTACTGCCATTCCTTGACACCAGGTAATATTCATTAGGTGATTTTTAAAGGAAGAAACAATGAACATCATCACCTGGAATAAGATAAGATGACTCATTAACAACTCAGTCCTCAGTGGGGCTTTTAGTTCTTTCACAATATGTTTAAACAAAATGGCAAAACAAGTAGGGCTTTTTTATTGTAATTTAATAATGTAAATATTGAAGGGTAGAAATCAACTGGAAGTCAATCCCCATGTCTAATAAATATAATCGTCTCTACCACTTTGCCTCTACAAGGGAGATGTTTTGGTGAATCCAAATGATGGAAATAGAAAGATCATTCAGAAAGACCACCTGAACACAGCCCAGTGGGATTATTATTTTTGGGGAAGCCTCACAAATACAAGTTTATTGTTGAATCCTGTTTCCATGACTCCAAGGAGTTGCTTATGTTTTGAATAGACATGTATGCTTCTAACTTCTAACTCTTCTTTTAAAATATAGAACAGCTGCTGGCCTGCTCATATGGTATGCATAAGAAGTCCACAAGGGACAAAACCTTCCATTAGTATGTCGAATTATTTTTAACAGACTTATATTTCTATCCCGAATCATCTCAGAAGGATGGCACGTTTCCATACTCCCAGCTGGGGGGAGCACCTGCAAAATACAAACCCAAACTGTGACACATCTGGTACCAAAAAACCGATCTTGTTTCATCTGGCCAGCAGACTAAAATATCAAGATTGTTGAACAGAAACAAGGCAAAAAGTTAACTGCCTCTCATATGTAGTCAACACAGATGTCTAGTTAAGCTGTTTATATTGTAAGTGCGTGTGTATGTTAACGGAGCACAGACCCCTTTCTTTAATAAGCCAGAGTTGGAATACAAACTCAAGAGAATTTTAAAGACCTGAATGTAAGAATTAAGTTCTTTTTTTTATCTCCCCATAGAAACCAAATTTCTGCAGAATCTCAGCATTATTTTTAAACAGATGCATATAACACAAATAATTTTGTTGAGTTTTTTGGTATCTCCAAATTATTTATTTCCTTTAAAAACTGTATTCCATGTTTTTGTATTTTAATATTTAGATTCCATTTCTTTAAGTGGTAAATTACTTGCGTGTGACTTAAGCCAGGTATCTTGGTTTGTGTTACCCTCACACAAGAATTGAGTGTGGGTAGTTTGAGAGGTTAACTCAGAAACAACAGGCAAGGAAGTAGGGAAAATGAGTCCAGAAAATGAGAGATGCCAATAAATGAGTGAGATAATGAGTAGATCACTTCTGTGAGAAACTGGTACACATTTCCTTTAGGATCCTCTCAGAAATTCTGTGGAACTCACCCCAAAATCATCCCACCAGGAGCTTCCTAGGCTGGGACATTTATCTACCAACTTCCAACCTCTTGTGAGGGCTGCCCCCAGGGGCACTAACACCACACCCACTTATAACTTAAAACTACCTGCAGGAGAGGGAGCTCCCTAGCACTGGAGAAAGCACAGGCAGACAAGAAGAGACACAGAGGCTTGATGTTGGATGCTGGCAGTGAGCTAGAAATTTCTACTGCAGCCCCCAGTAAACCCATGTGGCTGAAGGGAATTGGGGGAGGCATGAAAATCTGCTGACTGAGGTCAGCACACTGTGTGATGAGTCTGACATCTGAAGCACATGTAACTGGCCTGATGGCTTCAAATCACATGAACCTCTTCCTGGACTTTTCCTGTTGGTTCTCCATCTTTTTTTTTTCTTTCTTCCTCTGTCTTTCTCTTCTTCTACTCTAGTTTTCTTCTCCTCTAAGTATCAGTTAACAAATTAGGCACCAACCATGTCCAAGACACATGGTTCCAAATTAGATGCAAAGACACACAAGATGTTATATAAAGTGGTATCATATAGTTAACACCATGAGCCTCAGTGATTCCAGAGCATATCACAAGTCCAACTACAGACCATTGTATAAAATTAGTTGTCCTTCAAAGGTGAATCTTCAGGGAAGCTAATGAAGCTAAATCTTCAAGGCCCTTCCCTTGCACCAGTCTCTTCCAAGGCCCTGAAGAGACTCTAGCAATGTGTTGACATGGTCATATTTTTTTAAACTTTGCAAAAGTAACACATTTTAGCTGAATTGAGACTGCTCTTTCAGCTTAGCCCCCTGCCCCCAGCCTGCCCCTCCTCCTTTGTCACATCACATCTCTCCTCATGTTGGATGGCTCTGGAGTGGTCACAAGCATTGAGAATCCAGCCTGGGGAAGTCAGCAGAATACATTTAGTTTGAGTTTAGTGGGATATATCTATACAATTCACAGTCACTTCTATATATACAGTCCAGTTCCTAGAGGGTGTAGAAATAGTTTCTAGAAATATTTCTACTGCCCTCTGTGTTAGCAGCATGTACAAAGTTTCAAGGTCAATGGGCCTATCACAGTACAATGTGTCTTACAGCACCTGGCACCAGAGTAGATAAAGGAAAAACAAGTTTTGGAAGAGGGCCAAAATGTATACAAGTTATAAAGTTATGCCAGCAGTCCATGAAAAGATATGTTAACTTGGACAAAGTGTTGGTGGAAAGCATGAAGAGAAGTGAACAAATTCAATATACACAGGAGACAAAATAAAGAATTCAATGATGGCTTGGATGTGGAGAGTGAGAGAGAAGGACATGTCAGGAATGAGCCAAGCTAGGTTTCTGGCTCCCATAACCTGACAAGCAGGCAATGGTTTCTAAGCAGAGATTCAGAAATCTAAACTTCTTTCATTTTGGGGCTCTACCATCTTCAAATGACTTCCAAAATCACTGTGCTTATCCACATCAAGAATTGTATCAGGTGCCTGGGTGGCTCAGTCAGTTAAGCATCCTACTCTTGATTACTGCTCAGGTCATGATCTCACAGTTCATGGGATTGAGCCTTGCATCAAGCTCTGTGCCTCTCTCTCTGCTCCTTCCTTCTCTCCCTCTCTCTCTCTCTCTCTCTCTCCCTCTCTCAAAATAAATAAATAAACTTTCAAAAAGAGTTGGGTCAATGGCAGATAGAAAGTGAAAGCTTTTTAAGGGGCAGGCTTGGAAGTGGCTTACATTGCCATGTTCATATTCCCTTGGAAGGCTGGGAAATAGAGTCTAGCTGCATGTCCAGGAAGAAAAGAAAATGGGTTTGGTCACTAGCTAGCAGTTTCTGCCTCAATGGGGAAACCAGAAAATAAGTATATTCTTTATCCTAGAAATGGGAGCATTCCACTGGAACAGAGAACAATTTTCTAACTCTCAGTTTTTTAGCTTCACTTAGAGCTTTACTTACTTTCTTCTGTACCCCTTCTCCCTTTTTTGTTTCTTATTTTTTTATTTTTAACAGCTTTATTGAGATATAATTCACATATCATACAACTCATCTGTCTAAAGTGAACAATTCACTGGCTTGTAACATATTCACAGATGATGGTGGCACATCATCACAGCCAATTTTACATTTTCATCTCCTCAAATAGAAACCTTCTATCCTTTAGCTATCAGCTTCCTGTCCTCCCCTCTACCCTCAGTTCCCCAGCAATAAATGATCACTAATCTACTTTTTATCTCTGTAAATTTCCCTATTCTAGGTATTTAATATGAATGGAATTATATAATATGCAATCTTTTGTAATTGGCTTCCACTGAACATAATTTTTCAAGATTCATCCATGTTGCAGCATGTGTCAGTTTTCCATTCCTTTTTACGGACAAATAATTTTCTATGACATGGCTACACCACATTTTGTTTAGCCATTCTTCATTTGATGGACTTTGACGTTGTTTCCACTTTTTCGTTATTATGAATAATGCTGCTATAAACATTTGTGTACAGGTTTTTGTGTAAGCATATGTCTTCCTGGATGCAGTCTCTCAGTTTATCCTCCCGGTATCTCTGTGGCCTGTTGTTGGTATCCCCTCCCACACAAGTCGAAACAGGATTGCCAGGTTAGGTTACTTGTCCAAAGTCACGTGACCTGTACAAGGCAGAGCCAGGCCATACACCCAATCATGCTGACTCAAATTTGCCATGCTACTTCTCTCTAGATCAGCTCTTTTCAGATGGGCTTCTAGGTTTTCCTTTTAAGGATATCTAAGGAATTGTACAAAAGTTATAACCACTGTGTACCTATGCCCACCCCCAAGCCATTTACCTATCATCTTACTAAATGCTACACATACTTCCTAAAGTGCATCCAGAAAGTATAATTCTTAAAACCATAATAGCCTGCATGGAATTAGCACCACTTGCATATTTTACATCATTTTTAAGTCACATTTTTCTCATTTTGCCCAAAATTACACTTATCTTTCTAATACACAGTGTAGGTAGATGTTTGGAATGGCAAAGATTATCCCCAAACCATCTATTAACTAATTCTCTTGGTGTAGATCCCCTCCCCTTAAATTTTCTTTGGAATGAAATCAGTATTGCATGTTAGTTCCTTCCTTCCCACACCTCCTCTAGGTTAAAATTGAATTCTTTGAGTTGAAGATTTTTTTTAATTTTTTTAATATTCATTTAGAAGACTTTAAAAAAAATTTTTTTAATATTCATTTATTTTTGAGAGAGAGACAGAGCATGAGTTGGGGAGGAGCAGAGACATGCAGACACAGAATCTGAAGCAAGCTCCAGGCTCTGAGATGTTGCACAGAGCCTGACGTGGAGCTCGAACCTACAAGCCCTGAGAGCATGACCTGAGCCAAAGTCAGATGCTTAACCCACTGAGCCACCCAGGCGCCCCAAGATCAAGAATTTTTGTGCGTGGCTTTACCATTCATTTCACATGCCCTTGCATAAGCCCAACAATTGCTTGTTGACCCATTTTAACCTCTTTTGAGTGTCATCTTCAAATTTTTGATTAACGCTTATTATTTACTTTTGAGAGAGGAAGAGACAGAGCGCGAGCAGGAGAAGGGCAGAGAGAGAAGGAGACACAGAATCTGAAGCAGGCTCCAGGTTCTGAGCTGTCAGCACAGGGCCCAACGCAGGGCTCAAACTCACAAACCGTGAGATCATGACCTGAGATGAAGTCGGACGCTTAATCGACTGAACCACCCAGGTGCCCCTTGAGTGTCATCTTCAAAGTGTTAACTGTCCCTGACAATGAAAGAGACCTTACTATTGTCCTTGCAGGCAATTTTTAGCATGGAGCTAAATGGCTTTCAGATGGAGGAGTTGGCCAAAGGAACAAGACAAAGTCAGCTGTTGTTCCTGAATGACTTTGCTAAAGTTCCCTTTTCTCTCTTGGAATGGTTCATTTCTATTCAAGATGGACATTTTGACAGGTGCAATGTGCTTTGAACTGTTGTGTCCAATAATTATTTTGTCTTGGGTTTTCCTAGCAGAGTGGTATATCTTAGGTTGCTCATATGAATATTGTTTGCTTTTCACTTAATGTAGTGAAGCATTCCTTCTTGCTTTCCTTCCACATTGCTCTTTAGGTCCTTGGTAGGCATTGCTGTAGGAATGTCTCCCTTAACTTCCCGCACTCTTTCCTCCCCTCAAAATTCTCTATCTCTTTTCTTTAACATACTTCTTATGTTCTAGGGTAAGTAGAACTCTTCCTTAGTTCCACACTTCCGTGTATTTATTTTTAATGAGGGCAAATCACCTTTTCAATACCTATTTATTTATTCATCCAATAGATATTTAAGTGACTATAATTGTCTCAGCCTAGTTATTTACATTTTGTCCAAAGATGGCAGAAAGAAACAATGCTATTATTTTACCCTTTAAGAAAAAGGTATTACAACTGGGTTTTAAATTGGTAAGGAAATGCTTATGCAAATGTGATTAGTTTAGTATTATTTCTAATAACCAAACAAATGAAAAGAGTTTAAATACATAATAATGGGGGAATGGCTAAGTTAAAACTATGGCACATCTATATAGTAGAATATTATTCAGTGATTAAAATGTTTAAAAGATTTTTATGGAATGGGGGGCGTTTATGATATAAGTGTTAAGTGAAAAATGCAAGAGGTACCGTCTCAGTTACGTAAAACATACCATAAAGGAGAAAAAAGTATATCAAATGTTCACTATAGTTACTTCTGGGATAGGATTGAAAGAACACTGTATTCTCCTCTCCATACATTCCTATATCTGCAATTTATTCTCTTTTTTACAAGGAGCTTCATGTCAGGTTAAGAACTTGTTGTTTTTTAATTCAAAGCAAACGCAAGGAAGCCCTAGGAGACTTGGAAATACGATAGAAAATCACAGCCAGGCATTAAACTAAAGCTACAGGCTGAATACAAAATCTGGAGTGGGTTACCAGAATCTTCCATATGAGTGCTTGTTCAATAGTGTTTTGGTATAGAGTCCACCAGTCCCATTAACTAAGACTTCAACATATTAGTGTCCTATATGCAGCCCAGGGGACGGGCCCATCAATGTTGACCTAGTAGGGCAAAGCCAAAAAACAGAACCCAGTCTACAGATTCAGGCCTGGATAGAGGAGGTGGTATAACAAAGTCAAACTTTGCGGTAATGGAGAGCCAGGGGGAAAGTCCAGACTGTGGCTATCACAACAGCAGAGGCTACAGGTGCCAGGTATCAAGTAGATGCAAGAGGCAAAAACTGCAGGAACAGTTTGGATTCAAATATTTTAAGTGAAGTTCAGGAGCAAGGATTCAGGTGTTGGGCAGTTCATATTAATTCTTAAAATGAGATGTAGGCTAGTACCTCAGTTGAAAATCTAAGTATGCCTTTAAAAATCTTAAAGTTATAGGGGTGCCTGGGTGGCTCAGTTGGTTAAGTGGCTGACTTCAGCTCAGCTCATGATCTCACAGCTCATGAGTTCAAGCCCTGCATCGGGCTCTGTGCTGACAGTTCAGACCCTGGAGCTTGCTTCATGTTCTATGTCTCCCTCTCTCTCTGCCCCTCCCCCACTCATACTGTCTCTCTCTGTCTCTCAAAAATAAATAAACATTTAAAAAAAATTTTTTTTTAATCTTAAAGTTATAGCTTAGTGTCAGCAAATCTGTGTTAGCCTTTTCCAAGGAAGGCATTTTTTTAATGCCTAGATTATTTGAATAGTAATAATGAGAGCTAACATTTACTAAGTAAGTATCTACTACATGTCATACACTGTGGCTTCATGCTGTGCTAGACATTTGATATGCTTTACAAATATTACCTCATTTTATGACATGGGCATTTCCATCTCATTTGAAAGAGGAAGAGACTAAGCCTCAGAGAAATAAGAAATAGAGGTCACACAAGAAGAAAGTGGTAAAGGAAGATCTATAACCCAGGTCAGTTTGACTCCAAAGCCTGTAGTCCTAACCACCTCATTATTGATCAGTGGCTAATTCTGTGTAGCCATTGGTATTTTCTGTGCTTCCTTTAAAAAAAAACTGTCAGTAAACAAACAAAAAAAAACCCTGTCTACTAGAGATGAGGCTAATAGATACCACAGATAATTAAATTGCATCAAGATCTTTGGTGACTGTTAAAGGAGTATTACTAATAAAAAATTATTGCATATTTGAAAGTTTCTAAGAGAATAGATTCTAAATGTTCTCACCACAAGAAAAAAAATTGTAACTACATATGGTGATGGATGTTAACTAGACTTCTTGTGATCATTTTGTAATAAATACAAACATCAAATCATTATGCTATACACCTGAAACTAATATAATGCTATATGTCAACTATACCTCAATTTAAAAAATACTATTTACGAGTGTTAATTTGGGAAGTAAGGAAGTCTGTTCAGCACCCTTAAGATCACACTATGGGGTCTCAAGATGACTCTTTTACATCTCTAGCCAAAGTAAATAGGAAATAAATGAAGAGTTCCTACTAGGGATGTCTAAGGCAGCCATGAAAATTAGCCTGGATTCAGTAAGGATCTAAATGGAGTAAGTAAGGCATTAAGCAAATAAGCTTTCTAGTTAAAATTGAAAACATGACACACAACTCTTATGTGATTCTTCTTGGATCACTGAACCATACCCCTTGTAGACCAAATGTCTAAAGGACACTGTTAAATATGTAAGTATAAAAATCTTTACAGTGCAATAAACATTTCTGTGGACTAAAGAATAAAATCAATTGTGCAAAGTTGAACGATGGATTAAAAATGTAAATACTGCTTTTTTGCTTCTTAGAGATAAATGTAGACCTGTCGAATATCAGTTGCAACCTAATAACATGCTCAGGTGCTTTTTTTTTTTAATTGCTCAAGATTTGACATGCTTTCTTCTGTTGAGTGAAAATTCATACAATTAGCAGAGCAAAAAGCTACAGACATGTCTGGGCTACTTTACCTTAACAAGTAACTGTTCACACACCAGTTGCATACTCTCTATTACCAGTTCTAAATCTAGCAGGCCATTCTAAAAGTAACCATGTGGCTTCAGCAAATATCATTCAAAAAAAAAAAAAGTTAGTGCCTTCAACAGTAATTCTCATCCTTTTCCCAAGAGATATTTCAAACACTATGTGATGAAATTATGCAAAGAAAATAGGAAATAAGTGATTCTGTGAATGTCACAAAATGGCAGTGGGGAAGTCTCAGAACAGTCCATGATCACCTTCGAAGAGGGTGAAATTTTTAAACATTTGCTCAAAGACACCAAAGAAATTTCTGTTTTGCTTTATTTTTTAATGGTCCAAGTGTCAATCTGAAGATTCCATTTTGAAGTTACAGCACTCATATCAAGATACCCTTTTTATTCTATGAGTGTACTTAGAAGAGGGTGGGGCAAGTTGCAATGTCAAATAAATCGAAGTAGAGGATAAATAAAAAACAAGAAATGAAAAATGATGTAAAACAAAGCTATTTAGCTCTGCCAGACGCCTCTGTAACAAACATGGGATCCCAGCAAGTCAAATGCATGCCCTATTGTCTTCCCAATAGCTTCAGGAACCAGCTATTTGGTGTGGAAGCAAACTTGGGCCCCAGCTCTTTGCTCTTGACAGATTGTTTTATAGCCCTTGGTCAAAGTTTTCAACAGCGTTTGGGGCAGGCGTGACTAGGCAGCTAGATTACACAAACTGACTTTCCACTTGCAGATACACAATATTTACTTTTCAGGGTGAGCCAGTACACCAGCTGACCAATTAGGCTGCAGATTCTTTGCACTTCATTAAATCTAAGCAAAGACTGTGAATATAAAAGCCGCAGAAATACATGCAGGCTGGACTTGCCTTTAATGTGTCCTCACATAGTCTCTTTGAAAAAGAATGCCAATGACCAGTAGTCTTCTACATCAGAGCCACTTAGGTGTAAAAAAACACGGAAAGTATCTCTCAAGTGGAAAGTTCGAGTTCTGTCATTTATGGAGACCCACATTCAGCAATAGATAGTACCAAACTTCAGAAACAAAGTTTTACAAGAAATCTGAATTCCTCTAAACTCCCTGTCATTCAGCCTGTAACTCAAGCCCCTCCACAATCAATTGTATAATTTTTAAACCAGTATTTCCTTCAATGAATCCTTTCTTCTAGTCAAAGTGACCTTCTCATGTACCCTGAACATGTGGTATATATTCCTACCTCTCTGCCTCTGCTCAAACCACCTAGAATGCTATCATTCCTCCCTCCCTCTCTCTTAGGTCCCACATCTGCATCTAGACCCTACTCAAATGCCACCTCCTCTATGATGACTTCTTGGCCACAGTGATTTCTCTCTTTTCTGACCTCCCTTAGCATTAACTATTTATAAATCCATTTAATACTTATGCTGCTTCATAACCGCTCCTGTCATTATATAACTTTTCATTTATGTGTATTTTGCCTTCTGAAAAAAGTTTCCAGTCACCTGTAGGCCATTTCTACTTGAGTAGCTGCCATCCTGCAAATTCAACAAATCTACTGCCAAGCCTATATTTTAAGTAATATTACCAGTACCATTGCTCTTACATTTCAGCCAAGCTCAAAACTTCAGAATCACCTTTGAGTATCCTTCTTCTTCCATACTTCCAACATCGATCCAGTCACTAGGGCCTGTGAATTCTAGCATTGCCATATCTCTCATAACAAACCACTTGCCTTTCCCATTTTCAGTGCCAACACTCTTGCTCAGACCTTTATTTCCTCACCTGGACTATTTCAAAAGGTTCCCACTGTCTTCTCTGTCCCAGTTTCTCTACCTCCAATCCAATCTAAATACCTAGCCAGGTTAACCTTCCTACGTGCAGCTCTGAATCACATTACTACTCTGTGTAAATACTTTCAGTGGTATCTCCAGGCCTACCAAATAAAGTATAAACTCCTCAGTCTGGCATAAACTAGGCATAGTGTCATAGATGATGTGGCATGCCACCTATATCCCCCTTCAGTATCACAGCAGTGTTGGCTTCTGACAGGTCATAGTTGAATTCTTCCCTGGAAATTGCCATTGACCAAAAGGAGCTGTTTGTCCCAAGGTTTGCTTTCTCCCCAGAGGCAGACCATATTTAATGACAGATTACTGTGGGAATATAAAGGGCCAACCCCCTTGTCTCAATTCAAGACAACTTTGTACAGTTATCCCAACTTCTATGTGTCATGTGGGAATAGCTGAGGGCCCTGCTGCAACTTCATTAACTTCAACTTCTCCCTCTGCCCTATCCTGGTTTCCTAACTCCCCCACAAGGTTTGACCCTACAAGCATTCCCCAATAAACTTCCTGCACTGGAATCTTTATTTCAGATTTTGTGTTCAAGGAACCCAACCTAAGACACCCAGCCATCTTTCTTTTACATCTTTCACTCCTGTCCTTTGTATATCCTACATTCCAGTCAAACTGAGTGATGTGCCACTCCTTAAAGACACTTCCTATATTGCCACTTATTCATTCAAAAAATAATGTCTACTGACTATTTAAAGTGTTTCAGACTCTATAAGAGGTATTGACTGACCTTAAGAGCCTATATATAGGCAAGGGCTCCTGGGTGGCTCAGTCATTAAGCTTCTGACTTCGGCTCAGGTCACTATCTCATGGGTGAGCTGGAGCCTGGCTTCGGGTGAGCTCATGTCCCAATTCAGGTGAGCACTAGCCCCGCTTCAGGTAAAACTTGAGCCCTGCTTCGGTGAGCCCTGCTACTCTCTCTCTTTCTCTCCTCTGTCTCTCTCCCTCCCTCTACCCCTCCTGGGATTCCCTCTCTCTCTCTCTCTGCCCCTCACTCATCTGCACCCTCTCACTTTCTCTCTCCCTTTCTGTCTCAAAGACAGAGAGAGAGAGGCAAGTAAACAGGCCATTAGAATCAGTATGAACAGTGATTTCCCAGGTGAAGCCACAGAAAGAGCAAGGGAGAAACCTGTACTAGGTAGGAAACAGTAAGCACAAGGTCCTGGAGATAAGAAAATTCACCTGGTGAATGAGTGAACTGCAAGTGCACTTCAAAATGACTGAAGTTCAGGGAGCTTGAGTGGTGGTGACAAGAGAAGAGGCAAGAGAGATCAGCAAGACCAAGACAAAAAAGGCAAGTAACCTTATTTAGGAACCTGGACACTATCCTTTTGGCAAATAGAAGCTATTAGAGGGATTTAAGGAAAAAAAAATCACAATGATCATATTTGTGTTTTAGAAAGGCTCATCTGGCAACACAGTAAAGAAAGAATTAGCTGATGAAAGATCAAAGGCAGATGCTACTACAGTCATCCAAGCAAAAGATGATGGAGAGCTGACCCAAGGAGGTGGCAGTGGATATGGAGAGACCTGGACATATTTGAGAAATATTAATGTAAACCACAATATAAAGGACTTGATGGCTGATCATATGGAGAGTGAAAGGGAGGGAGGAATCAAAGATTCTACCGTGTTTCTGACTTGAATAACTGAATGTACATTATTCCCTGAGATAAGAAAGACTGAGGGATGCAGAACTGGGGAGAAAGATGGTGAGTTCAAGTTTGGCCATTCTGGACATAAGGTATTTAAGTAAGAGTTGGAGATATGGGTGTGAACAGCAGATAAACAGGTCTGACCTTTAAGAGAACAGCCTGGCTAGAGGCACAGACTAGGGAGGAGATTAAAAAGAGCCATTAGAAAAGCAGGAGGAAACCCAGTAAAATGTAATGTCACAGAAGCCAAGAGAACCCTTCAAGATGAATCAAGTGGTCTATGGCATCAAATATTGCCCACACCAAATAAAATAAAGACCAAAAATAGTGTCTACTGATTGGAAATATCTCTGTGCCTTTGCTCTAACTATTCCAGCAACCGAAGAGCATAGAAATGTTTTCCATCTTTTAAGGATCAGCTCAAATTGCCTCACATTTGCATAGTGATTTACTCAACATCATCACACATTACCTCATTTACAGACTGTAAGATTTTGAGAGTTAAAACTATCACTTATGTATCTTGGCATCCTCCTCAGCTCATTAAAATGTGGATGCTGTAGGTTCAGAAAGGGAGCCAAATTTGCCAAAATGTTGTGAAAGAAGAGAATCTATGGATGAGAAAGCTGGTCCACAGGCCAAAACTATTGCTTGTCCCTGTCAGCAAGATGGCACAACTAAGCCCATGTCCATGTGGGAAGGATCATGAAGAAATGCCCTTGATTGTTTAGAAAGGAACATGAGACAGTCTTCACTCTTCTATTCAAACTTAGTGAATGAAATGATGGTGATGAGATCATCCTGCCTTTTCACTGTGACATTAACTTCATAGACCAGATTAGAGGTAGATCTGGAGCAAAATACCCATAACTGGACCCTGAGCAACATCCACCCCAAAGAGACACCAGGAGAAGTCATTGATAAGCAGGCGTTCATCTTCTGACTGTTCTTTCTTCTGGAGTATAAACATCTAAATAGGAAAGCCTATTTGAATAGGTACAACTGCCAACTTCACTTACCCCTTCATATTTAATGAGCCTATTTTGTTTTATGGGTGCTTCAAAACTGCTGACAGAGAAAAGGCATCTATGAATAGAAGTCATGAAGCAACTTGCTGAGCCCTCATTGTGAGGTTGATGGCTTGCCTTGTCACGTCCTCACAGACCTACATTTCCATGATTCCCTTAATTCTCTTGGAATGAGAAGAGAAGAATTATTGCTCTCCTCCAAAGTGTTAACATGAAAGGGTATTTCCAGGCTGCTTGAGGGAGATGCAGCTACCAACACAGTGACAGCTAAAGCGGTATTAAGTGGTACATTTTTTTGGAGACCTTCAGCCCAGACCTCCAAAATTCGCTGCACAGCTACATGGCCAGGAATCCATCTGCTCTTTCCCTCCCCCTGCCTAGGCAACATTCTTCTTAAGTTCTCAAGAGGCCCTGGCATTTAGATCATCAGCAAATATTGACTCAATGCCCAGAAGAGTACCTTGAAAATGGTGGGTCCTTGATGGTGGTGACACTCAACAATGGTAACAAATAGCCCTTAAAACAGTAGTTTTTTTATAAATGGAGAGAAGACAGAGTAGTGAAGGTGAAAGTTAAAGGTAAAAATTTCCAGCAGCTTCTATCTGGAATATAGTACCTAAAGAAACTTCAGCTCAGTAAGAGGCTAGTAAACGCCTATTAACATTAAGCACTGAGGGAGTCTGGGTGACCCCTGTTTTCATTGTCATTTTGTCACTCAGCACTGCCTCCATATTAATGTTCTTACAATACTGCATACTTAACTTCTGGGTGCTTTTACCCCTTATACTGTGGTTTCCACTGACAACCCTGAGTGGGTTAAAAACAGACAATCCACTCCACACCGGTGCATCCTATACGTGTCCAAGGATGCACGGCATCATTCAAGCGATGCTTAAGGAGAGCACTTCAGACAAGAGGAAGAGTATTACAGATGTGAAGCTTAGGAAGGAAATTAGGAAGTTAGTCCAATACCAGCGTTTTAGATGATGGAAAAAAATTTGAACAAGCCGAGACATGAGAGACAGTGTTTTACCAACATCACATAGTTATAAATACCTTCTCATAGTTTTATTCTCTGTGTGTTCCTACTGTTTTAATACCTGCAATATTAGATTCCTATCATAATATAATAGTCTGCTGCATTTTATAATCTTAGGGACTGACCACACACACACACACACACACACAGCCCACCGCTGTCTAGAATGCCTTCATGAAGAACACATAGGAAATGATCTAGGTAGGAAAGAACATTCTCCAAACACCAACTATATATTACACTGAGAAGAATTACACTTCATGCCTTCATGAAGAACACATAGGAAATGATCTAGGTAGGAAAGAACATTCTCCAAACACCAACTATATATTACACTGAGAAGAAGGCTATTTGCAATACGTCAGAAAATTCTCTCCTGTAGCAGTAATAATAATAACAATAACAACAGAAATAACAACAACAATAATAATAACAGGTAGATTTTTAGATGCATTAATACATCTAATCCTGACAACAATCCTATGAGGTAGGACTATTATGACCCCTATTTTTTAAAATTTATTTATTTTTTATATGAAATTTATTGTCAAATTGGTTTCCATACAACACCCAGTGCTCATCTCAACAGGTGCCCTCCTCAATGCCCATTACCCATCCTCCCCTCCCTTCCACCCTCCATCAACCCTCAGTTTATTCTCAGTTTTTAAGAGTCTCTTATGGTTTGGCTCTCTCCCTCTCTAACTTTTTTTTTCCTTCCCCTCCCCCATGGTCTTCTGTTAAGTTTCTCAGGATCCACATAAGAGTGAAAACATGGTATCTGTCTTTCTTTGTATGACCCCCATTTTAGAAGTGAAAAAGCCAAGACTGGAAGAGGTTAAGTAATTTTCTCAATTGTTCACAAGTCCTATAGCTAATAAATGAGAAAGCAAGAATTTCTAAGACTAAACTGTCAGGCTCCAGAGGTGGACCTCTTATATATATATATATATATATAAATATATATATATATAAATATATATATAAAATATATTTATATTTATATTTATATTTATATAAATAATATATTTATTATAATTATTTATATAATATATATATATTATATATATATATATAAATATATATAATATTTTATATTATATATATTTATATATATATATTATATATATATTATATAAATATATATAATATTTATATAAATAATATATTTATTATAATTATAATAATATAAATAATAAATATATTTATATATATATAAATATAAATATATTATATTTATATAAATATATATATAAAATATATAAATATATATATAAAATATATAAAATATATATATTTTTCTATATATAAAGATTTATATACTGAAAACTACAAAACATCAATGAAAGAAATCAAACAACACAAATGGGAAGACATCTGTGTTCATGGATTAGAAGACTCAATATTGTTAAAATGTCTGTACCACCCAAAGTGAGCTACAGATTCAGTGCAAATCCTATCAAAACCCATAACACATTTTTTATAGAAATAGAAAAAACAATTCTACAATTCACACGGAACCACACAAGACCACAAATAGCCAAATAAATCCTGAGAAAGAAGAACAAAGCTTGAAGCATCACATTTTCTGATTTCAAAATATATTATGAAGCTACAGTAATCAAAACACTATGGTACTAGAGTAAAGACAGCTATATAGACCAATGAAACAGAATAGAGCCCAGACATAAATTCACATACATACAGCCAGTTAATCTTTGATAAGGGTGCCAAGAATACACAATGTGAAAAGGATAGTCTCTTCAACAAATGGTGCTGAGAAAACTGGATATCCAACAAAAAATAATAAAATTGGACTCATACCATAAACAAAAATCAACTCAGGCACCCAGTGGCTCAGTCAGTTGAGCATCCAACTTTGTCAGACTTGATCTCATGGGTCATGAGTTTGAGCCCCACAGTGGGCTAGCTGCTGTCAGTGAAGAGACCACTTCAGATCCTCTGTCCCCTTCTTTCTCTCTGCCCCTCCCCTGCTTGCATGCTGTCTCTCTCTCTCCAAAATAAATAAACATTTTTTAAAAATCAACTTGGGGCGCCAGGGTGGCTCAGTCAGTTAGATGTCTGGCTCTTTACTTCAGCTTAGGTCATGATCTCACAGTTCATGGGTTCGAGTCCCACATCAGGCTGTGTGCACTGACAGTGCAGAGCCTGCTTGGGATTCTCTCTCTCTCCCTCTCTCTCTGCCCATCCCCCACTCTTGGGCTCTGTTTCTCTCTCAAAATAAATAAGCTTAAAAAAAGTTTTCGTTTTTTTTTTAATCAACTTAAACATAAAACTTAAAATTGTAAAACTCAGAGCACCTGGGTAGCTCAGTTGAGCATCTGACTCTTGATTTCAGCTTAGGTCATGATCTCACAGTTAATGGGGTTGAGCCCTGAGTTGGGCTCTACACTGACAGTGTGGAGCCTGTCTGGGATTCTCTCTCTCCCTCTCTCTCTCTGCCCCTCCCCCCAATAATTCTCTCTCTCTCTCTCTCTCTCTCTCTCTCTCTCTCTCTCTCTCAATAAATTAACTTTTTAAAAAACTTTTTAATTGTAAAAATCCAAGAAGAAAACCTTCATGATATTGGTATTGACAATTATTTCAGGCAACAGGCAACAAAAACAAAAATAAACAAGTGGGCTTAATCCCATCAAACTAAAAACCTTCTACACAGCAAAGGAAATAATCAATAGAGTGAAAAGGCAACCTATAGAATGGGAGAAAATATTCACAAATCATGTATCTGATATGGAATTAATGTCTAAAGTATATAAAGAACTCCTAAAATTCATTAACAAAAAAACTAATAATTTGATTTCAAAAATGGGCTAAAGACTTGAATAGAAACTTCTTCAGGAGCGCCTGGTGGCTCAGTCAGTTAAGCTTCCAACTTTGATTCAGGCCGTGATCTCGCAGTTTGATCTCTCTCTCTCAAAAATAAATAAACATTAAAATTTTTTTTTAAAAAACGTCTTCAAAGAAGACATACAAATAGCCAACAGGTATATGGAAAAAATTTTCATCATCATTAATCATCAGGGAAATGCAAATCAAAGCCATAATGAGATATCATCTGATACTGTTAGAATCACTGTTATGAAAAAAGAAACAAGCAAATGAAACAAGTGTTGGAAAGGATGCATAGAAATTGGAACCTTTTAACACTGTTGGTGGGAATGCAAAATGGTGTAGCTTCTATGGAAAACATAATGGAAGTTCCTCAAAAAATTAAAAGTAGAACTACCATATGATTCAATAATACCACTTCTAAATTTATATCCAAAAACTTAAAATCAAAATCTCAAAGAGGTATTATCACTCCCATATTTATTGCAGCACTATTCACAATAGCTAAGAGATAGAAACAATCTAAATGTCCATTGACAATAAATGGATTTTAAAATGTGGAATATACATATAATAGAGTACTCTTCAGTCTTAAGGGAAAAAAAAAGAAATTCTGCAGTATTTGACAACATAGATAGAGCTTAAGGACATGATGCTAAGTAAATAAGCCAGACGCAGAAAGATAAATACTACATGATTCTATTTATATTAGATATATAAATTAGTCAAATTCATGAAATCAAAGACTAGAATGGTAGGTACCATGGGGAGGGGAAAGGAGATATGAGGAGTTATTAATGAACAAACATAAAACTTCAGTTAGGTAAGATGAATAAGCTCTAGATATCTGCTGTACAAGATTGTGTCCATATTCAACAGTAATGTATGGTACACTTAAAATTTTTTAAGTATATAGATCTCATGTTAAGTGTCCTGACAAAAGTTAATTTTTTAAAAAAGAAAATATGTGTCAGTTTTAAATATTTGAGGTCCTCTAGTAATTCATAGGATGCTTATTATACTATCTAAATAAATATTTTTGACATGTAAGTCTGACCACCTCTCTCATTCTCCCCCCAAAGCAATGGCTTCCCATTGTTTTTAGTATTAAAGACCAAAATGAGGGGCACCTGGATGGTTCAGTTGGTTAAGCATCTGACGTCGTTTCAAGTCTATGATCTCACGGTTCATGGGTTCGAGCCCCATGTCCGCTCTGTGCTGACAGTTCAGAGCCTGGAGCCTGCTTCAGATTCTGTGTCTCCCTCTCTCTCTCTGCCCCTCCCCTGCTTGTGCTCTCTCTCTCAAAAATAAATAAACATTAATAAAAAAAATTTTTTTAACAAAATAAAGTAGTGGTGCTTTTCCAACTGCACTTTAAAATTACCAAAAGTCAGGAGAGCCAAGGTACAACACAGAAAGACCTGTTAACTGCATTAGGAGCTCATCCTTCCACAGTTACTCTGCTTTGTGAATTAATCTCCTCTTAGATAATATGAGGACTATCTGACAATATTGATTTTTTTTTTGGCCTCTCTGAAAACAGCCAAATTTTTTATGTCTTGAAAATCTTTTTGTTTGTTTTTCAGCTTAGCATAACTTAACTTCAAACTACATTTAAGTTGAAGAAGCTAAATTCACAAAAAGAGTATACCTGATAACACCAGTCCGGGGAGTATCTCTCCAGGAATCATGGCATCCTAAGAGTGGAATGGACCTAAGAGAAATCATATCCCACTCCCGTTCATGTTCACAACTCCAAGTCATTCTGTGCCTCTCACTGACATGTTCCTGAAGCAAGGGCAAACTGTTCCACACACTTTCAGGGGACGTGGATCAGAACTTTATGTAAGTTCTGTGATGAAAGAGCAAAGAAAGTTGTATCTCTCCACAAAGATCTAGATAAATAGGAAGGGGTGATCCAGAAAAGGGAGGGTATATGGGAATGGGACTTGGGGAATGAATAACAGGAAACGGAAGAACTGGAGAAAATAGTGAAAATGAAAAAACAATAAAAACCAAATTCTGGAAACATACACAAATTGGGATAGCCCAGGAAATGAGTCAGAAGAGGCTTGGTTAAAAAAAAAAAAAAAAAAGACAACCAAAGAAAAATAAGGAAAATTAGAATGGTTTTGCTGTTTTTGTTGTTGTTGTTCTCTTACAAAAAGAAGCTTACAATTACTATACAAGGCAAAACTTAGAGTTGTTATAATGCACTGTATGTCTCAGGCTGAATTTTTTGAAGTAACATACAATAGTCGAAGGTTATATGCAAACCAGATAAAAAAAATTCAAGATGCAAAGTAAAGCATACCTTACATTTGTTTTTAAAGAACTCACATCGAACAACTAAGAATACTCCTTCAAAAATGCTTAATTTTTCCTTCTCTTCACCAGCTTCCTCACAGTGTATTCACCCACACACCCTGATGTTAGTGGCACATAAATCAAAACTTCCATAAAGATCAGAAATAATAACTGTATGAGCACAGGAGGTTCCTGATTTTGGCAAGACTCCAATCCACATATAGTCCTGGGCCTGATCCACTAACATTAAGAAGCCAATTTGTTCTTAGCTGAGTAATGAGGAAGGTGCTACCAGCCTTATTTTACATATACCCATGTACTTTCTGTAAGGAGCAAGGAGCAAGTTGTATCCAACAAATTACTTCAGAATTGTCATATGAGATACTGCTGCAAGGTGTATAAACTCCTCCTGTCCACCAATTTGCAACCAGGCAGTGACTGAAGTATCAGAATATTTGGAAAATCTGGCTCAATGTATTTATGACCAATAGCAGTGTAAGGAAGGGATGTACCATTGCATGGGTGTGACATCTGTAGTAGGGAAACCATCTCTTAGGACAAGAAATTTCTATGCAGTACGGGACACTCTGCACCCAGGAAGATCTAATGCTCATCAACAATAAAGCAAATAAAGGCTACCTCCGAAAAACAAACAAAAACTCCTTGAAAGGGACAAGCTGAAGATCATATAGAATCATCTTACTGAAAAAATGTCAAAAAGGAGACACAGTAACTCCCTTTCTGCCAAAGACTAACTCCCTGGGAGGGGCTCCCAGAGCAGTCTTCAAGTCTGTTGACTTGTTTTTTCAAGCCGTTAATGTAACTTGCAGCTACGTTGGTTTGTTTTGTTGTTGTGACATGGTCTCCATAGATGTGCATTGAAATTGTGCCCAGCTGCACTGAAGCCAAGGACCATGCAATCTGGAGGTTGTGCAAGCAAGATTACAAGGCTCCAAGGTATCCAGTGCCTGTGCGGCTCATCTCTTCCACTTACCTCGAAGCTTGGCTTGTTGGGCTGGGGCAACGAATGCTGCACTGGGACCAGATCCAAATGCTTTAAGATAGAGACTACATTTGCAGAGAAGTAAAGCTTTATCTTGATGTAAGGGCTTCATTTGCATGTCTAGGGAATGGTCAGTGACAACCAGGACCAGTGTTAGTGCCTGATTGTTTTCAGTTGCCCCTCTTCCTCTGGTATATAGCCTAATTTGGCCATTTTTTATTCCTCTCAGGAGTCCATTACCCTCATGTTTTCTTCATCTCCTGTACCTCTCAAAAAATAACTCGAACAGCTCATTCACATGAGACTGAGTAAATAAAAATAAAGGACATCCAGTTAAATTTTAATTTCAGATAAATAACAAATAATTTTTAGTATAATTATATCCTATGCAACATTTGGAACATACTTATACTAAAATTAACCATTGTTTATTTGAAATTCAAATTTAACTGGCTGTCCTATATTTAATGTAGCAACCCTATGCTAAAGAGCAAATGACTCATGTCTTTACTTCTCCCAAGAATATCGACTTCATTTTACCTTTGGGTCAAAGTCCCATATCTTAAACCAATTCATAATTAGGATATTTTTAGCAACAAACTAGAAGAAAAATATGTGATATTTGGCAAGCAATCATTTATTATGCCTAGCCATGAGGAGTCACCTTTTTCTAAATTGGAAAAGATTATAATCCAGAGACAGAAAGTAGAGCTTCATTCTTACCCTCTTGGACTTAAGGCTACTGATCAACATTTAATTCAAATCAGACCATGTGATTGCTTATGTTCATTGGTGCTCTATCCTATGATTCAAAGATACAAGCTTCGCCCCCAAAATATCTATTCTCATAGCATCTTGAGTGGTGATATTAGTTGACTATCCTAGGCTTCAGCTCACACTCCATCAGCAAAGATTTTGTACAAAGCCAAGTCAATTGACAAAGCCAAGTATGAAATATGTACTCTTTAAGTCCTCAGAAAGCCTATAGTTAGGGTAAGGTAGGGAAGCGTTGTGAAAAGAATGGTAATCAAAGAGCAAATAGGGAGGATAATGGAGTAAAACAAAGAAAATTTAATCAATCTAAAAAATGTAAATTAAGGGGCACCTGGCTGGCTCAGTTGGAAAGCATGCGACTCTTGATCTTGGGGTCATGAGTTTGATCCCCATGTTGGGTGTAGAAATTACATAAGTAAATGTTTTAAAAACTTTAAAAAAATAAATAAATAAAATTTAAAAATGTAAATAAGGAGTGAAAAGGACACCGGGGCCAACCTAATTACCTGGAATAGGTGGTTGCCTAGTGGTAGGAGTTAAGGATCTCTAAGAAGAACCTGAGAGTTGAGCTCCTTCAGCATCTACTCTAGCTTTCTTCTGGAAAACCTTCCTTTGTATTACAGAGGCTGGTGAACAAAAAACTGCTTTTTTCCATGCTTCCTTGTAACTAGGGTCCGGGTACGATGTAGGCTCCATCATCAGATTCCCTTTCAGAATGCAAATCAAGACTGAGTGACACAAGAAAGAGGCTGGACATGAGGCATCATTCTGCTGCTGCAGATGGAGTGTTAACTCCCTAGTTTAGCAGAAATGGCTTCCTGACCACCACTTCTCCATTTGACAGGCAGCGTCCAGATCAAGGCAAGCACAGCAGTCCTTTGATGGCTCAGTTGTGGTGTGGCTTTGGGATTCATTTCTGGAAGCTCACCAGCCTAGAGTCTGTTTCTTCAGCCCACAGACCGGTTCTGTAGAACACTAAATACCCTGTCATTAATACATTTCAGCTTAAGCTAGCTAGAGTGGGGTCTGTTCTCTGCAACTGAACACTAACTGATACAAGCTGCCGCTCTCAGAGTATCTTTTTCACTAGCCGAATGGTTCTTAAATGGGGATGATTGTGTCCCCTGCCTAGAGGATACTTGGCAGTGTTTGGAGACATTTTGGTTATAACAACTTTTGAAAGGCGAGGATACTATTGGCATCTAGTGGGGAGAGGCGAGAGATGCTGCTAAACATCTAGCAATCCACAGCGCAGCCCCCACACACACACACACACAACAAAGAACTATCTAGTCCAAATTGTCAATAATACTGAGATTGAGAAACCCTTATCTAGCCCACAGTCCCATTTGAAAATTTATCATTAAAAAAGGCAACATTTGCAATATTTTCATTTAAAAAGTCCCTCTTTCACAATGCAAATGCCCTCAAAAAATTACAGGTAAATTTTTGCTCCCACACAATATAGTACTAAAAACCATATTCTCTTTGTTCTATGATTTACATGATTTTCACAGTTTAATATTTCTGAAAGCATGTTATCCCCTATAATTAAGGTATGCTTTTAATGTGGTGATACTTTTTCTTGCTGTCTTTTCTAAGAACTTTACATGTCATGTCTATTGACAAAGCCAAGTATGAAACATATACTCTTCAAGTACTCAGAAAACCTATAGTTAGGGTCAGGGAAAGGAAAGGGACGTGAAAAGAATAGTAAACAAAGAGGAAATAAAGAAGAGAATGGAGTAAGAGAAAGAAGAAAATTAACTCCATCTAAAAAATGTAAACAGGGAGTGAGGAGGACATGTAGGTTGACTGCAATTACCTAGAATAGGTGGCTGCCTAGGGGAGTCTGTCTAGGTCCTGAAATCAAGGAACTAGGGTAATTTAAACAAGTACTTTCTTGAGGGCGAGTTTGCCAAATTGCACATGGAGGAGAATCACTGACAGTGGGCAAAGGGCACTATTTTCAACTCTGGCTGCACAATAGAATCACTGCAGTGTTTTTCATTGCTCTGGGTGTGAGGCCCAGCCATCAGTATTTTTTCAATGCTGTTTGGAACCAGAGCCAAGAACCACTAATTGAGAGCATCTTGAAAAATTTGGAACCCTCAAGATGGACAAAAGGGAGGAAAGTGGGTGCCACTGTAGGAAGAGAAAAGCGAAAAATGATGGCACATAACCAGACAGACTACAGAACCTTACCTTTCTGCCCAGGAGCAGACCTGGTTACTATCACCAGGCAATTTGCTAATACTCCAGGCTTTTGGCTCTTGAGTAACTTTCATGAGTTCTCTGGGCCCCCCCACAAAATACTACAACTGGAGAATTTAACTTATAATGGATCCTGACAAGAAAAGGAAGATGCTTTTATCTACTCCAAATTTAGCACATATTCAGAAGCAAGATGTATCTTATAAATACATTTTCTTTACCTTGTAAACATTTCACTCCCCTACAAAGCCTGGCTCCTGCCTTGAATGAAGAGGTGCTCAGTAAAGATGGGCTAAAGTGAATTAAATCCTCTCCCAGTAAAGATGGACTAAAGTGAATTAAAGTGCTACTGACATAAAATGCATGGCAAAGAAATAAAAGCTCCTTTTAAAAAGAAGAACAGGGGCACCTGGGTGGCTCAGTTGGCTAAGCGTCTGACTTCAGTTCAGGTCATGATCTCACTGTCCGTGAGTTTGAGGCCCACGTTGGGCTCTGTGCTGACAGCTCAGACCCTGGAGCCTGCTTTGGATTCTGTGTCTCCCTCTCTCTCTGCCCCTCCCCCGCTCATGCTCTGTCTCTTGAGGGTGAAAAAAGGTTAAAAAAAAAATTTTTTTTTAAAGGACAGCAAAAATTCAAGAGCAAACAATAAGGGGAGACAAAGGAACTAGCCTGTTTTAACTAGTTCCTTCCTCCACCAGTGGGAAGAAATCTACACTGGTCCAAATAAATGTTGCCTCAGAAATTTGCTGCCACTGCCAGCCCAACATCCCTACTATTTCTTTGCTAACTTTTTAAAGTCAAAACTGACACAATCAATTCTACTGTTTCCCCAATTGCCTCAAGACCCAGAGGACAGACTTCTAAAGCCAGACGTTGGATAAGATCCTGAATTCATACTGTTACACGCAAAGTGGGTGTTGAGGTGACATGCCATGATACTGCAGAGGGGTTCGTTTCAAGCCGTAGAGTCTGAAACTTTCATCTATCTTTTCAGAAACAATCGCTTGCATCATTCCAGCAGAGTCCGTTTTTCCTTGCTTTACATTTATTTATTCAGAGACTTCTAAATATATGCTGGTCTGTTGAAACAGCCTCTGGGCCCAAGTACAATAAAAACATTAATTAAAACACATGGTTAGAAATACCCAGCAGTGAGCCTGGAACAGCATCAAATGAGCTTTGCCATTTAAGTGTCAGTCAAAGAAGATAAAGCCACCTCTGGGTGACCTGTACCATGTGCCCCCTGGATTTTCTGTGGATTCCTGACCAGCTGATGCTGAGGTGGGTGCTGTCTGTCAATAGATGGCCACATCCAATTATCGCATTTCTCTACTGACCCCTGATTTGGCATGGTCTCTACCTGCCTCTCCTTTCATTCTGCAATAAGCTAATGAGAAATTCACAGAATTCCCGAATTTGGCAGAGATCTGGGCATGGGAACCTTACATAACTCTTGGGCTTTGGCAGGGCAGGACCCAAAGGGCTGAGTGCCCTCTGCTGAAATGTGCCCTGCACTTTGTGGGCAGTATAACTCTCTCCCTGAGACAGTCCGCTGGTTGGTTCTGACTGTGAGCACTTCTGAATACAGAAGCGGCAGCCAAATTAACACAGAATACACAATTTAAGAGTCAAAGGGAATACCATAGGGGATAGCATGGATTTCAGAGAGTCTATACTATCAAATTTGGGGAGGACCCACTTACAAAATAAGTAATAAACCTTCACTCCTATGTCACACTCCTGTGTGACAGAAAATTCCCTAAATTCCAAATTTGTTTACACAGCTAATTAGGCATGAAAATTTTGAATCTAGAACAGGCTTGTTAAGAAGATCTTGTTATATGCAGACATGTTCTGTCAAAGGTGCTACCCAGTGAGGGATGCCATCAATGGGTAGTATGACTTTATAAAAAGGTTCTACTCTTTCCTTAAAGGTTTGCAAGTAAAATAAAAGCAAAAGATCTTGGCTTCCTTCTTTTATGTATGATTTTCTCACAAATCTCCCATGTTAGAAAAATAAGAAAATAAATTTGAAAGAAAACAATAGCAGATCAATGCTAGGTAGGAATAGTATTTCATAAGTGGTGAGAACATATTTGTTGTTCCACTGGATCCTGTATTATTCATTTCTCTCTTTTTTTCTTTAGTGACAAATGTGCCCATATCTTATTACAAAGAGGTTACCACCAAAGAAGATAAAAATGCTTTTTATCATGCATCTGGACCAAATTATATCTCTGGAACCCCTTTTCAATTAGCCATGGTGTTTTTCACAATTTTGGGATTTCGTCATGTGCTGCCTGCTACTACATTCTGAAATGCCAGGCTGGTACCTAAGAGGAAAAATAACATTTTCCTTCACTTTTAACCCACATTCTGACTTCTCATGCTGAATTCAATCCCTAGTTAATTAGTTCAAGAGCAAGCAACTTTAACCAAGATTTGGTATTACTTTCCTGTTTCTGAGAGCTGGGCTTTCCCCGAATGTAACTCTCTTGTTACCCTTTGCATTTTAAATAAGCCATTTTGGAGCAAGGCTCTTGTTTTTTCTTTAATATATGCGCCCCTCGGGGCTGCACTGAAGCTTGTGATGGCTCTCTGCCGGCAGGCAGTCGGGGCAACAGAATGTCTGCAAGATCCAGCTTTGTCCAGCAGTTGGCATCCATTGTGCAGCCCCAGCTGAATAGGAAGATTGCAAGTTAATTTCCTCACAAATGCCGGGTCCCTGGTATTCTAGCATAGAGTCCTAAATCTTGCTTAGGTTCCTCCATTTTGTTTGTTTTAAACATGCACTAACATTTCCTTTATTATTAGTTCCTGGAGTAATAAAGTATTCCACAGAAGTCAATTTTTCAGATAACTGAAGACTTACCAATGTAAAAGTTTGGTAGAAACTCTAAGATGTTAAGTAGTTCTCTTGGGTCTCAAACAAGTTATGCTAAATGTATTGGACTTTGTCTTGATGATTTAGGGTCATCTTTAAACTCAGTAATAAAACAATGACAGATGCATAGGATTATTTGCCCCTACATTCAGCAGGCCACTATACTTTCTTGGTTACTTTCACAAATGTTTCTATTTTTATTTCTACATCTTTCCATATATGAAAATTCAGGATTCACTTTGCACTGGTGTTCACATGTCAGCCCCAAGAAGCAAACTTTGGGTTTATTGCTTCCAGCACGCAGATGACTGGGAAGCCAAACAAGTTTGTTGAAACAACATCTATGTTAAAGGTCAATTAGTTCTGGATGGTATTCTGAGCCACGGCCCTCTCATAAATACATAAGCATCAGTATATGAATGTGCAGCATCTATTATGGTTGCTCAAAGTCCTTTGAGCTCTTCCTCAGCTCTTCATTTGCATCTCACAGCAGAGAGATTACTTGCCCTCAGGTATTGCAGTGTCAAGCTAGTGTAGCAGTCAGCAACCAATTTGCTCACTCTCAGAGTTCTTTTTTCTTCCTATTTTTGTCCTCCCTTTGTCCCTCTGATTCCTGCTTTGAGCTATTTCAGTAAGTATTCAATTATCCAGCATAAGGAAAGAAATCATAAAGGAAAGAGCAAAACATCTTACACCATACAAATCGAACTCTGATTTGGGCAAGGGGGTGGCGGAGGAGAGGGGCAGGAGTTAAGGGCTGGTGGGAGAAAAATGAAAGTACATTGAAAGAAAAGATTTTACTTTTTAAATTTGCCTCTCATCTAAATGGAAGCATGAAGGTTGGTCATACTCACAAAGGCACCTGCCTCTCATATGTGGCCATCTCCCCCATTTATAAAATCTCAAACTTTTTGATTAAATTGTCAATGTCTGTTTGAAATGCCTGTCCAAGATGACCTACACAAAGTTGACTTTGAATGTAAAAAGCATCCACATCAAAAAAAAAAAAAAAAAAGGTAAATGCTATTATTCAACACCACACACTGTGATGCTGGCACTGGTTGGGGATAGGGTGACCAACTCATCCTGGTTTGCCAAAGACCAATCTAGTTTTGAAATCCAATTTCCCATTCCTAGAGAACCTTCTCGGTGGTAGGCAAATTGGGACATTTGGTCACCCTAGTGAGGGATGATCCATTAAAAGTCTCTCATGTTTTCCCCCAGGTGGTCAGTTTTACCTTTAGAGCAAAATTTTTAATTTTTATATCTAGCATTTCCAACAATTCAAAGACTCCTTCTCCTTTTCTCCTTCCACCTAGTCAGGATAATTCTTTCTTAGTAACATCTTTACCATCAATGTCTTTTCTTACCACCGCCAACTTGGAAATTATCCCCTGATCTCAGGCTATTGCAAAACTTCCATGAAGTCTCCCCATCTTTACTCCAGTGTACATGCCCTGCTCAGATGATTTTTTTCAAAGCTCTGTTTTTCACAAGGTTCATTTGAAGTTCAACCTCCCCCATGAAGTCTGATATCTTCCCTGGCAGGACAATAAGCATGACCAGGGTGGGAGAAAGGAATATCAGAAGTGTCAGCTGCTCAGCACTGGTTGGGGTGCTATGTGCCCAATTTAGGCTATCATCACCCAGAAGCAGCTAAGGAACATAATTAAGCCAGGCTGCCGTGGGAAGAGATAGGCAAAGCAAAGAGGTCAGTAATCCAGAAAAGGTGGTCTGCATCATTCACCAAGCCAAGGAAACTTAGCCACAGACACAAAACCCCAGTGTCCATGTGGATATCCAAGAGCCAGGGTGTGCTTCTAGCACACTAGAAGCAAGAGGGTCATGCCCAGCACATCCCTGGAACAGACTTTGCCCCACAGTCAGTTCAAGGCAGGACAGGTTACATGAGAAATGAAAGGGAATTTTGGTACCAGGAGCTGCCTGTCTCATCCTTTCTGCAGTTATTGGGTTCTAATTTGGAAAGCAGCTAATATTTTAATGTATGCATTCTTTAAATGCAAAGACTACATCTTATAATTCTCTGCATTCCCCACATCTAGCACACTATGTAGTCAGTAAACACTTGATTTAAATAATAATAAAATGCACCCCCATGTTCTAAAGGCCACGTGCATAGGAAACATGAGAAGGTTATGGAGACTCCACTTCTTTTCAGGAAGTCTGGAAGACATCTGCTTGGTTGGAGTTTAAGATGCACTAATCAGCAAGTACAGACTGGACACAAATCCTCCCTTTTCTCTTTTTAAAGCTTCAGAGCAAAGCATCAACTCTCCTACTTCCTTTTTTATCTTAGTTTAAACCCTAAGTACTACTACTACTAATAATAATAATTAATAAAACTTTCACCAAGACTACAAACCAACACCCTAACCCAAAATAGCCTCATTTTTTCATACTATAGTGTTTATTAGTACTTGCAATTCAACCAGAGGGAATGAAAAGTTGGTCTAGTTCAGTTTCTCAACTTGAAAGTTTTCAGCATACATGCTAAATCATTTCTTGAGCAAATGTTGTGGTGTTCATGCTGAGAACCCCTTTAAAATAGTCAAGTCTTTTTAAGACTTTGCTGAGAATATATTTTTCATCCAAAAGCATTTAGCTAAAAAAGATCCAAGTTAAGATAAAGGTCTATTGTGTTAGCTTTATAAATGTAATCACTTTCTTTATTCACCAATTTATGAACTCTCTTGAATAAAGAGAAAAAAGAAGTGATAGTTAAGATTTATAAATTATGTACTAATGGAAATGCCTCAAGTGAAAGCCTTGTTTTAAGTGCCAGAGTAAATACCTGCAACTGTAAAAGAGAACTAATACCATATTTTGTATTCTATCAAAAAAAAAATGTCAGGTGTAATTTTGGACAGTTGCTGGAGAAAATAAAAAAGGAAGACTTCAAAATGAATCTCTAATAGGAATATGCATGACATACGTAATTTTGGAAATATTATTCACCTAAAGAAAGTAACTGCCCTAAACTTCCTAAATCATCTAAGCCATGATTTCTCAATCTTAGCATCATTGACATTTTGGACAACAATTCCAAATTTTCCAATTGGAAAAGCAAAGGTCAGAGAGTTGAAAAGACTTGAGTTAAATCCAAGTGGCACTAGTCTTAGATATATGACTTTGGTTTCATTTACTCTGTTGTACTCATTTAGAATGGGTATAATAATTCTACCTCAAAGGACAATTAACATAATTATGTAAGATAAAGTATATATAGTAAGAAAAACAAATCAGATCTCTTGAACTCCCTCTCCAAGAGAAATGAAATTCTAACCACAAGTGCAGTATCTACCCAAAATAACTTTTCTCTTTCAAATAGGAAAGAAAAATATCTCAAATTAGTGCAGACCTAAAACAAAGCATCAGCAACATCCTGCACCAACAACAATTATGCAAAAAAAAATGGAGGGGTTAAATTCCAAAATATATAAAGAACTTATACAACTCAACATTCAAAAAAAAAATCCCATTAAAAATGGGCAGAAGACATGATCAGACATTTCTCCAAAGAAGACATACAAATGGTCAACAGACACATGAAAAGATGTTCAACGTCATTCATCATCAGGGAAATGCAAATCAAAACCACAATGAGATATCACCTCACACCTGTCAGAATGGCTAAAATCAAAAACACAGAAACAATAAGTGTTGGCAAAGAAGTAAAAGAAAAGGAACATTTGTGCACTCTGGGTGGGAATGAAAACTGGTGCAACCATTATGGAAAACAGTATGGAAGTTCCTCAAAAAATTAGAAATAGAATGACCATATGATTCAGTAACCCCACCACTGAGTATTCACCCAAAGAATAGGAAGAAAATGATTTGAAAAAATACATGCACCCCCATGTTTATTGCAACATTATTTACAATAGCCAAAATACAGAAGCAACTCAAGTGTCCACCGATAGATGAATGGATAAAGAAAGATTATATCTATATCTATATCTATATCTATATCTATATCTATACATACACACACACACATATACACAATGGAATATTAGTCATAAAAAAATAAAATCTTGCCACTTGCAACATGGATGGGTCTAGAGGGTATAATGCTAAGTGAAATAGGTCAACTAGAGAAAGACAAATATAATATTATCTCGCCCATATTTAAGAAACAAAACAAATGAACAAAGGCAAAAAAAAAAAACCAGATTCTTAACTATAGAGAACTGTAGAGATGGTCCAGAGGGGAGGTGGAGGGGGGGATGGGTGAAATAGGTGAACGGATTAAAAGTACACTTCTCTTGATGAGCACTGAGTAATGTATAGAATTGTTGAATCACTATATTAAAAATGATCAACCCCCTCCCCCCAAAATTAATGAATACAAAAAAGACAGAAATTTGAGAATAAGTGGATACAATATTAATAGAATACAATCAATACAAAATCAGTTAGTAAATTTGATAATCTTTTATGGAAACTTTAAGGTAGGAAAAAAAAATAATATCTAAATAAAACATAATGTCTTATCTCTTCTATACAGTATTTAAAGTTTCTTCAGTTGTAGAATTTATTAATTTTTTTTAATTTTAGTTAACATACAGTGCAATCAATATTGGTTGCAGGAGTAGAATTTATCACTTACATACAATACCCAGTGCTCATCACAAGTGCCCTCTTTAGTTAATAATGTTTTTTAAAACAGCTCTATATATCTGTGTTAATACTGTTTTTTAAAAAAGAAGATTGAGGGGCGCCTGGGTGGCTCAGTCAGTTAAGCGGCCTACTTCAGCTCAGGTCATGATCTCGCAGTCCATGAGTTCGAGCTCCATGTCGGGCTCTGTGCTGACAGCTCAGAGCCTGGAGCCTGTTTCGGATTCTGTGTCTCCCTCTCTCTGACCCTCCCCCGTTCATGCTCTGTCTCTCTCTGTCTCAAAAATAAATAAACGTTAAAAATAAATTTTTTTAAAAAGAAGATTGATTAATCTAAATACATTTAGTTAAAGTTATCATCCAGCTTTGTTTTCAAAAGCTTCCAAACTGAAGCTTACTTCTGGGGTCATAGGTATATTCTATTTCTTAAGGGGTTGGTTATACAGGCACATACATATGTCATAACTCATCAATTGTTCATTTAAGATCTTGCATTTCACTATATGTGAAAAATATTATATAAATACACCTATACACATTTACAAGTGTATATAAATGTTTCTGTATATATTTGTGTATGAATTTGTGTGACTGTGCATGTGTGTATAAAACTTTTTTTTTAATTTTAATATAGCTGTAAATTTATGTGATCCAGGTCTTTTTCCTCTCCTTCAAACAAGTCTGTTTTTTTTTAAACAAATTTTAATTGTCAATAAATTAATACACTGGAATAATGAATACATTGGAAAGAAAGAAGGAGAGAAAGAGAGAGAGGAAAGGGAAAGGAAGGGAAGGGAAAGGAAAAGGAAAGGGGAAAGGAAAGGAGAAAGAAAGAAAGAAAGAAAGAAAGAAAGAAAGAAAGAAAGAAAGAACAAACAAGCAAGCTGGTCCACAGAAACCATGTAAATAAAAATGAAGAATAATAGCCAAGAATTACCAGATATTTGAAGAAAAGTTCTAACTTTAAAAAAAGACAAATTCTGGAAAAAAAAAATTCAGCATCAAACTACATGAGGTTAAAATAAAACCATTTCCAGACAAAGTCTCATGCAAACTCCTAAGCACCCTTTCTCTGGAAGCTCCTGAGAAATGTGCTCCACTAAAATGATGCAACAAACCAAGAAAAAGGAAGATTCAACACAGTAGAGAAACAATTTCTTGAGAAGGAATTCACAAGATGGTGTCAAAACAAATCCTAGTAACCAGATGTGTAACAGGCTTAAAAAGCAACCAGTCCTGGCTGAAAAAAGAACATGAAAGATGGTTGGATGGATTTCTCTAGGAAACAAATAAAATGGAACTTACAGATTATATTACAGATTTCATCATGTGGAACGCTGTATTGAGAGCCACTTCACAAGAATCAACCATGGATTCAAAAAATATAAAAACTGAGCAAATGAAAATATAAAACAAAAATTAACTCCAAGAAAACTTAGAAATTGTATAAGAAATGCAATTATAGTATAAACTACATATATACACACTATATATACATACATATATACTATGTTTTAGTATGTTTAAACTTATATAGCATGTATATGCTATATAGTATATGTAATATAGTTTATAGCATAATCTACATATAATATAAAATATATACATGTATTTGACTAAATAATATAGTATATACAGTATAAACTATATATATAGTATATACAGTATAACTATGTGATTATATATGTAGTATAAATTATGTGTGATATATATACCAATTATATACATGTATAACTACATAACAGTTATAATAAATCCCTGAATATTGATTCAACCAAAAATTGTGATTCTACTACTTTGGAAGGAATGGGATGGAGATAGGAGCTGTAAGAAAGCCAAAATAAATAATATCTAAATAATGTTAAATCAAACAATAGCAGGGGCACCTGGGTGGTTCAGTTAGTTGTTTCTGACTTCAGTTCAGGTCATGATCTCACGGTTGGTGGGTTTGAGCCCCACATCAGGCTCTGTGCTGACAGCTCAGAGCCTGGAGCCTGCTTCAGATTCTGTGTGTGTCTCTCTCTCTGCCCCTCCCCCACTCGCACTCTGTCTGTCTCTCTCTCTCTCAAAAATAAACAAACATTAAAAAAAATGTTTAATCAAACAATAGCAGTATTTGCATAGTATTTTGATATTAGAAGTAAATACTGCATTAAAATGCTGAAGAGTGTGAAAATAGTTATTGGAGGGAGGCAGGGGAAGACAGATGGATAAGAAGCAATGAAGGCTGGAGACATTAAGAGAATATTCGACCCTACAACCCAGCAATTGCACTACTAGACATTTATCCAAGGGATACAGGTGTGCTGTTTCAAAAGGACACACGCACCCCAATGTTTATAGCAGCACTATCAACAATAGCCAAAGTATGGAAAGAGCCCAAATGTCCATCGATGGATGAGTGGATAAAGAAGATGTGGTATGTGTATATATATATATATATATATATATATATATATATATATATATATACACACACACACACACACACACACACACACACATATATACATACATATACACCATGCAAGTATTACTCGGCAATCAAAAAGAATGAAATCTTGCGATTTGCAAGTATGTGGATAGAACCGAAGGGTATTATGCTAAGCAAAATTAGTCGGTCAGAGAAAGAATATCATATGACTTCACTGATATGAAGAATTTAAGAGACAAAACAGATGAACATAAGGGAAGGGAAACAAAAATAATATAAAAACAGGGAGGGGGACAAAACAGAAGAGACTCATAAATATGGAGAACAAACTGAGGGTTATGGGAGGGGTTGTGGGAAGGGGGATGGGCTAAATGGGTAAGGGGCACTAAGGAATCTACTCCTGAAATCATTGTTGCACTATATGCTAACTAATTTGGATGTAAATTTTAAAAAAATTTTTTTAAAGAGAAAATTGGATTTTTCCTAAAGCTTTTAGTATTATTTGACTTTTCAAACTGTGTGCTCATATTATTTTGATGAAAAACATGAAAGTATTAATTTCTTATGAAAAGAAAGAAGGGAGAAAGAAAATAATAAAATTCTTCTTAAAACTGATTTCTATACATGCTATAGTATTAAAAAATGTTATAAAAGCATTATAATAACACAACCATAGTTCTAGATACTGCAACTCCAGAAGAAAACAACTTTGCAGCTTGTAAAAAAACTCATGCTTAGTATTGAAATATTCAATATTCACTGAGTGATGGTTCATAGGAAAGCACCCGGCCTATAAGGTTTTGGTTACAATTCCTCCTCACACCCCATCCCATGTGCTTCATAAGGGTTTGAATCACATGCTCCCAATGGTACTGAGGACCTAAAATACATTTCCTACTGCTGTGGCAATTCTCACATTCCTGTACGTAGTAAATGGTCCAAAAATTAATTTACAGAAGGGTTTGGACAAATCTACTTAATTGATGGAGACTGGAAGATGGAAATTATTCATAGAGTCACAAGAAGAAAACCTACCATTCATAAAATAACATCACTGTAAGCATTCCCAAGGAAAAGTATGCATGCTTGCTACCAAGTAATCCACAAGGAAAACAAACCCTCTATTACATAACTCTTATTTTACCTTTCGTAATCTTTGAGTAATTAACGTGGAAAAGATTTGTTTTCTGGGCCACTCCACAGACAAATAGGCCTAAGCATGTGATGGACTTGGAAAGCAATGAATCTTAACAAATTTGCAGTTGAATTATTGAACTGTTAAGACTACTGAGTTACACAGAAAGGATTCAAGTAGATAAATGAGATTTTGTTACCTTTGTTTCTCTGCTAATTTTGTTTGTTGCAGCTGCTTGTTGCCATGAGCACCAAAAGTTATGATACTGCAATTCACACTGAATATGTTTGTTTGGAAAATAAGGTTTTACTTACATAGTTGAGGTTCATCAACCACATGAACTGAGAGTGGGAGGTTTGCACACACACCATAGATTTATTTGCCAAACGACTGATCTTGTTTATTTTTAGATGAAGTACAAAGTGGTGCTTCTTCAGTCTAGAGGATCTCTTCACTGACTCATTTGATAAATATTTGTTGAGTATCTATTATGTACTATGTGCTACTATGTACTATGCACCCTAGGCTCTTTGCTAGGTGCTAAAAATATAACAGTGCAGAACACAGCATTTACAATCTAGTGGGTTAGATAATTCAGCAATTAAATAGGAAATTATAATAGGATGCTTGAAGTGCTTGGAACATACATAATAAAAACACTCAACATATCCTAGAGCACAGGAGTAGGGAGGACTTAGGGAAGTTTCCTAAAGCAAGTGACATTGAAGGATGACAGGAAGTTATCCAAGCAGGATAGAGAGGAGACACAGAGTCTGAGGAAGGCGAGAGGCCAAAGAGAGCAATGAGAAGGCCACTGCAATAATGGAGAGGGAGATGACAGTGACCTGGACTTTGCTGATGGCAGTGGTGTCAGAGAAAAAAAGATGGATCTGAGAGTTATTAAGGAGTTGTAACTGGTAGGATTTCATGACTTATTAGGTGTGAGAGATTAGGAAGAATGAGGAATGAACCCAGCTCCAGGTTTCTTTCTTGGACAATTGGGTATCTGGTGAGTGTAACTCACAGAGCTAAGGGATCACAGGAGAGGCAGGTTGAGGAGGGAGATCATGAGTTCAGCTCAGAAAATGTTGACTTTGAGGTACATGGCAGACATTCACTTAGAGATTTCTAGTGGGCAGTTAGGAGTACAGGGGCTGAGGAACAGACATAGATTTCGAAATCATTATCTCAGAGCAGACAGTTTAGATTAGATCATTCAGAGAAAGACTAGAGTGGTAACAGTAGGGGCCAAAGGACAGGCCTTGGGACCTACTGACCCTTAGGGAACTAGTGGGAAGGAAAGCAAGAAAGAAGCCTGATGAAGAACAGAAAGGAGAGAATAGTAAAGTATGAGATACCACAGAGAGGTGAATTCAATTCAACAAATATTTATTGAGCACCTACTATGTGCCAAGTATGAGCTGTGAGGCAATGAGGATAGAGCAGGGAAAAACAAACATAGACCTCGTCATTATCATCAAAAAGAGAAAAAGTGGCCATGAGATTTGGGATTGCAGAGAATTGTGTGGCTTCTGCAGCAGCAGTTGCAGTGGAGAGAGGAAGTGAAAAGTGTACATGACCATGAAAACAGTCAAGAATAAAGAGCAGTAACCAGAGGAAACAGGGAGCTGAGGATGAGGGGTTATTCTGTTGGTTTTGTTTCTTTGATTCTTAATTATAATGAGGGATTTGAATGTGCTTCTACACAAAAAAGCATGTGCCATGGAGAAAAGGTTAAAAGTACAGAAAAAAGGTGGGGTGGGGAGGAGATTGGTGTTGATGAAGATAGTCCCTGGGGGAAAAACAGGAAATGGGGTAAGGAAGTATGCAGCTTATCTTGAAAGTCTTCCCATATTATCTTCTATCCTGTTCTAGCCTCATACCAGCTCTGAAGGATACAACCAACTGTACAAAGACTTCCCCACCTTGCCACTAGAAACACTAACCAAGAACCTTTAATCTCTAAGCCAGTGGAATTTGGAAATTATTAGTAGACCTGTCATGCCTCAGAGCCAAGACTCAGGCACTTTCACAGTGTTATTAACTTGCAGACCTTCTTTCTCACCCTTACCAACCCCTAAACCATAAGATGACCAGATTACTTCTCTGCCCCTTCCGCCTAGCCTCCCTTGGGACAAGAAAGTTCCTCACATTCCCAGGGCACTAGTACAAAGAGTGGGGCAAGCAGCTAAGGAGAGAATCCTGCTTAAATTCCACTACACACATACACAACTATGCCTGGGTCTGGAATCTCTCCTATTTCTCACCTTATCTTGAGAAAGTCTTCTTAACATAGCTTTGCCTGGTTCCTTCACCATTGCTATTCTGCACTTTAAAATCATTCTCTATAACAGTCCCCCCAAAAGAAGCTCCCTTTGGGCCTCTAGTACCAGCTTCGAACTGGACTAAATTTACCTCACTCCTATTTAACCTTCATCCACCTTTCTTCTAACTTCCCTATCTTCAGCTTTTGCTTCATAGATTCCCAACATGACTTAAGTCAGGGCTTCGTGGTACTTCCAATAGGATTCTAGAGCTGATAAGGAAATGTGCATGGTCTTGACTGAAGTCAAAACATAAAATAAGGCTCAAGTGAAATCACCTCCTTTTGCTAGCCTTAAATCTGATCATTGCATGCTGTCTGTGTTGGTTATGAGCTGAGACTTGATTAGTTCTTGACTGATAGAAAGGAAAGAACACTAACTCAACCACAGCTCAGGTTTCCACTGGCCATTTATTAATTTTGTGGGTTTTGGTAAATTGCTCAGGTTCTCTGAGTCTTACTTTTCTTATCTGCAAAATGGGGGTGATTATAGCCAGCATTTCTGTGGTTTATAATGTTGTAAACACTTTATGAATAACCCGTGCCATCCTCACAACAACCTCATAACACAGGTTCTATATTATTAACAATTAATACTTGACGAGTTAAGTTTAAGCCAGATAGCCTTACTCCAGGGCCTTCCCCATTAACAACTATGCTTTAAGAATTAATATCTTCCCTCTCACTTTCAGAGCTATAGAGAAGAGCATGAAATATGAAATAATGTAGAAGAAAACACTTGGTAAACTATTGTTTAATGGATGCAGAGTTCCAGTCTTGCAAGACAAGAAAAGTTGTAGAGATCGAGGGCCGTGACAGCTGCACAACAATTTGAATATATTTAACATTACTGAACCATACACCTAAAAATGATTAGGATGAAAATTTTTTTGTTATGTGTATTTACCACACTTAATTTTCTTTAATTTCTAAAAAGAAAACACTTGGTAGATTATAAAGTGCCAAACATATGCAAACTATTAAAAATGTTCTTAATTCTTTATAATTTATAAATCAGCAGTTTCCCCAGAAAAGGATTTTACATGATTTACTTTTATTCCTTCTCTATCTAGAATAAATTATGGAAATTGGAGAAGCCTAGTGTAAACTGACAGTGTCTGGATTTCAGCAGCCCCAATGGCAGAACAGAAATGAGTAGGAAAAAGTGGGTCCATGTGGGTTTTTACATGACAGTCTGACAATTTGCAAGCCTGATGGCAAATACATTCTCTGGCCACCTTCTACACTGTCCAACAGAGAATAGAATATGCTTTCAAGAGTTAGACTCATCTTCTAAAGGGAAAGATCAAAGCCGAGGCCAAAGCCAAAGGGGAAATGACCTGGTTTATATTTTGGAAATATCACTATGGCTGCTGGATGAAGGATAGACTTCAGTTCAAGAGTGGAAACCAGCAGTTCAAGTGGAAGCTGTTCACATCAGTGTAAACCCTAGTTTCGAATCTGTTCATTCATGTCCATCCCTCCCCACGCTGAGGCTAAGAGCTCCGTCAAATATTGCCAGCATCATGTTTCCCAGCAGTGTACACATTTCTTACTCTTGCCTCCACTATGATAGGTCCTTATGTCATTTATGATATTTATGCCATTGTATTCCCTGTATGTCTTTGCTTTCTTCTAAAAATATTTTATTAATAAAAAGAATATATTCATTATAGAAAATTCAGAAAATATAAAAATCAAGTGTTCTTGGCTAAGTAACACCAAACTAGCTAAATTGGCCCAGTAACTTCAAAAAAATTGGTTTCAGATTCTCTCCAGAGAATAAAAAAAGTGAAGCTCACTCTTATTTTGTGGGTGAATTAAGTTCTGAATTTTTCCTTGAAGATTTATTATCTGGCACTCTGGTTGCATTCCTCTTTTAGAACAATGTCATGAAGGGCTATTAGGTTTCCAGATCAGTCCACAAAATCCTACTTAATGTATAAGGGAGCTGAACTATAGGATGGGTAAAGCTATGACACCAAGCCACCAAACTCTAGTCTCTTTCTAGAAGGAAGAGACTTTGCTGGCCATTTCTGAACCACCAGCACTGGTGCATATTGGACATGAAGCAATGGTGATTTCTAACTTTGACTTTACAAAGAGAGAGGGTCTGGCCTTGTGGGCTTCTCCTCCCTCAAGCAGCACTAAGAGCATCTAAAGTTTTCATAGCAGGAAGGAAGATGAAACCATCTGATCCAAAAAAGGGGACAGTAATCTTTAGTGTATAAAGGTCACTGGTAGATTGAATGCTCGCAAACTGGGGACCTGATTGCTAGAATATGTTAAAGAATGATCTCAGATCTCCTATTTTATTAGTGATACATACAGCCCACAGCCAGTAATATTTATTAAATGGCTGTCTTCTATTTCTTAACAAATATATTGCTTCTGGGAAAGAACACAAAAGTATTTCTGAAGGCAACAAATCACCTAACCCCAGTAAACTTTCTCCTTTCTGGACCTACAACAGTAAGCACAAAAGGACCAGAGGATAATACAATTTAATATAAGAATAATTTAAATAACTCTTTGCATCGGGTTGATTTCTTAAAAGTTTAGAACTTACCAACTACTGCATTTCCCTTTTTTTTTAATTTGTCCAAAAAATACTTGCCTATAGTTTCTATGTGCCAAGTGCTGGGCTAGTTCTAGGTAAACAACTGTAATCCCAGCCCCTCATGGGGATTCAAACTAGCAAAGTCAGGGGAAGACTGGCAGGGAGCAAGTACAAAACAAACAAAAATGTATTTCCAGTCTGTAATAGATGCTGTGATAGGGAATAACAGGAGGGACCTATTGAAAGGGGAAGGAGTGAAAAGCATTGCAGACAGAGGAAGTTACCTGTGTGCATACTCAAGGAACTGAGAGAAAAGCAATGTGACTGAACAAATGAGCAAATGGGTAACAGGCATGAAACAAGGTTACAGGTTGGCAGGGCCAGATACTGCAAGACTTTGCAAGAGTCTGGATTCCATTCTAATTGCAAGGGAAGTCACTGAAGGCCAAAGCCAAGGTGGAAAGAACCTGGTTTATGCTTTAGAAATATCACTTTGGCTGCTAGATGAAGGATAGATTTGCATTCATGAGTGGAAACCAGGAGTTCAAATGGAAGCTGTTGCCTTTAAAGGGACCAACCTTCCTTGGGGGGGAGAAAAAAGTCATAAATGACAGAAACATCCTGTCAAAATATGTCCTGGAACTGAAGGACAAGGGGCTTATTCATATACTTATTATTGTTTGACATTATATATTTATTAACTTATATAATTGGCTTATCTGTTAAGTGTCTGTCTCTCCCAATAGAAATTAGGCTTGATAAGGGAAGTTTGCCTTGTTCACTCTTGTATCCCCAGTGCATAGAAAGGTGTCTGCCACACAGGTTCTCAATAAATATTCGCTAAATGAATGAATGAATCACATATTTAATCCTCTTATGAAACACAGGATTCTTCTGTAAAATCATCATCCTCTTTCTTATCCATTTTGCAAGTATGGATCTTTGTATATCAACTGAGAGAAACTTGAAGGAAGAGTAAGTTAAGTCAAATGACGTTTATTGTACTAAAGTGAAGGATCTTATAAAATGCAAATCCCAAGAAGACAGAGACTTTGAATGTGCTTATTATATATTTTAATGAATAAATTAATGAAACCAGGGCTCAAAACACTGGTCTGTGGATTTGCGCTCTTTCAACAGATGAAAAAGATTTTGCATTTTAAGATGGTGCTTTAGGTATTGATCAAAGTATTTAAACTCATCCAACTTGACAGCTATCAAAGCAAGCTGGTAGCCATGAATTGTAAAAAAAAAAAAAAAAAAAAAAAAAAGGCTTCCACCCCTTTCAGAAAAAAATGATCTGCAATAAAGTGGCAGAATTATCCATCCATTCGTCCATATCAAAGCTCTCTGCTTTGGCCTCAGAAACCCAGACTTCAGGAGTGAGGTGTAGAGCTTATTGCTGGATACTACGGTCAGCAAGGTAGCAAGGTTCTGAACTCCTTAACTCAAAATTGCTTCTTGAGGCAAGCTCTACGAGGCTGTTACTAGTTTTATGTTGCTGCTGTAACAAATTACCACAAACTTGGTGGCTTAAAACAAAAGAAATTTATTCTCTCAGTTCTGGAAGCCAAAAGTCCAAAATCAAGGCATCAGCAAGGTTTGGTTCCTTCTGATTGTTTTGAGGGAGAACACATTCATGCCTCTCTCCTACCTTCTGATGGCACCTCTTGGGCCCTGCCAAGTGCATCAACTCTGTACCACATTGCTTCCCTTTTCTTCTTCTATCCAAAGTAGCTTGGAAGAGACTTCTCCAAACTTGTAGCTCTTCTCCAGATCCTGAGTTCCCAAATAGCAACCCAAATCTGACTCTTGATGTTGACCTCTTATCTAGCCACTTGATTTTCAATGCTAGATGCTGAACTGTACTCCTACTGGGATAAACCCATGATACCAGCTCAAGATGAAAGACCTGACGTCTTTCCTAAACCATCAACCCCCAAACTCCATCTTTTTTCTTTGATGTATAGATGCAATAGTTTATCCCACATTCAACAGATGCTTGTGCATTGTCCAGAACCCCTTCCTTTACACAGTCCCTGGCGATCTGGTGTGGAAGAAACAGCCAGCCTTGGCTGACAGCTTGGGAGACATTACAAGGCACATGAGGCAGGAGGAAGCACTGCCAAAATTTCATTTCTGTTTTTGCTGGTCTCTACTGTGGTTTCCAATGAAAAGAACAGTTTTTAAGAAGGTAAAGTTGGCAGAGCCACACTATGTCAATGGGCTACTTTCAGCTTTGAGGAGCATAGTTTTTTTTTTCTTTTTCTTGGGGTACAGTCCTCTGAAAGGTTGGAATTCATTTCTGGCATAGGATTTCACTAGAATCAATTGTGCATGTTTAAAATTGTGCTTTTAATGTTATTTTAAGTACCTATTTTAAAATTTCAATAAACTACTCTCAAGCATGATGTAATGCTGATTAATGACACTTCTCTGGTACACCAAGAGCCCTCATTCTGCCTTGTGCCTCAGTGCTCACCTGAGGCATCCCATTAATCATCGTTATGCCACAGTCTGTCCTATCATATTGCTTAATTACCATTTCTGTTACTCATTCATCTGTTCTATTAATCCCCGCAGAACATATTCATCAAACCCTGGGGCCTTGAAGCAATGGTGTTCCTGGTCTTGGCAGAATATACCTCTAGAAGCAGCTTATCCATAAAAGATAGAAGGATCCCAAGTCTCCTGATGTTCAAGAAAAACTAACCTTAACACATATTGTCTACACAAGGGAATTTTGTCTCTCTTCTTTGCGGACCAAGACTACCTTTTAAGGCTCTGTTAAATTCTTGCATCCTTCATTAATTCCTCCTTAGTTATAGTTATTATTGCCAATATCACAATCTACATCACTCAATTTTGTTCTTTGTAGTTGTACATATGAATATTAATTCAGTTAAACTGTGTATTTCCTTGGGACAGGCTTCATGTTTAACATTCTTTAATAATAATGAAGAAGAAGAATTATAATTATAATTGATGACATCTATTGACCATTATGTACCAGGTACTGGGGTCAATGGTTTACATAGATTATCTTTATTAATTATATCAACAATCTTTAATGGAAGTACTTACTGTTATCTTCATAGAGGAGAAAGTGCCCATGTTCACACAGCTAGTAAAACATATGTACAAACCCATGCAACCCTAGTCCAAAATGCAAGTGCTAGACCACTAAGCAGCACTGTCTCCTCTCATAACCTTTACAGTGCCTGAAAGTACCAGGCACACTATTAAATAGCTTAACTGTTCATCTAATTAATGGTTTAGCTTGGACAAAAAGCCCTATTCTTTAGTATGGAAGCAAGGAGAAAAAAATGGTGGTCCAGATTAGAATAAGGACAAGAGAAAGGAAAAATCTAAACCTAAAAGATAAAACAATGATTGGTAGGTATTCAGAGTGGGAAAAAAGTACTCAAGAGATCGAGTGTACAGAATTCTACATTCTACAGAAGCTATTTCCATATAAAAATGTAAATAAAGTTTTGAAATTTAATGTATAGTGAAGCTGTAATGTAGTTTCATGATATCAAATTTTGTTCTAGAAGACATAATAGTAACTAGACTGATAGACTAGAATCAAGATGTCTCTAGCCATTTTTTTGCTGACTCACACCCAACATTTTCTAACCCTTTTCCCTCATACAGTCAATAGGAACCATACTTGCAATCTCTCCTAATGGAAAACTGAAGGCCAAAATGCAGGTGTCCATTCTGTTACCAATAACTGTGCAGTGAGGAGCCTGCCTGGGTTGCTCAGTCTGTTAAGCATCCAACTCTTGATTTCAGCTCTGGTCATGATACCATTGTTGAGAGATAGAGCCCCACCTCGGGCTTCATGCTGAGCATGGAGCTTGCTTGGGATTCTCTTTCTCCTTCTCTCTCTGCCCTTCTCCCACTCACACTCACCCTCTTTCTCAAAATAAATAAATAACCATTTTTTTTAACTGTGAAAGTAAGAGGTACCAAAATAGAAATGGACTGTCTAATCAGACCTTAAGTTATTTCCCAATATGAGAATCATCAGAAATAATATTTTGTATTTCAAAATATTTAAAAGATAGATACATCATCAAATCGCAGAGGAAAATTGGATACAAAGTATTTTAAGTTCCTGAGCCTGTTATGCAAGGTGTCTTATCAGTAGGCAAAGCAAATTACATAGTTGTTGGAATAGGCTACCCGCTGGAGGACTTCAATTTCACCACAAAACCTCATACCTCATTTTTGTGTATATGTATCCGTGTATAAATGTATACAGAAGAATTTTCACAAAAGTGTTTGTAGTGGAAACCTTGGGAAATAGAAATTGGGCTGTAGTTATCTATATCATTTGAATTTTTATAATGACCCTGTGTACATTTTTAAGTTTATTGATTTTGAGAGAGAGAGAGAGAGAGAGCATGAGCCAGGGAGGGTCAGAGAGAGAGGGAGAGAGAGAATTCTAAGCAGGCTCCGTGCTGCCAGTGCAGAGACCCACACAGGGCTCGATCTCACAAACCGTGAGATCATGACCTGAGCCAAAACTAAGAGTTGGAAACTTAACGACTGAGCCACCAAGGCGCCCCAGACCATGTGTACATTTTTTCAAAAGTAGCACATCTGTTTAACTTTTGACTTAGGAGATTGTTGAGATTCATTAAAATTGAAAACTCAGTGGATATCAGGAACAATGGAGGCCAGCATCAGTCACACATGCCTTACTGTGAAAGTTGAGAGAATGGATTTTTTTTTTTTAATTTTTTTTTTCAACGTTTTTTATTTATTTTTGGGACAGAGAGAGACAGAGCATGAACGGGGGAGGGGCAGAGAGAGAGGGAGACACAGAATCGGAAACAGGCTCCAGGCTCCGAGCCATCAGCCCAGAGCCTGACGCGGGGCTCGAACTCACGGACCGCGAGATCGTGACCTGGCTGAAGTCGGAGGCTTAACCGACTGCGCCACCCAGGCGCCCCGAGAGAATGGATTTTGTGAGGAGTGTTGGAAGACAACAAGACTTCAGGTACTGAGAATGAGCTGAGGGTAGGAATACTACCACAAATGAGAAAGAACTCACAATGCTGAATCCAAGAACACCAACAGTTAGATTTGCCTACTTCATATTACATAGACCTGGAAACTGATATTGTCAGAAAAAAATGAAGTTAGCATATTCAAACTGAAATTCAGATTCCAATACTCTTTATAAAATCATATAACTCAGAAAATTAGAGACAGTGAAGCCAAAGAGCACACTCTAGGTGAATACTAGAGGAAAATTTTATCATCTCCTCTCTCAATTCAACACATTTGCACCTATTTGGCATACAAGATGGTTGCTTGCACACACTCACAGCAGAAGGACTAATTATTCACATAATCACTCAGTATTTTGATTTTATAGTGCTTCTTCTGTGATTTTTTTTCTTAGCTAAATATTGTCTTCAGAAGTGAATTAGGTCTCAAGAAAAAGTAGATTTTCCTAGGATTTCTCACACTGACTACCAGAGTGCTGGTCAACATAAGAGGCACTGAATAAATACCACTTCTCCTTGACACCTTAGGAGGGGAGTTTATAACCCCTCCAGGGATGAGAATGAGAGAAAGAAAATCAAGTGGGAAAATTATATTCCACAAATAACTGCTGGAGCCCTAACAAAGGCAAAGCATTGTACTATAGCACCATCTTACAGTAGTACATAAAATACTTTCCAGACATCAACATATACGTCTTCAGAACACCCTGGTGAGGCAAACAGCATTAGCAAACAGCTATGTGGGTCCACAATTAGTAGCGTGAACCAAGCCATAGAAAATTCATCCGGAATATGTAGGAATTCATGGAAAACTGAGGCCTCCTACCTCCCAGATTCATATTCTATATTTTTCAGAGAACCTTCTACAATTCCAATCCTATCACAAAACCTATCCCAAGAGTCATCTATTCCTAGGGATTCCTGACACTGGCAGAGTTAGAGAACTTGTGGAGAAACTTCCAAACATTTGCCTCTTGTACATAAAGACTTATTCAGAAGACGGATTCTAAATGCAAGGAGACTTTGCTGATAATATGTCTACTTGGTTTAAATCATTCAACACTCTCTTTTCCAAAAACTTTTCTTGAACCTTCTATAATTATTGTAGCTACAAAATAACCTTGGATTAGCTAACTTGTGCCACCTAAAGGCTATAGTGAGAACCTTTTTGAAAAAGCAAAAAAAAAAAAAAAAAAAGAAAGAAAGAACATTCAAAATGAATTCAACAAACTGTTCTATGTGATGTTAAAATATAAAACAGATAATAAGAACTTGGGAAGATATCGATATTATTTCAAATTAAAATAAAAAAGAAAATCAAGAAATCTCCAAGCTTTAGTCTTAGCTCTGTCATCTACAAGCTGCAAGATGGTAGGCAAATTATTCAACTTTTCTAGACCTCATATATCTTATCTATAAAATAAATGGGGGTTAGGGGCACATGGGTGGCTCAGTCAGTTAAGTGTCTGACTTTGGCTCAGGTCATGATCTCATGGTTCATGGATTTGAGCCCCACATCAGGCTCTGTGCTAACAGCTCAGAGCCTGGAAGCTACTTCAGATTCTGTGTCTCCCTCTCTCTCTGCCCCTCCCCCCACCTCTGTCTCTGTCTTTCCCCCTCTGTCTCTCAAAAGCAAATAAACATTAAAATAATTTATAAAATAAAAGGGTTGAATGTGATTTCAAAAGAAATTTGACAAGGTAATTTTTAAATTTTATAAAATGATAAACTTAAATGTATAAATATTTACATGAAATTGAAAAAAATCGGTAGGTTTAAAGAAGGATTGATGAATTAACAGAGAAGTGGAGTAAGTCAGAAGAGTTCACAGTCCTTTCCCCATTTTCCACTACTCCCTCTGTTCTCTGGACATACAGTGGTGTACATTTTCCAGGTTCCCTCACAGTTAGGTCTTGACCAGGTAACTGAGTTGTAGTCAAAGGAACGTTAGTTGAAAGATAGGTGCCACTTCCATATCTGACCCATAAAAGTCCCACATGTGTGACATGCTCCATACTCTTCCCTCTGCTGCCAGCTGGATGTGGATGTGTGCAACCACCTTGAGAGGAACTAGATGTCTGAATGACTACTTGGAAAATATCCTTATTTACCATAAATACCCATTTGGGATTTTATATGAGCAAGAAACAAACTCATTTCATGTTTTAGCCATCATCTATCATTGGACTTGTTACCTCAGTGAGTTATACTCTAAATAGTACAAGAACTTTTCTTTTAAATTGATCAAAGGCAGATATGTGTTCCTTCTTTCTTGGATCTTTTAAAAAATACCAAATCAAAACTCGTGCACAATATATGACTTTCTAATTTTGTTTGTGATTTGAACTTAAGGAAAATGTCAAACTTTGGTTGTTGCCTCAAGGAAAAAAAAAAAAGAAAAAAGAAAAGAGACCACCATAAGCCATGAGCCATGATAAATAGGATTTCGTAATCAGAGCTAACAGGAAGGTAGAGCCAGCTTCCAAAGGTAACCCTGAAGTGCCTAATACAATGACTTGTTGCACAAAAACTCTTGCTCAATTTCTTGAATAAAACAATGAGTGAGTGAATAAATGAATGGACCACAAATATTATCAATTCTAAGTTGGAATATGGAAAAAAGGATTCACTGCCCATCCCAATGAATAGCTAGATTTAATTAATTCATGACCAGACTGTCATCATCAATGTCTTCAGTGCAAAAGAAAAATTCCAGTAATAATGTGTATCTTACTGACTCGTCAGTTCACCAGGAAATGGGATGTTTGAACATTCATTCAAACTCAGCCTTGGCCTCTACCATGAGCCCGGCTCTGTGTTCTACCCCCAAGATGTGCATGTCCTCTGTCTCCAACCGAGTACCTTACTCAGGACCTGAAGATCTTCCATGTAATCTCAGCAGGCTCCCAGGCTCCTCAGGCCTTTTCATTATTGTCAGCCTCATTCATAGTGTAGGACTAGTGCAAAGATTATGAGCATGGTCTCTAGAGTAAGAATGCCCAGATAACAACCTGCTTCTGAAATTGTTAGTCTTGGGATTTAGGAGTAACTTAAGCTCTCCTCCTTTATAAATAGAAGTACTAACAATACTCACTCTTCCAGTTATTGTGAGGATTCATTGAGAAATTACAATTTTAGTAACCTGCTTAACAGACATTAAGTTAACCCTCCATCAATTTTAGATATTAATACTTCTCTTCCGTAAGGATATAAAGTCTTAAGATAGAAAGCACCAGTAGAAAAGAACATAAGACAGCAAGTCAAAATTCCTAGATTGTACTTTCAGGCCTGTTGCTAAATAGATATTTTAACATGAGTATGGCACTTAATGTCTCTCAGTCTCAATTTTCTTATCTGCCAAATGAGAGGGATGGCTAGATTTTTTGTGTTTTTCTCTTCCTGCACTATGATTCCATGTCTTATATCTTATTCAGGTCACTGTAACCTAATGCTCAACACTTTGTAGTGTACATAAAATACAGAACAGACAATTCCATAACCTCCTTCTGACACCTACTCCAATTATTTTAAGGCATGAGAGTTCAATCCTACCATCTTTGCCATATGGTATAGTGCATAACAGAAAGGCAGGTGGAGCTAAATAGGACTCAGATGCCCTATCAAACACCCTGAGGGCAGATGTTATAGTCTAAAGTATGGGATCCATAGGCACATCTGCAGAGAGCATCAATAACTTACAGAGGCTGCCACGTTTATCTCCTAGCAAAGCACCTCAGGGAGAAATAGAAGAATTCTAAGTACATAAGGCACTTGAGAAATATCTGTTACTGTGTTTATCTATGTAGAACACTCATTTCCTAATCCTAAAGGACTGAATTTGAAGAAACAAAAAAAAAATATGTTTCTTGCTTCAAGAAAGGGATTACATATTTTTATTCCCTAGGGCCAACAGATAGTAGATTCTCAATATATGTATGTTTCGTGAATGAATCATTCTGGATCTTTTGGTTCCATTTTCAGGAACACAGGTTGCTGAAGTCTATAAACTAATATTTATAATTTCTCCTAAGAAGCATGTAGTATATCATTATCAAAATGTCTCCCAAGGAATCACTTCTCCCTGTGCCTATGTTTCTTTTGCAGAATGATGTTGCTGTTTCTTCAGTAAAGACTGGGGCTCTTCTCCACCCCTTTGAATCTAGGCTGGCCTGGTGACTTGCTTTGACCTTTACAATGTGACAGAAGTGATACCATGAAAGTTCCAGTGCTTAAATCCCAAGAATCCTTGTAGGTTCCACCTGTGTTCTCTTGGGGTTCAGCCACCATGGGGAAAAGCTTGGGTTCAAATATTCATGAGAGATCATGTGGAGAGTGAGTTTCCAGTTTTCCAACTATCTCTTCTGAGGCCCCAAACATGAGGGTGAGACCATCTAGACTCTTCAGCTCTAGCAGACCCAGCAAATGAATGAAGCTCCATGAGGAAGTCTGGCCAAGAACAGCAGAGGAACTGCCCAGCCAACCCACAAAATCATGAGAAACCGTACATATCATCCTCAACTTACAACAGAGTTATTCCCAATAAACCCATTATAAATTACAAGTATCCTAAGTCAAAAATGCATCTAACACACCTAACCTACCAAACATCCTAACTTAGCCTAGCCTAAGTACACTCATAACACTTACATTAGCCTAAAGTTGGGCAAACTCATTTTATACTATACAAAGCTTATTTTATACTTTTTAATCTAATTTATCTAATACTAAACTGAAAATGAAAGACAGAATGGTTGTATGGATATAGAAGGGTTGTAAGTATCAGCCACGTACTCTTGTGATCGTGCGGGTAGAAGCTGTGGCTGGCTGCCACCGCAAAGCATCACAAGAAAATCATCCCACATATCATTAGCCCAGGAAAAAAATCAAAATTCAAAATTCCAAGTATGGTTTGTACTGAATGTATACTGGTTTCACGCCATCGTAAAGTAAAAAAATCATTAGGTCAAATCATCATAAGTTGGGGACCATCTGTAAAATGTCATTGTTTCAAAACATGAGTTTTGGAGTGGTATGTTACACAACAATAGGTAGTTGGTGCAAAACTATTTCTCAACCAGACTCAGAATAGTCACACAATAAGGGGCACCTGGGTGGCTCAGTCAGTTGAGTGTCTGACTCTTGATTTTGGCTCTGGTCATGATCTCATGGTTCATGGGATCAATCCCTGCTTAGGACTCTTCACTGACAGCGCAAACCCTGCTTGAGATTCTCTCTCTCCCTCTCTCTCTACCCCACCCTCCCCTCTCAAATATAAATAAATAAACATTAAAAAAAAGAATAGTCACACAATAAGGAGTTTCATGAAAATATGACTATATCAGCAGTTCTGTCAAAGGGGAAATGGGAAAAAAGAGTGGGAAAAAATGTAAAAATAATGTATGATAAATGATAAAATCCCAGATTTTGTCAATACACAATTATGCAGGAAACATAATCAAGGATCAAGCACTACATTAAGTCTATTCAGTGGTATGAGGCCCTGCAGAAAAAAATTTCCAAACAGTAGATGTTTTTTAGAATTAATTATTCATTACTTATCACTCATTGCATTAGTGATCTATTTCGCATAACAAATCACCCAAAGGCTTAGCAGTTAAAAAAACAACAGTTATTTCTTCTTCTCGAAGTTTCGGTGGGTCGTGTGTATGGGAGAAGCTTGGTGGGGCAGTTGTGACTCAGAGTGTCTCATGAGGTTGCAGGTGAGCTGTTGACCAAGTCTATGGTCATCTACAGGCTTCATTGGGGCTGGAGAAGTCACTTCTAAGGTATGTCACCCACATGGCTGACAAGTTGGTTCCTCTCCATTTGGGCCTCTTCTTATAACCCCTTGTATGTCCTCACACCATGGCAATTGGCTTTCTCCAGAACAAAGGATCCAAAAAACCCAAGCAGAGCTGCAATGTCTTTTATGGACTAGCCTCAGAAGTCACACATCATCAGAGCACCTGGATGGCTCAGTCAGTTAACCTTGGCTCAGGTCACGATCTTGCAGTTCACAAGTTTGAACCCCGCATCAGACTCTGTGCTGACAGCTCAGAGCCTGGAACCTGCTTCAGATTCTATGTCTCCCTCTCTCTCTGCCCCTCCCCCACTTGCTCTCTCTCTCTCTCTCTCTCTCTCTCTCTCTCTCTCTCTCAAAAATAAACAAACATTAAAAAAATTTTTTTAAGAAGTCACACATCATCATATTCTCTATGAATACACAGAGCATCTCTGAGTTAATGTAGCGGAAGACTATAAAAGGGCAAGGATTGTTGTGGGTCCTCTTGGAGGCCGTCTTCAATATCCCTATTGCCAAAAACCTTGAGAGCATAGACTAAAAATACAAATGTAACAGGATTATTAAAAATAATGTTAGAAAGTGAAACCAAAAGCCATAAAGAGGCAAAAAGAAAGCTGATTCCACCCAGGCCTTCAGCTACTTATTACAGGTCCACAATCCCTTAACAGAAACCCTTGAGGCTACATATGTTTCAGAATTCAAAATTTACTGAATTTTGGAAAGGTAAGGAGGTAAGGAGGTACACACGCCAGATACTACACAATACCCTCCAAAACAACTTCAAATCAGCTACCTTGTTATTTATGCAGCAAAATGTATGCATTTTCTTTTTTTAATGTTTATTTATTTATTTTATTTATTTTTGATGTTTATCAATATTAGAGAGAGAGAGAGAGAGAGAGAGAGAGAGAGAGAATGCAGGGGTAGGGGCAGAGAGAGGGAAACAGAGGATCCAAAGCAGGCTCTGTGCTGACAGCAGAGAGTCCATTGTGGGACTCAAACTCATGAACTGTGAGATCATACCATAAGCTGAAGTCACTGCTTAATCAACTGAGCCATTCAGGCGTCCCACATTTCCAAACTAAGTCAAATAAAGATTTTTTAATAGTCTCACATCCATTTGGGTCAGATTTTGACAATAAATTTTTTTAAGTCTGGGTCTTTAGAGCTTTCTGGACTTCAGAATTGCTGGTAAAGGATTGTGAGCCTGCAAAAGTTGTAAGCTCACAGGATCAGAAACCATGGCTATATATTCTCCCAGATTGTATGCATCTGTTCCCATTTCCAGGTCTTATCTCCCCACCAACTCTTCTATACTGCTGATAAACTCTGTCCACCAAACTCAGATTCCCAGTGATGTTTCATTCATATTTGAGGTCTCCTAATGACCTATTTTTCTGCCTTGGAATTCTATTCAGGGGCTAGTCTTTTAAACTTGCTCAGCTTATACTCAGCCTCTGTTTTCAGGTGTATAGCTACCATTTTAGCACTGACAGCTCACAGTAACTACTACATAGCATAAGAGGTAGGATAGTTGCCACACTTGAACCATAGATTTAGCTGTTTCCTGACAATCAAGGCCAAAAAAGTCATATAAGTTATTGGAAAGAAACCATTATTTTCCTTATGTCAAATTCTGATAGAAATTTAGTCAAGTGTACTATTAAAAAGGACATACTTCTAACCTGAGATTAGGGCATCAAAAATAAGACACAACACCCCCAGAAAACACAAACCAAAAAAGTTTAGTTCATCTAAAATGTAGGGGCACCTGGGTGGCTCAGTCGGTTAAGCATCCGACTTCAGCTCAGGTCGTGATCTCGCGGTCCGTGAGTTCGAGCCCCGCGTCGGGCTCTGGGCTGATGGCTCTAAGCCTGGAGCCTGCTTCCGATTCTGTGTCTCCCTCTCTCTCTGCCCCTCCCCCATTCATGCTCTGTCTCTCTCTGTCTCAAAAATAAATAAAAATGGTAAAAAAAAAAAATTAAAATAAAATGTAAATATAATTTTTTTTAATGTTTATTTATTTTTGAGCGAGAAAGTACAAGTGGGGAAGGGGCAGAGAGAGAATCTCAAGGAGGCTCTGTGCTGTCAGCACGAAGCCTGATGTGGGGCTCAAACCCATGAATCATGAGATCATGACCTGAGCTGAAGTTGGATGCTCAACCAACTGAGCCACCCAGTCACCCCAAACATGAAATTTTTAAACAGTGTTAAAAGACAAGCGACAGTCTCGTTGGAAATATTGCAACATATAAATAGAGAGAAGATTAATGAGAACTCCTACAAATTAATAACAAAAGACAAAGAGGCAAACTTATAGGGAATTCACAGAAAATACATTTAAATACCAAATAAATACACAGAAAGATTCCCAGCATTGCTAGGAATGAAGAAAACATTATTTTAAAAAGTGAGGCATTATTTTTTATACATCAGATGGGCAAAAAATTTTACAGTTTGATAATATGAAGTTTTTACAAAGGACTAGCACTCTCATACTATTACTGGAAGTACAAATGATACAACATTTACAGAGGGTAATTTGGCAATGTTTATCTTAGAGCTAAATTAAATTATACTTTAATGACTAATTCCACTTCTAGTCTTCTATTGGCACACAGAGCAAAGGCACAAGTAGTAGGATTTTTAACTATAGCATTGGTTGAAATAGTGAAAATGCAAACAACCTGTTAAAAGGAGATGTTTAAAAACAAACAAACAAACAAAAGTTGCAGCATAGCCCGGGAGTTTGAAATCCATGGGCCTCTGAGCTGAATGTGGCTTCAGCCTATTTTTGTACTGCCTGCAAGCTAAGAATTACTTTTACAATTTTAGAGAATTGAAGAGGACAAAGAAGAGAAAGAGAAGAAAAAGAAAAAAAATGTAACTGACACCTTATAAAACCCTGAAAGGCTAAAATATTTTCTATTTGGCCCTTTGCAGGAGAAGTTTATATAACCAGATTATAGAACACCCATCAGACAATGAAGATAATGAGAAAATAAGAATGGCAATGGTTGGAGTTAAGCAGTGAAACTGACAAATTTGTCCTATTCCTATCATCCCTCAGGTCTCTGTGCCAATATCCAATAGAACTTAAAGATACAAAGCTCCCAATGTCCCTTCAAAACTTCATGAAGCATTTAAAAATGGGCCCATTTAGGCCTAAATGCTCCAATCAAAAGACATAGGATGAGAGAGTGGGTAAAAAACATGGCCCATCTCAGTGCTGCCTGCAAGAGACTCACCTCAGACCTAAAGACATGTACAGACAGAAAGTAAAGGGATGGAAAACATTTACCATGCAAATGGAAGTGGAAAAAGGTCAAAGTAGCAATACTTCTATCAAATAAAATAGACTTTAAAACAATGACTATAACAAGAGACAAAGAAGAGCATTACATAATGATAAAAGGATCAACCCAACAAAAGGATATAACAATTGTAAATATCCATGCAAACAACATTGGAGCACTGAATATAAAACAAGTATTAACATGCATTCAGATGGCAATACAATAACAGTAGGGGACTTTAATGCCTCAATTACATCAATGGATAGATCATCCAGACAGAAAATCAATATGGAAACAGTGTTTTTGAATGACACATAAGACCAGATAAACACGAAAGCATTCCATTCAAAAATAACAGAATACACATTCTTTTCAACTGTACATGAAATATTCTCTAGAATAGATCACATGTTAGTCCATAAAAGAAGTCTCAATAAATTAAAGAAGACAGAAGTCATACCATCACCATTTCCAACCACATGGTATGAAACTAAAAATCAGTCACAAGAAAACAAACAAAAAAACACATGGAGGTTAAACAACATGATACTGAACAACCAAGGGTCAACAAAGAAATAAAAAAAAATATGTGGAAATAAATGAAAATGAAAATACAACAGTCTAAAATTTTTAGAATGCAGCAAAACCAGTTCTAAGGGGGAAATATATAGTGATACAGGCCCACGTCAAGAAATAATAAAAAAGCTCAAACAACCTAAACTTACACTTAAAGGAACTAAAAAAAGAAGAAGAAAGCCCAACGTGAGAAGGAAAGGAATAATAAAGATTACAGCAGAAATAAATGACAAAGAGACAAAAAAAAAAATCAATAAAACCAAGAGCTGGTTCTTTGAAAAGATACACAAAATTGATAAACCCTTAGCCAGACTCATCAAGAAAAAGAGAAAGGATTCAAATAAATAAAATTAGAAACAAAAGGGAAGTAACAACTGATATCACAGAAATATAAATGATTACAAGAGACTATTATGAAAAATTATATGCCAACAAATTGGACAACCTAGAAGAAATGGATAAATTCCTAGAAACATACAATCTTCCAAAACTGAATCAGGAAGAAATAAAAAATCTGAATACACCAATTACTAGTATAAAATTGGCTCAGTAATCAAAAATCTACCAAAAAATAAAAGTCCAGGACCAGATGGCTTCACAGGTGAATTCTACCAAATTAAGGAAAAGTTAATACCTATTCTCCTCAAACGATTCCAAAAAATAGAAGAGGAAGGTAAGCTTCCAAACACATTCTATGAGGCCAGCATTACCATGATACCAAAACCAGACAAAGACACAATAACAACAACAACAAAATAAGCAAACAAACAAAAAACAAAGAAGGAAGAAAGAAAAAAAGAGAGGAAGGAAGAAAGAAAACTATAGGCCAATACCTCTGATGGATACATATGCAAAAATCCTCAATAAAACATTAGCAAACCACATTCAGCAATACATCAAAAGGATCATTCACCATGAACAAGTGGGATTTATTCTGGGGATGCACAGATGGTTCAATATTTGCAAATTTGATAAACGTGATATACCATATCAACAAAACAAAGAATAAAAATCATATGATCACCACAACAAATGCAGAAAAACCATTTGACAAAATTTAATATCTGTTCACAAAAACTCTCAAAGTGGGATTAGAGGGAATGTACCTCAACATAATAAAGGCCATACATAAAAAACTCACAGCTAATACCATCCTTAATGGTGAAAAACTAAGAGCTTTTCCTCCAAGATCAGGAACAAGACAAGAATAGCCACCCTCACCACTTTTATTCAACATAGTACTGGAAGTCCTAGCCACAGCAATCAGACAGGAAAAAGAAATAAGAGGCATCCATATTGGTAAGGAAGAAGTTAAACTGTCACTGTTTGCAGATTACATGATATGATACATAGAAAACCCAAAAGCTCCCACCTAAAAACTATTTGAAGTAATAAATGAATTCAGTAAAGTTTCAGGATACAAAATTAATACTCAGAAATCAGTAGTGTTTCTATACACTAATAATGAAGTAGCAGAAAGAGAAGTTAAGAAAATCCCATTTACAACTGCACACACACAAAATTAGATACTTAGGAATAAACTTAACAAAGGAGGCAAAAGTCCTGTCCTCTGAAAACCATAACACTTATGAAATAATTTGAAAACTACTCAAACAAATGGAAATATTCCATACTTATGGATTAGAAAAGAGGGTCTCTCCAACAAATGGTGCTGAGAAAACTAGACAACTACCTGCAAAAGAATGAAACTGGGTCACTCTCTTACACCATACACAAAAATAATCTCAAAATGGATTAAAGACCTAAATGTGAGACATGAAGCCATAAAAATCCTAGAAGACAGTACAGGCAGTAACTTCTCTGGCATTGGCTCTAGCAACATTTTTCTAACTATGTCTCCTGGGGCAAGGGAAACAAAAGCAAAAATAAACTATTAGGACCACATCAAAATTAAAAGCTTTCACACAGCAAAGGAAACCATCAACAAAACTAAAAGGCAATCTACCAAATGGGAGGAGATATTTGCAAATGACATCCAATAAAGGGTTAAATATCCAAAATATATAAAGAACTTATATAACTCAACACCAAAAAATAATAATAATCCAGGTAAAAAATGGGAAGAAGACCAGAATACACATTTTTCCAAAGAATACATACCAATGAACAACAGACACATAAAAAGATGCTCAACATCACTATTTACCAAGGAAATGAAAATCAAAAACACAATGAGATATCACCTTAAACAAGAATGTCTAATATAAAAAATGTCTAATATAAAAAAAAAAAAACAAATAACAAGTGTTGGCAAGGATATGGAGAAAAAGGAATCCTTGTGCACTGTTGGTAGGAATGTAAACTGGTACAGTCACTGTGGAAAACAGTGTGAAGATTCCACAAAAGATTAAAAACAGAAACACCACATAATCCAATGATTCCACTACTGGGTATTTGCCCAAAGAAAATGAAAACACCAACTCAAAAAGAGATGCACCTCTATTTTCATTGCAACATTATTTATAATAGCCACAATATGGAGGCAACCCAGTATCCAACCTTAGATGAATGGATATAGATGTGGTATACACACACACACACACACACACACACACACGCACGCACATGCTCACGCACATGCACACAATGGAATATTATGCAGTCATTAAAAAGGATGAGGTTTTTGCTATTTGCAACAACATGGATGGATCTACAAAATATTATGCTAAGCAAAATAAGTCAATCAGATAAAGACAAACACCATATGATTTCACTCATATGTGGAAGTTAAGAAACAAAACAATGAAAAAAGGCAAACCAAAAAACAGATTCTTAACTATAGAGAATAAACTAATGGATACCAGAAGGAAGGTGGGTGGAGGGATGGGTGAAATAGGTGACAGGGTTTAAGAGTACACTTACCTTTATGAGCACTGAATTGACCAATGTTGTTATTACAAAACCATAGTTTCACAGGATTGAAAGAGTCCAAAAATTCACCTAAGACTTACTCTGATGCATGGATCCTCTCCACAGCTTCCCCAACAAGAAGCTGTAAATAACATGCAGTAATGAGGACCATTCTGGCACAGAGCAACATTAATGTTGGAGTGGTGCATAGAAATACATATACCAAGTATAATCAGAGACTGGCAATTTTTTTTGATGTTTTAGTTTATTGAATGACAAATAAGAGAGAAGGCTCTAAACACCTGAAGTGAAAATTGAGGCTGCTGAAGTAAGTTTTGTCAAAAAGTGATGAACAATCTGGTTCTGAAACCAGAGGATTTATCCAACTGTTGGATGATCTAAGATGTGGAGACCTGGAGCCAGTAGATGCAATGCATATGTTTTAGCATCTGTTGGAGGGAACTATTATGTAAGATCCTTTTACTTCAGAAAGTCTTAGTTATCATTTTAGATATATCACTGAACACAGTGGTTGATTTAGAAAGTGAGGAGAGAGGGGCACCTGGGTGGCTCAGTCGGTTGAGTGTCTGACTTCGGCTCAGGTCATGATCTCGCAGTTTGTGAGTTCAAGCCCTGCGTCGGGCTCTGAGCTGACAGCTCAGAGCCTGGAGCCTGCTTCGGATTCTGTGTCTGTCACGCTCTGTCTCTCTCTCTGTCTCTCAAAGATGAATAAATGTTAAAAAAAAAAAACAATTAAAAAAAAGTGAGGAGAGAGATCATTCCCCCGCTGTAGAATACAAAACTATGGGCTCCCACAGAAAAGAAACATTTCCAAAACCAAGACTTGCTTTACTGTTTTGCAGCAGGAAGATCATTGTACTCAAAGGCGGTTCTACTCTCTCATTCCTCTCTGCAGGACCCCTCTATAACCTAGGGCAAGTTGCATAACCTCTCAGTCACTGTTGCTTCACCCAGAAAGTAGGAATGAAACCTTACCTGCCCAAAAATAGACTGAGCCAGAATATTCATTTCATTAGGATCTGACTGGCAACAAGACCTGTGATGCTGGATTGAATTCAAAAGTCAACAAGACCTATGATCCTGGATTGAATCCAGAAGCCATTATGTTTTTTGCTTTCTTGCCACAAAACAGGATCCACTTACATTCTTTTCTTGTTCTACTAGTTCTGTGACACCTTAAGCAAGGTAGCAGACATGAGTTATGCTGACTACCCAGTCTTCTTCATTCACGCACTTTTTAATTTTAACTAACTGCTCTGACCAAGAGTAGGAGATTAAGGAAAGTGAGTGGTAATGGGAAAGCCCTAAACTAAAGTTCTTACTTTACCACAAGAAAACCAGAGATGACATTTTCTTATTCATTAATAGCACCTTGCCTGTCAACAGTGCTTTGCAACTGACAAAGTCCAAGCAAAGCCAGCAGCTGTACATCTAGTTCCACATGTGGAGACCAGGGACAGCACTAGAACCCAGATCTCCTGACACTGAGGAGAGTTCTCCGTCCATTATTTTCACCTTCAGATCTCAGTTAAATGACCCTAGGAATAAGAATTTAAAGACTTTCAGGGAGGAAAATAAAACCTCAAAAACTTTCCTACCTCTTTTTGTGCTCAAAAGAACAAAAAACTTGGAGGAAGACAGACCTGCTGTTGAATCCTGGCTTCCTCAATTTCAGTCACCTTAAATACTTCTAATTATGAGTCCCCATTCTATCTTTAAAATGAAGAGTATAATACCTCCCTCATGTGGTAGTTAGCAGAATTAAATAAGATGATATGTTTAAAGTGTAGGTACATAGTGGACTCTCAATCAGTGCTAAATTCCTTAACAATTTCAGCACTGAATAAATTGTTTTGAGCTTAAATTTTTCCTGCTACATTTTATATTCTATTTCTTTTGACACTGTAAAAAATGTTTTGTTATATTATATTATATATATACTATTTTGCTTTTTTTATATTTTATATTTTATATATTATATCTATATTATAGATATAATACAGATATATAGATATTATATATATTAGACATAATATATATATAATCTTCATGCACCAATGTACTGTAAGTTTTAGACTATGAAAGGGGGAAAATCTGAATATAAATCCTACCCTCAAGTTAGTGATCTTGATCATTAGCTTACTGTAGACAGTATGGTATTACAGAACTCTTACAGAGAAGCATCTCTCAAGCACCACAATTATAGTAGCCTCGTTTTTTAAAATTGTTTTTAAGTTTATTTATTTATTTTGAGAGAGAGAAAGAACACAAGAGAGGGGGAGGGGCAGAGAGAGGGAGGGACAGAGAGAGAATCCAAAGCAGGCTCCACACTGTCAGCACAGAACACAATGCAGGGCTCAAACTCACTAACCAGGAGATCTTGACCCGAGCTGAAACCAAGAGTTGGATGTTTAACCAACTGAGCGACCCAAGCGCACCTAGAAGTTTCATAATTACAGCAGTTGTTCAACTAATTATAATGAGAACACAAGGAAAGAATCCCATTTCTGCAGCTGAAGAAAGAAATTATACTCTGAATAACCAAGAAACAAAGTGACTGGAATCATTTGGTTAAATAAGAAAATAGCATATTTTTTATTTGTTTTTGTATTTGTAGCAGGAGAAAAATATTCTAGCACAGGCAAAATGCTAACATTTGTATTATGTATGGCATTGCTTTAACTCCAAAACAGAGGGAATTGATTCATCTGCCCAGATTTCTCATGATAGCAGCAGTTTTTTAAAAATGAAGGAAGGGGGGCGCCTGGGTGGCTCAGTCGGTTAAGCGGCCGACTTCGGCTCAGGTCATGATCTCACGGTCCGTGAGTTCGAGCCCCGCGTCGGGCTCTGTGCTGACAGCTCAGAGCCTGAAGCCTATTTCAGATTCTGTGTCTCCCTCTCTCTGACCCTCCCCCGTTCACGCTCTGTCTCTCTCTGTCTCAAAAATAAAACATTAAAAACAATTAAAAAAAAAATGAAGGAAGGAGCACCAGGGTGGCTCAGTCAATTGAGTGTCTGAATCTTGGTTTCAGCTTGGGTCCTGATCCCAAGGTTGTGGTATCAGGCCCCACATCAGGCTTTGCACTGGATGTGGAGCCTGCTTAAGATTCTCCTTCTCTTTCCCTCTGCCCCTCGCCCCCACTCGCACTCTCTCTCTCTCCAAAATGAAATAAAAAGTTAAAAAATTTTTAAAAGAAGGAAAAAACAACTGGAACTGTCACAAAATATTTTTCTTAAAAACCTCACAAAGGTGCTAAGGGTTTTCAAAGACCAGGTCTGATTTCTTGAAAGCAAAATAATTTTGCAAAGGCCAAGTCTGACTTTGTTAAAATTATGACAACCAAATGAAAACTCCACCAATCTTTCAGGAGTTAAAGCTGCAGTATAGCTACATACCAAGCAAATGGCAAAGTTATGGTAAATCTACTTATATTGGGAAAATAACGACTGTTCAGATTTGAGAGAGTTCAGAGTCAAGCTTTATCCCCAGAGACTCATTAAGCACATAGTGTACTAACCGCAATATACCCTACAGGGATAAATTCAGAACTCTTGGCATATGAGATGTTAGAGCTGGAGGAACTCTGAACTTCTTTTCTAAAGGCATGAAAAACATGAGAAGCATGTCTCTGAACCTAAGCCAACTCATAAGTTTGCCATGCCCTCCTGTTTTGGCAAGAAATTGAAAAATGCTTAACCTTCAAGTGGTTACCTGTCCTCATCATGTTATTCTAAATTCTCAAGTTAGAACATTAAAGATAAAATTTGAGAAAATGGGATTCATCACTATGGGTGAGGAAGACCCTATGTCTAAAACCAGGGTCACACAATTTATCAGTATTTTTTAATTTATCATTAATTTTATTTCTCTTAATTTATAATTATTTTTGTTTACCATTAATTTTTTATTAGTTTTATTTCTCTTTCCTCACCTAGCAATAGACTTCAATGGGTACTATTTGCCAAGGAAATAGTGCACTTTGCAAGGAAATAACTGTTTGAAGAACAGAAGATATAAGACAACAATGCTTACTGGAAAAACACAATGAAAAGAAGAAAGTAAAAGAGTAATCCAAAGAAACTGGAAAACTAGGATAAAGTGAGTAATGAAATCATATAGTAATGAAATACATAAAGCAGGATCAGGACAAGCACACAAGGAAAAAATAGAATATAGGAGAAGAAAGGAGAAAGCAAGAAGTAGACATAAGAAAAGAAGAATGAAGAAAGAAGAAAAAAACAGAAAGTATAGTAAAACAGGGTTAGAGGAAGTGAGAATGAGCACTCACATGGCAAGAGGAACATATTTGTGACCATCTCAAAGAGCCTCTGGGTTGCAGTAAAGTTATCTTGGAAAATGATTGCCTCTGAGATGCTTTACATTTGCATTATTTGGTCCTGTATTAATTGCAGAAGATAAGGTATTTTTAACTGTGTTTGTACTAGACAGTCTAAGTCAGACCTTTTAAACTATCAGTGTATCATTGTGCCTCAGAACTTTTCCCCCAATGAGTGTATAAGAAAACAAACAATATCCAAATAAAGATACTGTGATGGAAAAATATGGAAAGTAGTAAGGTGTCTTATGACAGTGAATGCACATGAAGGAGCACAGAAACACCTAGATACCCCCTTAGAGAAATTTAAGGAATTTCATGACAAAATGTCATGCAAGGTTTATGCATGATAGGAGCAAAACCAGACTCATAGCTGAGTAATTCTTTCCAGCCTAATTCTTTCAATCATACTATTATTTAAGCTATTTCAGTCACAGAAATTTTAAGCAGATGAACTCAGAGACTATAGTCTGCAATGGGAACAGATACAGTCATATTACAACTTCTCATGATGTCTTCCCAATGCAAATTTTGAAATCAGTATTTTTCTCTTTTCTAAATGTTTTTTTTTTTTTTTTCATTTTGGGAGAGAGAGAGAGAGAGCAGGAGAGGGACAGACAGAGAGGGAGAGAGAGCATCCCAAGCAGACTCCAGGCTGTCAGCACAGAGCTTGACTCAGGGCTCCATCTCACAAACCATGAGATCATGACTTGAGTTGAAATCAAGAGACACTTAACCAACTGAGCTACCGAGGTGCCCCAAAATCAGTATTTTTCTTATTTAACTTTTAAAACACTGTGTTAGGCAGAATTTTGACCTCCATGATATATGTCCCCTGGTATATGTCCTGTGGCTATGTTACATTGCATGGTAAAAGGATGTTGCAGACATAATTAAGATTACTAATCATCTGACCTTAAATTAGTGGAGAAATTATTCCGGATTATTAATGCAGACCCAGTGTAATCATAGGAGCCCTTAAAAGGATAAGAGGAAGTCAAAGCATGAGAAGGACTTGACGTGCTGGCTCAAAGGTAGAGGAGCCAAGTGGAAGGCATGAAAAAGAACTGGCTTCTGCCCACAACCTGAATAAGCTTGTGTTTTAAAATGCAGGTTTTATTATTGTTCAGATATGGTGAGGCCAAGGAATCAGGAGACTGCTGCAATTAAAAAGATAGTTTGTTATTCACTGTTGGCAAGAAGAGTAGGCTCACCGCACAAGACCACACAGGGAAGTGCTAGTGTCAGTCAAAGGCAGAGGGGGTGGGGAAAATGTGAGCAATTTTCCTTATTGTGGCTTCCAAGGAAGGAATGAACTGAGCAGGGTAGGTAGTTTTAGGATTGGCTAGCGGGAATAATTTCCACAGGCTCTGAGGCACAGGGGCTATCCTGACTGGATTGGTTAATTTGCATATGAAAGGTACATTTGCAGGTAAGTCATTTACCGCCTCTAGAAATTAGCCTGTAGAAAGGCAGTCTCTTCAGGGTCAGCAACGTCTCAGATGTCAAAGCATCAAAACCAAAAACGTATAATTAATGCAGGTTAGATATGGAAGTCTTCCCAATAGTTTCCAGAAAGGAATGCAGCCCTACAAACACCTTGATTTTGGCTTTTCAAGTCCTTCAACAGTGAATCCAGCTATGCCATGCCAGACTTTTGATCTTCAGTTCTATGAGATAACAATGGATATTGTTTTAAGCTGCTGCATTTGTGGCAATTTGTTACAGCAGCAAGAGAAAACTAATACATATGCCAAATCCTCCTTGGTGGCATGTTTTTAATTAATTATCTGGGCATATTATATTCTGCAGAACTTTCCACCACTTTTACAATTACAGTCATGCGGAAAAGGGCTAATTAGACAAGCTGTGTTCAATGATTATTTTGGGCAGGTTTCCATCAAGCCAAATATAATGTAAAATTTTTAATGCTATCCACCATTAGAGCATGGAGGAAAATTAAATCAAGATGTGCTTAGGAAATGAGTTTGAGTTTGTGAAGCTCAAATTCTTAAATTTTTAAAATATTTGGCTATGTGAGATATAAGTAGTAATAACTGCAGTACATACTACTCATCCCTAATAAGCAAATGACTGGCTGTATTAACATATATTTTTGGCCACAACCTCAGATCAAGGCATTGAGAATTCATGCTGTAAGCCACTCACTCTCCACCCCAAATAAGCAATGAAAGATTAAAATGTAAAAAGTGGAAATATTAGGGACATGTGGGTGGCTCATTCAGTTAAGTATCCATCCAACTCTTGGTTTCTGCTCAGGTCACGATCTCAAGGTGAGTTGGAGCCCCGTGTTGGGCTCTGTGCTGACAGCATGGAGCCTGCTTGGGATTCTCTCTCTGCCCCTCCCCAACTTGCACTGTCTCTGTCTCTCTCAAGATACAGCAGATAGATACAGAAGGACACAGTAGGCAAAGGCAGCCAGGAACTTGTATTTTTAATCATGATGACTGAAAGTGCCCTATCTGAGGCAGAAGACCAGAGCTAGTCTTACTATTTAACATAACCAACTAGAATGGAAAGGGGGCTTGAAAGAGCTATACCTGACAGCTGCCTGGGGCTACAGCTTATATAAAGCTATATACCCATCCTCTTGAGACAAAACAGATAGCCTCAGAGTCAGCATCTGGGCTGAACTGCCATTGGCTAAGATTAGATCTGTTCTGTCCCTAAATCACCATTGATAAATGCCTTGAGTTGTCCCTATCACCTGATTCTGAAAAGGGGACAACAGAGACTATGTACAATTGCAACAAAGTAGAAGGGGAGTGAGCAAAGACAAAGGGAAAAATGCTTACTCCCAAGATGAATCTACAAATCAAAAGTTTATTAACACATGAGGAAAACTAAGAAGCAAAAATGAAAATTAAAAAGGAATTTTAAATGACTATAGGATCTTCAAAGAGATAAAGTAATAACACTTTTATGGAAAAAAACTAATGAATTGTAAAATAAAACAAGCAAAAATGAAATGAGAACAGGCAATTTAAAAACCAGTTAGAAGTTCTGAAATAAAAATTAGAGTTTATGGAGCATCTGGGTGGCTCACTTGGTTGGGCTACCCACTCTTGGTTTCCACTCAGGTCACAATTTCACAGTTTCATGGGTTCGATCCTGGTGTTGGGCTCTGCACTAGTAGCTTGGTGCCTGCTTGGGATTCTCTCTCCCTCTATTTCTGTTCCTCCCCTGCTTGCACATTCTCTCTCTCTCTCTCTCAAAATAAATAAACTTTAAAAAAATTTTTTTGGGTTTAACTTTTTAACAACTTTAGTAAGTGAGATAGTTAGTGGTGAGGGAATTAATAAAATGGAAGTGTACTGGGGAATTTACCTAGAACTCTGACAGTGAGATAAGGAAGTAAAATCATAATTATGAGAAAGCAGTTTAAAAACATGGAGACTCAATTAGGAGTCTCCAACATATGTCTAATGGGAGGGCCACAAAAAGATTGTTGAGGACATGACATAAACTTTTCCAAAATAGGGCCGTCTGGGTGCCTCAGTTAAGCATCCTGCTCTTGATTTCGGCTCAGGTCGTGATCTCACAGTTCATGAGATTAGATCGATTGAGCTCCCCATTAGGCTCTATGCTGACAGCACACTGGGACCCTGCTTAGGATTCTCTCCCTTTCCATCTCTCTCTCTTTCTCTGCTCCTTCCCCACTCACACACATATGCTCGCTCTCTCTTTCTCTCTCTCTCAGAATAAATTAATAAACATTTTTTTTTAATTTTCCAAAATAGAAGAAATACAGAAGTTTTCAGATTAAACATGTCCACCAAGTGCTACATGGGATAAGTTGCTGTATTTGGCCTGGAATTGTTCCATTGCAATAAAGATGCTAAAGTAAAAAATCCACCTCTAGAATGTACTGTTTATTTAAAAATCTTTAGAAGTTTAAACATAAGAATTTATATGCTAACTAAAATGTTCCTTAACAGCTCTGAAACTCAGAGAAAGACCCATAAAAGTAAATTTAGAATTTCTAGTTAAAACCGTTATAAGATTATATCTATCAATATTAAATTTATTATGTCTTCCTAAAATGCCTTCTCCATTTCTGTGGAGTAATAAAGTTGAAATAACCCAGAAAGTCAAAATGGAGGGAAAAATAAAGCTGGGGTAGGGTAAGTGCCATACTAAATTATTTGTATTATCCGAAAGAAGGGAAAATTTGTATTAACTTTAGACTTCAATAAGCAAATTATTGTAATGAATAGGTCAATAACTAAATGAATAAAATTGAAGTATATAACAACCAAGATAATAAAGGGAAAAAAAGATTTTTAAAAATATACATAGGCAATCTGGAGAGAAGCAAACAAGGAGGTAGATCAGTAGGTCAAATTTAAATAAATAAATAAATAAATAAATAAATAAATAAATAAAATGATAGAACTAAATGAAATATATCAGTAATTATGCTTAATGCAAACATTAAATGTTCCAGTTTAAGAAACAAAGATTTTCAATCTGGATTTTAAAGAACAGTGAAAAGTTGAAAGTAAAAGGAAGGAAAAAATGAGGATAATAACCAAAGTAAAACTGGTGTGTATATATTAATATCACACAAAATCAACTTCAATGAAAAAATGTACTAGGGGCGCCTGGGTGGCGCAGTCGGTTAAGCGTCCGACTTCAGCCAGGTCACGATCTCGCGGTCCGTGAGTTCGAGCCCCGCGTCAGGCTCTGGGCTGATGGCTCGGAGCCTGGAGCCTGTTTCCGATTCTGTGCCTCCCTCTCTCTCTGCCCCTCCCCCATTCATGCTCTGTCTCTCTCTGTCCCAAAAATAAATTAAAAACGTTGAAAAAAAAATTTTTTTTAAAAATGTACTAGAAATAGAGGCTTCCAGGGTACCTGGGTGGCTTAGTTGGTTAAGCATCCGACTGCAGCTCAAATCATGACCTCGAGTTTCGTAAGTTCAAGCCCCACATTGGGCTCTGAGCTGACAGCCCAGAGCCTGGAGCCTGCTTTGGATTCTGTGACTCCTTCTCTCTCTCCCCCTCCCTTGCTCACACTCTGTATCTCTCTTTCTCAAAAATAAATAAAGATTAAGAAAGAAAGAAAGAAAGAAAGAAAGAAAGAAAGAAAGAAAGAAAGACTTCTGAATAATAAAAACTTCATTTTGCCAGGAAGACATAATTTTAGAATTATATGCACCTGATGCATGACTAGATACATGACTGGAAAATATGTAAACCAAAAGCTAAACTACAAGGACAAGTAAACAAATCTACAATTATGTTGAAAGATTTAACATAATTCTGTCAGTAGATGATAAAACAAATAAACAAAAAATAGGGACAAAATACTTGAACGATATAATTAACAAACTGATCTGATAGAAATATATAAAATACTGACTCTAAAATTGTAGAATGCATATTATTATCAAGTACGCAGAAACATTTGCAAAAAAATTGACCATATACTGGGTCATAAAGCAAGTCGTAACAAATTTCAAAGGATTGAAATCATACAGGTAATGGTTTCTGACCACCATACAATGTGGGAACATAAACTCTTAAATCTCCACTTGTTTGAGAAATTATAAAAGGGGTCAAACGGGTCAAAAATAATGAGAGAAATCAGAAAATAATTTGAACTGAATCAAAATTTTAAAACCTGAATAGCTTTTGGACTGGGAGCTTGGAAGATGGCAGCGTAGGAGGATGCTGGGCTCACCTCGTCCTGCTGATCTCTTAGATTCCACCCACATCTGCCTAAATAACCCAGAAAACTGCCAGAAGACTAGCAGAACGGACTCTCCAGAGCCAAGCATAGAGGCCCATGGAAGAGGCCCATGGAAGAGGTAGGAAGGGCGGAGAGTCGGTGCGTGTTACATGGACTGGCGGGAGGGAGCCGGGGCAGTGGAGGGGCAGCCCGCCCAGCAAGGCAGAGCCCCCAAAGTCTGGCTTGCAAAAGCAGAGGAGCCAGACTCCTGAGTTCTGACAGCCAGCGGGACTTAACATCTGGAATGTTATAAGTCAACAGCTCTGCTTGGAGAAGGGGAGGGCGAGAGGACACAGGGAGGGAAAGTTGTTGAGCCCTGGAAGACATAGCTCAGCTCCACCGGGGGACGAAGGCTCTGGCCAGGGCCATCTCCCTCGCCCATCCCCCAGCCCAAATTCCAAAGGGAACCACTTCCCCTCACAGAACTTGCTTGCACCACGAAAACACCCAAGGCTGTGCTTCTGTGGATCCATCCGTCCAACGGGTATGCCTCCCCCCCCATGCTGAAGGACCCCTCCCGCAGGAGACCACGGAGGGCAAATCAAGCTAAGCCTGCCCTTCCTGCCCCTGTGCACCTTGCGGATCCACCCAGCAAATACGCCAGATCCCACAGAAGCACCACCACAAGCCTGTCAGTGTGCAAGTAGCCCAGACAGGGGCCACACCACTCCACAGTGAGTCCTGCCCCGGGAGAGGGGAAGATAAGGTCACACCAGTCTGACTGTGGCTCAAGCAGTGGGCTGAGGGCAGACATGGGGTCTGACTGCGGCCCCGCCCACCAACACAAGTTACTCCGGACAGCACAGGGGAAGTGCCCTGCAGTTTGGAGCCACTGCAAGGACTACCCAAAATGATGAAACGGAAGAACTCTCCTCAAAAGAAACTCCAGGAAGTAGCAACAGCTAATGAATAGATCAAAACTGAGTTAAGCAATATAATGAAACAAGAATATAGAATAGTCATAAAATTAATCGCTGGGCTTGAAAAAAGCATAGAGAACAGCAGAGAATCTATTGCTACAGTGATCAAGGGACTAAGAAATAGTCATAAGGAGATAAAAAATGCTATAAATGAGGTGCAAAATAAAATGGAGGCAGCCATAGCATGGATTGAAGAGGCAAAGGAGAGAATAGGTGAATTAGAAGATAAAATTATGGAAAAAGAGGAAGCTGAGGAAAAGAGAGATAAAAAAATCCAGGAGTATGAGGGAAGAATTAGAGAACTAAGTGATGCAATCAAATGGAACAATATCCATATCATAGGAATTCCAGAAGAAGAAGAGAGAGAGAAAGGGGCTGAAGGTGTACTTGAACAAATCATAGCTGAGAACTTCCCTGATCTGGGGAAGGAAAAAGGCATTTTTCTGTCATTCAGAATAGAAGGAGAGATAAAGTTTTTCCCAAACAAACAAAAACTGAAGGAACTCATCACCACTAAACCAGCCCTACAAGAGATGCTAAGGGGGATTCTGTGAGTGAAATGCTACAAGAACCACAAAGTACCAGAGACATCACTACAAGCATGAAACCTACAGACATCACAATGACTTTAAACCCATATCTTTCAATAATAACAGTGAATGTAAATGGACTAAATGCTCCAACCAAAAGACATAGGGTATCAGAATAGATAAAAAAAACAAGACCCATCTATTTGCTGTCTATAAGAGACTCATTTTAGACCTGAGGACACTTTCAGATTGAAAGTGAGGGGATGGAGAACTATCTATCATGCTACTAGAAGGGAAAAGAAAGCTGGAGTAGCCATACTTATATCAGACAAACTAGACTTTAAATTAAAGGCTGTAAAAAGAGATGAAGAAGGGCATTATATAATAATTACAGGGTCTATCCATCAGGAAGAGCTAACAATTATAAATGTCTAGGTGCCGAATATGGGAGCCCCCAAATATATAAAACAATTACAAACATAAGCAACCTTATCGATAAGAATGTGGTAATTGCAGGGGACTTTAATACCCCACTTACAGAAATGGATAGATCATCTAGACACACGGTCAATAAAGAAACAAGGGCCCTGAATGATACATTGGATCAGATGGACTTGACAGATATATTTAGAATTCTGCATCCCAAAGCAACAGAATATACTTTCTTCTCGAGTGCACATGGAACATTCTCCAAGATAGATCACATACTGGGTCACAAAACAGCCCTTCATAAGTATACAAGAATTGAGATCATACCATGCATAATTTCAGACCACAATGCTATGAAGCTTGAAATCAACCACAGGAAAAAGTCTGCAAAACCTCCAAAAGCATGGAGGTTAAAGAACACCCTACTAAAGAATGAATGGGTCAACCAGGCAATTAGAGAAAAAATTTAAAAATATATGGAAACAAATGAAAATTAAGGTAAAATAATCCAAACGCTTTGGGATGCACCGAAGGCAGTCCTGAGAGGAAAATACATTGCAATCCAGGCCCATCTCAAGAAACAAGAAAAATCCCAAATACAAAATCTAATAGCACACCTAAAGGAAATAGAAGCAGAGCAGCAAAGACACCCCAAACCCAGCAGAAGAAGAGAAATAATAAAGATCAGAGCAGAAATAAACAATATAGAATCTAAAAAAACTGTAGAGCAGATCAATGAAACCAAGAGTTGGTTTTTTGAAAACATAAACAAAATTGATAAACATCTAGCCAAGTTTCTCAAAAAGAAAAGGGAGAGGACCCAAAGAGATAAAATCATGAATGAAAATGGAATTATTACAACAAATCCCTCAGAAATACAAGCAATTATCAGGGAACACTATGAAAAATTATATGCCAATAAACTGGACAACCTGGAAGAAATAGACAAGTTCCTAAACACCCACACTCTTCCAAAACTCAATCAGGAGGAAATAGAAAGCTTGAACAGACCCATAACCAGTGAAGAAACTGAATCAGTTATCAAAAATCTCCCAACAAATAAGAGTCCAGGACCAGATGGCTTCCCTGGGGAGTTCTACCAGACATTTAAAGCAGAGATAATACCTATCCTTCTCAAGCTGTTCCAAAAAATAGAAATGGAAGGAAAATTTCCACACTCATTCTATGAAGCCAGCATTACTTTGACTTGTAAAGCAGACAGAGACCTAGCAAAAAAAAGAGAACTACAGGCCAATATCCCTGATGAATATGGATGCAAAAATTCTCAATAAGATACTAGCAAATCGAATTCAAAAGCATATAAAAAGAATTATTCACCATGATCAAGTGGGATTCATTCCTGGGCTGCAGGGCTCGTTCAACATTCACAAATCAATCATTGTGATACATCACAGTAATAAAAGAAAAGAAAAGAACCATATGGTCCTGTCAATCGATGCAGAAAAAGCATTTGACAAAATTCAGCATTCTTTCTTAATAAAAACCCTCGAGAAAGTCGAGATAGAAGGAACATACTTAAAGATCATAAAAGCCATTTATGAAAAGCCCACAGCTAACATCATCCTCAATGGGGAAAAACTGAGAGCTTTTCCCCTGAGATCAGGAACACGACAGGGATGTCCACTCTCACCGCTGTTGTTTAACATAGTGTTGGAAGTTCTAGCATCAGCAATCAGACAACAAAAGGAAATCAAAGGCATCAAAATTGGCAAAGATGAAGTCCAGCTTTCACTTTTTGCAGATGACATGATATTATACATGGAAAACCTGACAGACTCCACCAAAAGTCTGCTAGAACTGATACATAAATTCAGCAAAGTTGCAGGATACAAAATCAATGTACAGAAATCACTTGCATTCTTATACACTAATAATGAAGCAACAGAAAGACAAATAAAGAAACTGATCCCATTCACAATTGCACCCAGAAGCATAAAATACCTAGGAATAAACCTAACCAAAGATGTAAAAGATCTGTATGCTTAAAACTATAGGAAGCTTATGAAGGAAATTGAAGAAGATATAAAGAAATGGAAAAACATTCCGTGCTCATGGATTGGAAGAATAAATATTGTTAAAATGTCAATACTGCCCAAAGCTATCTACACATTCAATGCAATCCCAATCAAAATTGCACCAGCATTCTTCTCGAAGTTAGAACAAGCAATCCTAAAATATGTATGGAAACACAAAAGGCCCCAAATAGCCAAAGTAATATTGAAGAAGAAGACTGAAGTGGGAGGCATCACAATCCCAGACTTTAGCCTCTACTACAAAGTTGTAATCATCAAGACAGCATGGTATTGGCACAAAAAACAGACACATAGACCAATGGAATAGAGTAGAGACTCCAGAATTGGACCCACAAAAGTATGGCCAACTAATCTTTGACAAAGCAGTAAAGAATATCCAATGGAAAAAAAGACAGTCTCTTTAACAAATGGTACTGGGAGAACTGGACAGCAACATGCAGAAGAATGAAACTAGACCACTTCCTTACATCATTCACAAAAATAAACTCAAAATGGATAAAGGACCTGAATGTGAGACAGGAAACCATCAAAACCCTAGAGGAGAAAGCAAGAAAAAACCTCTCTGACCTCAGCCGCAGCAATTTCTTACTTGACACATCTCCAAAGCAAGGGAATTAAAAGCAAAAATGATCTATTGGGACTTCATGAAGATAAAAAGCTTCTGCATTGTAAAGGAAACAATCAACAAAACTAAAAGGCAACCAACGGAATGGGAAAAGATATTTGCAAATGACAGATCAGACAAAGGGTTAGTATCCAAAATCTATAAAGAACTCACCAAACTCCACACCCGAAAAACAAATAATCCAGTGAAGAAATGGGCAGAAAACATGAATAGACACTTCTCTAAAGAAGACATCCAGATGGCCAACAGGCACATGAAAAGATACTCAATGTCACTCCTCATCAAGGAAATACAAATCAAAACCACACTGAGATACCACCTCACGCTGGTCAGAGTGGCTAAAATGAACAAATCAGGAGACTATAGATGCTGGAGAGGATGTGGAGAAACGGAAACCCTCTTGCACTGTTGGTGGGAATGCAAACCGGTGCAGCCACTCTGGAAAACAGTGTGGAGGTTCCTCAAAAAATTAAAAATAGATCTACCCTATGACCCAGCAATAGCATTGTTAGGAATTTACCCATGGAATACAAGAGTGCTGATGCATAAGGGCGCCTGTACCCCAATGTTTATAGCAGCACTTCAACAATAGCCAAATTATGGAAAGAGCCTAAATGTCCATCAACTGATGAATGGAAAAAGAAACTGTGGTTTATATACACAATGGAGTACTACGTGGCAATGAGAAAGAATGAAATATGGCCTTTTGTAGCAACGTGGATGGAACTGGAGAGTGTTATGCTAAGTGAAATAAGCCATACAGAGAAAGACAGATACCATATGTTTTCACTCTTATGTGGATCCTGAGAAACTTAACAGAAGACGGTGGTGGTGGGGAAAGGGGAAAAAAAAAGTTAGAGAGGGAGGGAGCCAAACCATAAGAGACTCTTAAAAACTGAGAACAAACTGAGGGTTGATGGGGGGTGGGAGGGTAGGGAGGGTGGGTGATGGGCATTAAGGAGGGCACCTGTTGGGGATGAGCACTGGATGTTCTATGGAAACCAATTTGACAATAAATTTTAAAAAACAAAAATAAAAATAAAAAATAAAAATAAATAAAAAATAAAAACCTGAATATTAGAACTTTATGATGCAGTTATGATAGTACTTAGAAGGAAATATATAAACTGAATGCATTAGAAAATAATCACTTTTAATTTTGTTGATTTTCTCCCATTCTGTCGGTTGACTTTTAGTTGTTTTTTTTTTTCAATGTTTATTTATTTTGAGAGAGAGAGAGAGAGCAATGGAGGGGCAGAGAATGAGGGAGACAGGTTCCACACTGTCAGTGCATAGCCCAACATGGGGCTCATCATGGGCCTCGAACCCACAAACTATGAGATCATAACCCAAGCTGTAGTTGGATGCTCAACTGACTGAGCCACCCAAGTGCCCTACCTTTTAGTTTTGTTTATTGTCTCCTTTGCTGTGCAAAACTTTTTATCTTGATTAAGTTCCAATAGTTCATTTCTGCTTTTACTTCCCTTGCCTCTGGAGACATGTCTGGTAAGAAGTTGCTGGGGCCAAGTTCAAAGAGGTTGCTGCCTATTTTCTCCTGAAGTATTTTGAGGGTTTCCTGTCTTATATTCAGGTTTTTCATCCATTTCGAATCTATTTGTGTGTGGTATAAGAAAGTGGTCCAGTTTCATTCTTCTGCATGTTTCTGTCCAGTTTTCCCAACACTATTTGCTGAAGAGGCTGTCTTTTTTCCACTGGATATTCTTTCCCGTTTGGTTGAAGATTAGTTGGCCATGAATTTGTGGGTCCATTTCTGGGTCTCTCTATTATTCCACTGCTCTGTGTTTCTGTTTTTGTGCCAGTACCATACTGTCTTGATGATTACAACTTTGTAATACAGCTTGAAGTCCAGAATTGTGATGCCTGCAGCTTTGTTTTTCTTTTCAACATTACTTTGGCTATTCAGGGTCTTTTCTGGTTCCAAACTAAATTTAGAATTATTTGTTCTAGTTTGTGTAGAATGCTGGCATTATTTTGCTAGGGATTGCATTGAATTTGTGTATCACTTTGGAGGGTTAATATCCAAACTCTATGAAGAACTGATGAAACTCAACACCCAAAAAACAAATAATCCAGTGAAGAAATGGGCAAAAGACATGAATAGACACTTCTCCAAAGAAGATATGCAGATGGCCAACAGACACATGAAAAGATACTCAACATCACTCATTGAATGTGTATAGCACTTTGGAGGTTAGTTTCCAAAATCTATGAAGAACTTATGAAACTCAACACCCAAAAAACAAATCAAAACTACAATGAGATACCACCTCACACCTGTCAAAATGACTAAAATTAACAACTCAGGAAATAACAGATGTTGGCAAGGATGTGGAGAAAGAGAAACCCTTTTGCCTGTTGGTAGAAATGCAAACTAGTGCATCCACTCTGGAAAACAGTATGGATGTTCCCCAGAAAGTTAAAAATAGCACTACCCTATGAACCAGCAACTGCACTACTAGGTATTTATCCAAAGGATACAAAAATGAAGATTTGAAGGGGCACATGTGCCCCAATGTTTATAGCAATGCTATCACCAATAGCCAAATTATGAAAAGAGCCCAAAATCCATCAACTGATGAATGGATAAGGAAGATACAGTATATAATATATACACAATGGAATATTACTTGGCAATCAAAAAGAATGAAATCTTGCTATTTGCAACAATGTGGATGGAATTAGAATGTATTATGCTAAGTGAAATAAGTCAGTCAGAGAAAGACAAATATATGATTTCACTCATATGTGGAATTTAGGAAACAAAACAGATGAACATAAGGGATGGGAAGGAAAAATAAAATAAGATAAAAACATGGATGGACGCAAGCCATAAGACTCCTAAACATAGAGAAACTGAGGGTTGATGGAGGGGAGATGGGTGGGAGATAGGCTAGATGGGTGATGGGTATTAAGAAGGGCACTTGCTGGGATGAGCACTAGCTGTTTTATGTAAGTGATGAATCACTAAATTCTACCCCTGAAACAAATACTACATGTTAAATAACTTGAATCTAAATTCTTTAAAAAAGGGAAAGAATGAATGGAAATTCATAAGCTAGATATTTATCTCAAGAGATTAGACAAAGAGAAGAAAAATAAAATTAAAGAAAGCAGAAGGAAAGAAATAATAAAGATAAAGGGCAGCTAATGAAGAAGAACCAACAAAACTAAAAGTTTCTTTTTTAAAAGATTAACAAAATTGATAAAATTTAGGGCACCTGGGTGGCTCAGTTGGTTAAATGTCCGACTCCAGCTCAGGTCAAGTTTCTGACTTCAGCTCAGGTCATGATCTCACGGTTTGTGGGTTCGAGCCCCATGTTGGGCTCTGTGCTGGCAGCTCAGAGCCTGAATCCTGCTTTGGATTCTGTGTCTCCCTCTCTCTCTGCCCCTCCACTGATTGTGCACTCTCTCGCTCGCTCTCTCTCTCTCTCTCAAAACATAAAATAAACATTTAAAAATTGATAAAATTATTATGAAATTAATCAGGAAAAGGAAGAAAGAACAAATAACAAATATCAGAAGTAAAAAAGAGAACAGCACTACTGACTCTGCACATGTAAACAAATAATAAGAGCATATTATTTACATCTTTTGCCAGTAAGTTTTGAAAATTTAAATGAAGTAGAAAAAAATCATAGAAAAACATATCAAACTGGCATCAAAAGCAATAGAAAACTCTAAAGTCCTATAACTGTTAAAGAAATTAAGTCAGTAATTTTTTAAAAAAGCCTTCCCACAAAGAAAATTCCAGGACTAGATGACTTTACTCTTAAGTTCTCCCAAACATACAAAGAATAAATAATTCCCATTTTACATAAACTCTTCCAAAGAATAGAAAAATAAGAAATATTGTCCAATTCATTTAATGTGGCTAGCATAATTTTGATACCAAAACCTGACAATGACAATATAAGAAAGGTTATTACAAAAAAAAAAAAAAAGATGTGTCAATACTGGTTTAATAATTGTAATAACTGTATCATGCTGATGCAAGATTTTAATAATAGGTAAAATTGTGGATGGTGGCAAGGGTGAATGGAAACTCTACTTTCTGTTCAATTACTCTGAAAACCAAAGTTTATTATTTAAAAATTTTTAACTGTGAGAAAAAAAAGAAAAGAAAAATACATTACAGACCAAACTCACTTATGACCAGAGAGATGCAAAAATTCTAATAGAATATCCATAAATCTAATCTAGCAACATGTAAAAATAATAATAGATCATGGTTAATGTGTATTTATCCTAGAAATTCATGGCTGGTTTAATATTCAAAAATTAAGTAATGTAATTCACCACATTAACAAATTAGAGAAAAATAATATGATCATCTCAATAGATGCAGATCAAAGCACTTAATAAAATTTAACACTCACTTATGATTTAACCAAATAAAACTCTTAGCAAACAAGGAACAGGAGGAAATATTCTTAATCTGATAAAGGATATTTACAAAACATACAGCAAATATCACACTTAATTTAAATGCTAAAATTTTTCCTTTGGAAATCAGGAACAGGACCAGGAAGACTGCTATCGCTGTTTCTTTTTGTTGTTTTTTTGTTTTTGTTCTTGTTTTTGTTTTTTGTTTTGTTTTGTGAGAGAGAGAAAGAGAGGGGGAGGAGTAGAGGAAGACAGAGAATCCTAAGCAGACTTCAGCTCTACACCCAGTGCAGAGCCTGACTCCGGGCCTCAATTTCACAACCATAAGATCATGACCGAAGCCAAAATCAAGAGTCAGACACTTAACCAACTAAGCCACCTAGGTACCCGGCTATCACTGTTTCTAATCAACGTTGTAGGGGAGGACCCATTCAGGAAGAAATTTAAAAAATTAAAAATAAGAAACTAAAGTAGAGAAAAAAAACTATCATTATTTACAGATGATAATGATTTTATACAAAACCCAAATAAACTGTTATAATTTAGACCAAGAAGGTTTAGTAAAGTCACTGAATATTAATTCAATGTCCAAAAACTCTATTTCTTCTCTATACGAGCAACAAATGGAAAACCTAAGCTTACAAAAGACATCATTTACAATAGCATTAAACATTACCAATTACTTAGGAATAAATCTAATGAAAGATTTCTAAGACCTTTATAAAGAAAATCTTAGAGGGGTGCCTGGGTGGCTCAGTTGGTTACGCATCTGCCTTCTGCTCAGATCATGATCTTGTAGTTTGTGAGTTCAAGTCCCATATCGGGCTCTCTGCTGTCAGCGCAAAGCCTGCTCTGGATGCTCTGTCCCTTCTCTCTCTGCCCCTCCCTTGCTTGTGTGCTCTCTCTCTAAAAAATAAATAAACATTCCCAAAAAACATCATAAAACTTTGTTCAGAACACTTAAGACAACTTAAGTAATGGAGAAGAATACTAGATTCAACTATTGGAACACTCAATAGTAAAACTATGTAACTTCTTCCCCAAATTTATTTGTAGATTCATGCAATCTTATCAAAATCACAAGCTTTTATGGTACTTGACAAACTACTTCTAAAATTTATATTGATGCAAAAGGCCAAAAGCAATCAAGGCGCTTGTATTAGTTTCCTGGAGATGCTCTATGTAATAAAGTACCACCCACTGGGTGACTTAAAATAACAAATTTATTGTCTCATATTTCAGGTGGCGAAAATTCTAAAATCTGGGTGTTACAGGATTCCTTTGAAACCTGTACAGAGAATCCTTCCTTGTGTCTTCCTATCTTCCAGCGGTTTCCTGAAAATCTTCAGCTTTTCTTGATTTGCAGCTGCATAACTCCAATCTCTGCCTTCATGGTCACATAGCCTTCTCCCTGTGCCTCTGTCTTTATATGACCAGCATATTATAAGAATACCCATTATATTAGAATAAGGGCTCACCTGGGGTGCTTAGGTAGCTCAGTAGGTTAAGCATCAGACTCTTGATTTCAGCTGAGGTCATGATCTCACAGTTCATGAGACTGAGCCCCACATCATTCTCTCTCCCTCTCTCTCTCTGCCTCTCACCACTCCCTTGCATGAGCATGAGTGCAAACACTTTGTTTCTCTCCCTCTCAAAAAAAAAAAAAAAAGATGAATAAATATTAAAAAAAAAAAAAAGAATGAGGGTTCACCCTACTCCAATATGACCACATCTTAATGAATTACTACTGTAATCACCCTATTTCCAAAAAAAAAAAAAAAAAGTCATATTCTGAAGTTTTAGAGATGTCAGTATATCTTTTGGGGGAAGGACAAAATTCAGCTCATAACAGTACTTTTGAAGAGAAAACGTCCAGAAGAAAATTTGTTCTACTGGACAACAAGACATATTACAAAGTTATAGTAATCAGAACATTACGGTATTGGCACAGGGACAGAAAAGTAGATGAAAAATAGAGCAGGAGATCTGAGAAACACCATAGAAATAGGTTTGTGTGACACCTGGCTTGTGACAGAGATGGCACTGCAGAGCAGTGAGGATGGAATCAACTTTCCAAAAGATGATACTGGGACAATGAAAAAAATGAAACTGGACTCTAAGATCATGCACAAAACTGAAATCCAGCAAATTTTAGAAAATACAGGATGGATTATTTCTTCTTGACTTTGGACAAGGGAAGGATTTTTTTTTTTTTTTTTTTTTGAGAGACAGAGAGTGCAAGCAGGGGAGAGAGAGAAAAAGGGAGAGAGATTCCACAGCAGGCTCCATGCTCAGTGTGGAGCCCAACATGGGACTCAATCCCACAACCTGGGATCATGACCTGAGCTAAAATCAAGAGTATAATGCTCAACTGACTGTTGAGCTAAAATCAAGAGTATAATGCTCAACCAGGCACCCCAGGAAGGATTTTCTAAACAAGCACAAAAAGTACTCATATTAGAAAAAATGACTGATGAATTAAAATTAAGAACTGCTTATAAACAACAATATAGAGTGTAAAGAACTCTCAGAATAGGAAAAGATATTTGGAATGCATATAACTAATAAGGAATTATTATCCAGAATATAAGTAACTGCTACAAATAACAAGGAAAAAGTACACAGGAATAAAAATAGGGAAAAGATTTGAATATCCAATATCCAGTTGCTAAACTGTGCTCAGGTCATGATCCAGGGTTGTGGGAGAGTACCCTGTGTCAGGCTCCACACTGAGTGTGGAGCCTACTTAAGATTCTCTCTCTCCCCCTCCCTCTCCCTCTGTCCCTCCCTCACGTTCTCTCACTCTCTCTCTCGAAAATAAATAGATTAATTAATTAAAACATTTTTAATGAAGAAAAAGATGCTAAGATCAAATTGATCAAATCTTTGAGGAAACACTAAAGTTATAGAAGAAAGATGAGACAAATAATTGCTGGCAGAAAGGTGGGGAAAACAGAAAACATAATGTAAAGAAGCCAAAGGAGGAAAGATTTTCAGTATTTTTCCAGCAGTGGTTTGGAGGACTGAGAGAAAGCGATTGTGCTCAGTGATAGAAAAATTTTTAGTCACCTTAAACAGAGTGGCTTCAGCAGATTGTTGAAGGCAGAAGTCAGGCTACAAACAGTTTTGGAATTTCTGGATCACCCTAATGCAGAGAAAGTGAATACGGTCCTTTCAAGACTTTTGGTAGTAAAAGGGAAATAACATGAGTAGTAAATCGAAAGAAAAGGGCCTTTTTCCAGATAAAGAAGAGTACTATGATTTCAGACAAATAGACTACAATGAGGAAATATTAAAGATGCAAGATGGTGTTCAGAGTAGAGGGAACAATGTTCTGAGAGACAGAACACCACAAGTGCAGGAGCTAGTCTTTGAAAGGAGGAAGAACACACCCTATTTGAGGCAGAAGGATCTTTGATAGCAAAGTGTACAATATTAAAAACTCAGAGACCAAAACATTAATAAAAGAAAACTCTGTGCACTGTTGATGGAAATGTAAATTGGTGTAGCCACTATGGAAAACAGTGTAGAGATTCCTCAAAAAATTAAAAATGGAACTATGTGGTCCAGCAATTCCACTTCTGGGTATTTATCCAAAGAAAATGGAAAAACTAACTCAAAAAGATACACGCACCTTCATGTTCATTGCAGCATTATTTTCAAAAGCCAAGACATGGGAACAACATAAGTATTTATTAACAGATGAATGGATAAAGAAAATACAGAGGGGCACCTGGGTGGTTTAGTCAGTTGAGCCTCACAGTTCATGAGTCCAAGCCCCACATCGGGTTCACTGCTCTCAGTGCAGAGCCCACTTTGGATCCTCTGTCCCCCTTTCTCTCTGCCCCTCCCTTGCTCATAGTCTCTCTCTCTAAAAAAATAAAAACATTAAAAGAAAAAAATAAAAGAAAATATGTTATAGATATGTAGATAGATCTAGATAGATAGAAGGTTAAATATATATAGAGAGAGAATGACATATTATTCAGCCATAAAAAATAAAACCTTGCCATTTGTGACAACATGGATAGACCTTAAGGGCATTACTCTAACTGAAATAAGTCACCTATTAAGTCATAGAAAGACAAATACAGATGTTCTCACTTATATGTAGAATCTTAAAAAAAAAAAAAAAAGAAAAAGAAAAAAGCAACCCAGCTCATGGATACAGAAAACAGATTGCTTGTTACCAGAGGCAAGGAAGAGGTGGGAAAGGGGAAATGGCAGTCAGAGAAATGAGTGAAGGAAGTCAAAAGGTACAAACTTCCAGTTATAAAATAAATCAGTAATGAGAAATGTAATGTACAGCATCGTGACTACGGTTAATAATACTATATTGCATAATTGAAAGTTGCTAAAAGAGTAGATCTTTTTAAAAAAAGAAAGTATTTTTACTTTTAATGTTATAATGGAGTCTTATAATGGAGTCCAATCATTAATAGAATTGATTCCCCAAACAAAGAATACAGCAGGTATTGAAGGGAAAAAAATGCAAGGTTACCAAGGTAACAGGAAATCTGTTGATGGCGGGCAAAAGCAGTCATTTCCTCATATGGTTACCATATGGGCAAGGATCACCACCTACTACATATAGATGGCAGAAGTTGGAGATGAATTATTTTTTTCATCAAGGACTTCTCAGTAAGGACTCAGAAAGTCTTCATTAGTTAGGGGCTTGTGTTAAACAAAGTGTTGTTGCCTTGGTTCTGTTTTTACTGTGGTTCATGATGTGCTATTTTTGTCGTTCTCAGAATTACAGTCATCTGCAGTCAATGAGTGTGACAAAGTGTAGACCTTGAGGAAAATGCAAAATGTTTGAGCTGGACAGTGTAGGAAACATGAGAGGGAGTCAGTTGTAGACTGCATTCCAAATATTCCAAAATATCAAAGAGGGTGAAAACAGGAAACTCATCTAATCCACCGTCATCATTACATCTGGGAGGGGGGGGGGGTGGGGTGGGTGGGAATGAGGCCTAGAGAAATGGCTTAAAGAAAAGCAAAGTTTGGAACACAGGACCATCAACCCATAGTCCAGTGTTCTTTATGCCTTACCATATTGCCATGTAAAATCAAAGTTTTTTTGAGCCCAATTCCTTCTTTTTTGAGTTATGTTAATGTGCACATAGGAATGGAATCCTAGCATTAACAGTAAAATTAGCAGTTCCCATACTTTCAGATGCATCGTAGGTGTCTTTGATTCTCCTTATTCTGGTCTTTGCCAAACTCTCTGGTCTAGGAGAGACCAGAGAATATCTAAGCACATGATATTTCTTTTTTAAATTCCAAAAATAAATTGTAAGTACTATAGGGATAAATTTAGAATTAAAAGTTATCCAATAGTATAGGATTTTGTATAAAACTTGTATTTAAAAAAATATTTCCAATAGTTTCCTAATTTCTAAATTTAATCAAGAGCTCACTTAGAGTGAGATAAATTAACCCGAGGAACTATTAAAATAAATGTACTTATTTAATCACAAAATGTATTAAAATATTGAAAATTTCTAAATCTCTTACTAATTAATATCAAATCATATTATTAAGCTGTCCTGGAAATTACAAAAAGTTTACAGCTTGAGGACAAGAATAAAAGGGTAGGGAAACACTTCATTAATCTTATTAATCTTACATTTTAATCATCCCAAAGATTAGTAAAATGTTGATGTGTATAAAATAGCCAAATGAAGCTAATCAATTTATGTAAAAATGAGAAAGCCATGGAAAATGTCTTTCTATAAAACCGTGGTACTACTTTTTAAATGATCAGTTTCTGTTTTTAATTATCTTCTAATTTGCAGAATAGCAATCTGACTATATACTCTAGGAAAAATCATAATTAGATAAGGCTCATTTTCTTAAAGTTATCCATGTTAGATCTGAATGTGAAGAGTTGTCAAAAACAATCTCAAGGCAGCTGTTTCCAATTATGCTTATTTTGACAACTGAAAATGAGTAAACAAACCAAAAATAGTTTAATATTTTGACCAATGCAGCTCCTTAATACTAAACAAAATTATGCTTTATATTGGTATAAAATTTAAAAAGCACATTTTAGTGCTTAAACAGGAAGGAATTATTTTCTTAAGTTCTGCAAAAGTTAATTATTATACAAATTCAGGTAGATGATATACAAAGCATATTTTCATAAACAAAAGAATTCCAAAGAAATCATGCCTCATCAGTAAATGAGATACTCAAATCCACTCAACACAAGCAATTATAAAAGGTTTCCACCATATGTGATTTTTGAGGGATGAGTCAAGTATAATGTCAATATCAATAATAATATAAATATGACTTGGATCTCCTAAATATTCTCCATCCTGCAAAAGTAGATTCGTACATACCTTCATTCTTTAAAAAACAAAAAAGCACTTTTATAGGAATTTTAACTGTTTGGAAGGAATATTTTTTCATATATGGAAACAAAGTATAAATAATACCGATGAGGCATAAAAGGAAAAAGAGAAGAAATGTGAACAAGAGTTGTCAAGCATACAAAAGTCCTAGAATAATACAGTGAAAACAGTATAGGAATCCGGGTTGTCCTCATCTAGACTGCTATGAAATATTGGGGACACCATTTAATCTTTGTATTTTTTGGCCAAACATCTTTTTTTTAATGCTTATTTATTTTAGAGAGATTGAGAGAGAGAGAGAGAGACAACGAGCAGGGGAAGGGCAGAGAGAGAGGGAGATAGAGTCCGAAGCAGGCTCCAGGCTCTGAGCTCTCAGCACACAGCCTGACACAGGGCTCAAACCCATGAACTGTGAGATTATGACCTGAGCCAAAATCAGACACTTAACCTACTGAGCCACCCAGGCACCCCTGGCCAAATATCTTTAGAATAAGGACCCATTCTTCTTCATTACAAATCTGCATTTTTCTTTGAAGCTTGCATTAAGACCCTTTTATGGAAGTAATAGGGACTTTTCTCAATAGAAAACAAGTGAAGATTCCAAGGCAGCTTTGACCTTATGCATAAAATCCTGTAAAACACTAGAAGGTCTGCCTGCTCCCAGATACCTATCCAATTATCCTGACATCATCTGAAATTTCCACTAATTTGTTATATAAGTAGAGTTTATTTGGGGATAAGGAATTAATTCTAAAACATTCCTATTGTAAAAGTGTAAAATGTTATATTGATGCTAATATTTTTCCAACCGTCTACCTTCCTGTACGTATCTAGGAACAGGTGTGTATAAGGGAAGTAGACACAATTATTTCAGGTCAATGAATCCCATCCTTCCTCTGGATGGTAACAACGAAGAAAAGATCCAGAGCATGAGATATTGTCTAAAAGCAAGTTTGTGAGGGCTCTGAGGGTGAGGTCCTTAAACACAGCCATATGGGAACAGCCATGTTGTACCAGACACTTGGGGGCAGTAGGAAAACCAAAGAACATTTTCCTATTTCACCATTTGATCTCCTAAATACCTTCTGTTGCCAGAAGTATTCACAGTATAATAGCATGCTGAACGTACCAGAAGAAAGCAACAAGGTACAGTACTGTTAAGATTTATGTGTTTCCACATTTGGTAAAATGGGCTGTTTCTTCATATATCTGTGCCTTGTTTTCTACCTTTGAGTTTGAGTTCTGCTTATCCCAAACTCCTTATCTGCAGGCCAGGCATAAAACACAAGACCAGTCAGGACCATTCTACCTTAACATTAAACAATTAAGGCTAGAGAGCAGGAGGGAGAAGCAGGGAACAGCCATCCTTATATATTTCTAAAACGAAATACCATGACTTTCCATATTGGAAATGTCAAGCCATCCCATGGACTAACATTAGGATCAAAACCAGATGATTATCCTGTTTTTCCTAAGAAAAAATTACACCCTACTTCATTTAAAAACCAGAATCTAATTTTTATCTTGGAAAAAAAAAAAAAACAGCTCTTTAAAGTAAATATTTCCCCAAAAGAAAATCAGCTAATTTACTTGGGTGGAGGAGAGGAGAGGGGAGAGATAGAAGAGGAAAGAGAAATGAATTGAGGTTTGTGTGAGGCATAAGTAATTTGAACTCCGGACATGAACATGGATCTTTATGATTAGTAATTGTTCTGCTATTCCGGGGGAGAGCAGAGACGAAGCTAGGGTTGAAAACAATTCAGGATTGACCAGAGATGAAAGCACTAATTCCAGTGCGGGTGGGGGATAGGATTCAAAATGCTGGAAAGCTTTGTTTTCCTCACCCTGTGTCTTGGAACCGCCAGATCAGAAGTTGGCAACTCTATATTAAACATCATAACAGCTGGGATGAGGAAACTCTTCACAGAAGGGCCACCCCAAAAGTCAGGAATGAAAAAATGCTAGAGGAATAAACACAACAAAATCCCTAAGGAAAATATATCTGGCCACTGGGTGGGTATTAGCCTTGTGTCATACTTGGTATGCACTGGAATTTTTTTCCTTTAAAATAAAGACTACTTTTCCTTTCAGAAAGTTGCCTGATTTCTAGGTATTCACCCATCTTTCACAAAGAACTTCAATTCTAAGTATATAGTGCTCATAAGGCTTTATTTTTAGGGGAAATATGAGCACAATCCCTTAATCTAGAGTTTGAAAACATTACTTATAAGAGCCATTGGACAAGAAAAAAGAGGAAATGTTGAACAATTTCTCCTTTTGGAAGAAACAGGTTGATTTTCTACAATGTCATTTACCCTGAAGGGCATATAAGACTATAGTCAAGTCCTAGGATGCCTCTTAGTAGCAGTACAATAATTACCCTACCTTCATTCTGTATCTTTTCTATGTTTCAGTCTACTTAAACTCCTTCCCCTGGTGCCTCAGCATCCAAAACTCTGTCATGGTTCCCCCAAAATGATAGCTTTTTTTTAACCACAAAAAAAACTATTTCACACAAGAGAAGTTATGCACTAAACTTGGCCCTAAATGTTCATACCTTTGCTTTCGCTTTATTTACTGACTCTCTTCCCATCCTCTCATGACCTCTTATGCCCATCATCTGGTGTGAAAACACAGCATTTAAAAACTACAAGGTGAGAACGTATCCCATGAGCAGGCAGTCAGAAGACTCTGGAAAATAATGTTGAAACACGATCAAAGTCAAGGGCAGAAAGAGTACCCAAATAGACAACAAAAGATTCAGTTCCTTAACAGAGCTTTTTAACATTAAAGAGAAATCCAGAAAAACAAAGCTTTCATAATATAACTTGTGCCCTCCCCCCACTGAACAATGAATTTTATAAGTATACATCAGAGAAAATACTAGAACGTATTGACTTTGGGTAGCAACATGGGTAGATATATTTTCTTCTTTAGACTAAGGAAGGAATAGATTTCAAGTGTAATACATGAGATTTGTGTTAGACTTTTTTTTCTAACTGACTTTAGGGGAATAAGTTACTGGAATACAGCCCCAGAAGACCTCCTCTGGAAACTTTCAGAATAAGTTAGTTATTGGACAGAGGTTCCTGGAAAAACTAGGTGAGAGCTTCTTTAAGCCAGGGACAGGCTAGATAGAGTAATGTATGTGAACACTGGCTTGGCAGTCAAGTGTATTCTGGGTGTGAATTCTGCTTCTACCAGTTATCATATTGGTGATCTCAGGCAAGTTACTTAGCCTTTAAAAGCCCCAGTTTCTGGGCTATAAAAGTGAAGGTAATACCACTTCAATTCACTACAACTTCAACAGGGTTGCTATAAGAATTAAATGAAGTAAGTAAGTACTGGCACATGGAATACAAATAATGATAATAATAGTAATAATAGGGGCTCCTGGGTGGCTCAATTGATGAAGCGTCCAACTCTTGATTTCAGTTCAGGTCATGATCTCACGGTTGCAGGATTGAGCTAAGATTCTCTTTCTCTCTCTCTCTATTCCTGTTCCCATGAATACTACTACAGCTCCTCTCTCTCTCTCTCTCTCTCTCTCTCTCTCTCTCTCTCTCCTTTTCAAAATAATAATAATAATAGTAATAATAGCTAAAGTGTATCTAGTGATTACCAAGTGCCAAGCACTATTACCCACTATGCAACTTATTACTGCTACTACGATACATATTTATCAATATATCCCCAGTACCTAGCACAATGCCTAGCATAATTGACATTCAGTAGCTATTTCTTGTATTGAATTAAATTTCTCAGCATTACTTAGACTCAGGCAAGAAGTGAACAGTCCAGTCAACCAAATGAATTATCTCTCAAAAAGCATGACTGTTATTTTTTTTTCATTGAATTTACTTGTTTTCTTTTTTAATTTTAGTAAACTGAATGGAAATTTGGGTAGCTTATACCCTAATATTCATGAACGGCAGCAGAAGATAAAACTACAGACTAATTTTGCTTATAAACACAGGCATAAATATCCTCAATCATGAGTGGCCTTGAATATATGACATGTAGCATTTTGTCATTTTATTGAGAAGCAGATTTGAACCACACACAATAGAAGACCAATATATGAGGGCCAGTCATAAAGATATGCTTGGTGTGTGCACTGGAGGAGGACCCACTGAGAAGGCAGCTTTGCCCTTCTCTAGATCATTATCTTTGTGGTAACTCATAAAGTTGTGGAGGAAAAGGCTTCTTTGTGGAATAATAGGCCCCCACAACCAGCCTATAGTAGTATTCATGAATTTGGGAATTCTAAAAGGAATTGGGACAAATTCCTAGTAGATGTGAAGGATATATCATAAAGAATGTGGTAACTGTGAGAATTATAATCAGATCATGTAAAAGCTATCCAGTTGGAAGACCAAATAAATTCTCAGAAATTCAGCAATAAATGCTGGTGCAAGGGGCACCTGGGTGGCTCAGTCAGTTAAGCATGCAACTTCGGCTCAGGTCATGATTTCACAGTTCAAGAGTTCAAGCCCTGTGTCAGGCTCTGTGCTGACAGCTCAGAGCCTGGAGCCTGCTTTGGATTCTGTGTCTCCCTCTCTCTATGCCCCTCCCCCACTCATGCTCTGTGTCCTCTCTCACTCTCTCAGAAATAAACAAACATAAAAAAATGCTGATGCAAACTTACAAAATTCAGTTAATCTTTACCTTATTTTTCTAATTATGATATGTTCATAATTTCCTGTTTAATTATCTTAAGATACTTTTTTAAAAAAGCTTTTAGAACATTTTCACATTTTCTAAAATATTACAAGCAATCAAATGTCAAGCCTACCATAATAAAATGTACATGCAGAAAATATGAAATTGCTTTGCATTGTAACATTAACTTAACCACATTACAGAGCAAATATTATGTTCTTTTAACATCATAAGAGTAAACTAATGGCTCAGAAACAACATGTGTGATCTGACTAAATTAGTGTTACTATGGAAACTTGATATTTTCAATTTCCCAACCCTTAAGGTCGATTTCAACACTGCAGTATGCTGTGTTTTCCATTTTGCTGCTATAGTTCAGTACAATAGAAAAGCATGCTGCAAATCAAAGTTATTAAGGATTCTAAACTAAAACTGGGAAATAAAAGTAGGAAAAACTATATTCTTCTTTCAAAAAGTTCAGTCATATGTCATCTATGGTTCATTCCATAACCCAAGTCCTCATCTGGCTTGTCTTTATTTTTCCCAACAGTTCGCTGGCAGATTCACAAACTCAAAATAAATAGTATTTTTCCACTATCTAATTCTGAATTTGGCAGGGAAACTCAATGATGAATCTATTCCTACCTCAAAAAATGTTTTCTTTTATACATTTCACTCACTCATACTCACTCAAGGCTGTAGACTAGAGAAATAACAACTTTATTGTGTGTGTGTGTTGGGGTTGGGAGGGAGGTTCTATCATCTGTTTCTTAGGAATAAGTCAAAATACAAATCCAATCCTAATAATCTGAAGTTTCGAATAGGAATAATCCATTTTTCCACCACTTCCCTTCTTGGATTTCTTCCAGACCATCTGAAGAGAAATCTCACAGGCTTTATCACTATGAAGAGGATATTCCTTAATGTCCTGAATTAGTAAAGACCCCTCACAATGGCAGGTGACACCGCGTGCTCACAGCCTCACTTACCCCCAGCTTGATTCTTTAAAATACAAATGCTTCACAGTCTACACAAACTTTTAACCAGCTAACTGCATTGGGCTTACAGTAGTAAAATAATGTAAACAGTAATTTTTAGGGGTGCCTGGCTGGCTCAGTTGGTGGGGCATGCAGCTCTTCATCTTGGGGTTATGAGTTCAAGCCCCACATTAGGTATAGAGATTATTCAAAAATAAAATCTTTAAAAAACAAAACAGTAATTTTTTTATTTACTTCACCATGCACAAATAAAGGGTTATTTTTATCTAAAAAGCTTTCCCTACTAATTTTTTTCTTACTTTTTCAAGTTAAACTTAGTCCCAATCACTCTCTACCTACCAATTCTACCTTTCTATTATAAAACAGTCTTAAAAGCTCATTCATTCTAATTTGGAATCAATGCCAGGGAAGTGACACAACGTGAACCACCCTGTTTGTTTCATGTAGGTGCCTAGAAACAACTTACAGTTTCTATTTGGAAAGAGACAAACCTGGGTTAGACATGGATTTTTACTGTGGAATCTGTTAACATTTCTTTTGCAAGCATCACCTTCAGTTTATGTGAGGAAACTTGTCCCCAGGGCATTATTTTAAGGAGTTTGTGAATTTATACTGCATAATGCCTCCAAATTAATTTTACCAAAGCAATTTTGACCATTTCACTACCCTACTCAAAAATGCTCAATGATCCTCTTTCTTTCTACATTGCCTACAGGCTAAAGTTCTAAAAGGCTCTCAACAATCTGGCAGCAATTAGTTCCTGGGACCTCACTTCCTATCCTCCCTACACAGACTCTCTCTTCTAACCAGGGCAAGGAGCTTAAAATTCCTGTCCAGTAAATTATGATGTGTGCTGTGGACCACGGAAAGCTATGTATTGTATTCTAGCCTCTCTTTTTCCACTGAAAGTTTTATTGAAGTTATCCTGTTCTTTCTCCACAATTCCATATTGGTTGTGTTACAAGTGGGCCTCTTAGATAATAACTGTGAAGAATGGTATCCATACCTGATAGAGATAGACAACCCCCAGAGAAGCTGGACTTGGAGCTTGAATTGAACTTTGGATTGTCTCCCTTTAGACAGAGGCTGTAAATGCATGTTAACAGTGTATGGGTAGGAAGGAAGATATGTATGATGCTGAGAGTAGCCAGAGGCAGACTGTAGAGGATGCTGTGGATGCCTCCCAAACATATCACCCACTCCTTTCGTGGAGCAACCATGCTGTTTGGCAGCAAAACACATCTCCCACTACAGGTGGACCTTAATTTGTCTAAGCCAATCATGGTCATCCTGTATTCCTTGAAACTAACATTGGCTCATAACCCAAACCTAAGTCACTCAGTAGCTGTTATTCACCTGGCCACTGTAATTGGCTTAAGGATGGTACAATCAGAGCAAATCTGAAAAGTTTTGTTCAGTGGCTAAAAGAGGCAAGTCTCTTCTCCTGGATATGAACGAGGAATCATATAAGCCAGATGTAGTAATCAGACTTTAAGGTGGCCCCAATGATTCCAGCCTCCTGATATTCACATTTTTGAATAATACCCCTTTCACAGTGTCCCTGAATTGGTCTGTATGACCAATAGAGTGGGGAAGAAATGATGGTATGTCATTTCAGAGATTACATTATAACATACAGGGTTCTCTCTCCTCCTTTTCCCTCTCCTTACCCCTTTCTCTCTCTCATCACTTGCTCTCTGGAAAGCCAACTGCTATAACATGAGAAACCCATACATAGGCCCATCTAATAAGGAACTGAAGCCTCCAGCCAACAGCCAAATGAGTGAATTTGGAAGTAGATTCTCCAGCCCCAGTGAAGCCTCAGATGACCGACCACAGCCTGGCTGACATCTTAACTCCTGCCTTGTGAGAGACGCTGAGATAGAGCCACTCAGCTAAGCCATGCCTAGATACCTGTTGCACAGAAATTGTGAGATAAGAAACATTGACTGCTTAATTCATAAATTTTGAAGTGATCGTTATGCAGCAATAGTTAACTTATACACTTGAGGAATCATCTTGCAACCAACAAGAACACCAAGCTGATAATAAAGAGAAGACTATGAGAACAGTGGAGAAATGGAGCTACAGCCCTAATTAATGCACCTCTACAGCCCCCTTTACCTCTAGTTCTCTTTAGCTACATAAGCCAATAAATAAATGTCCTTTATTTTTTTAAGCCAATTTGCATTAGGTTTCCAATATTTGCAAAGAAAAGTTGGCTAATGAAGAATTTGTTTGAGGGGACTCAATACCTTCCAGTGCGACCTCCAAACCACCCTGATCTCTGCCCATTTCCTCATACAGCAGCCCTTTGTCTCTGCCCACTTACTCTTACCCATTCTTCATGGCATTGCTCAAGTCTCACCTTTTCTGATCTGATGACCAATGCAAGAAGGCATCCAGGTCATCTCAATTCAGACAGTACTTTTGCTGTCACTTCTGTTCGTTTAGCACTTGTCATACATTCTCTTATCTTTGATGAGTATATGTTTATCTAGATCGTAACCTCCTTGAAAGTAGGAACCATTTTTATGCGCTTTTAATTCCCATAATTTTCATGATAGTAGACACTTGTTAAATATTGTTTGATTGACTCTATCAGTCATGATTTCTTATGCAAAAGTGAACTACCTGACTTGGAATCAAAGATCGTCATTCTGGCAGGTCAGATGCCAAGATACCTGCTGTAGGAAAAGGAATAATCAGAAGAAAGGAGGGGGTTGTCTTTTTACTGGTCCATATTTTCTCAATTCCATTCCTTTTGAGCATACAATAATGAAGGATTTTAAAGATTCTACTTGGTTCCTGACAATATCATCTCATAAAACTTTCTGCGTATTTGAAGAGGATACATAGCTCTCCAGGTAAGCCATGACTATTACATATATTTTTGTAGCAAATGTAATAGCCATTCTAAATAGCCTGAATTCAGAGTACAACTTCCAACCACTAACAACATTCTGGGACAGCTCCTACAGTTTTGATACGACTATGTTAAAGAAATCCAGTCCAATTTAAAACTTTACTTGCAGCCCCTTCCTTCCTGTAGGCCAAGCCATTTGTGACTAGGGCCTGACACGGGAAAGGGGACTGGTTTCCCCTTCACTTTTCCATCCTTCCTTCTCGAGTGGTGGGCTTGAGGGTTGGAGCTGCTAGTAGAAGCAGAGATAGAAAGGGACAAGTGTCTCTTTCAGTGCTGCATTAGGGCTTTCTCTTGGCTGATGCTGCTTATTGGCCTCTGGGTGGCAGACATCCTGACACTGGCTCTTCCATGGGGTACATGTGAGGGTTCTTTAGAGACTACTGAGGGGTGTCCGCAGGACAAAGTCTTCACCTTGATCTAATACTCCCCAGTTGCTACGGCCTCTTATGGAGGGTACTGACAAGTCAGCTCAAGTCCAGCTACTTTTCATGGAGGCTTCTTGACTTCTGGGAGGCTCACATATCACTGCCATGTCACAAGGTAGGCACAGGCTGCTCTGCTAGCTCACTTCTCTCTGCCCTATTGTCTCATTTCGATTCTCTGTTCCTTCACTGATACAACCACTGGGATCAATCATATGGTTTGATGACAAAGAAATAAGATATCATTACCTTCTGGGACACCTGGGTGACTCAGTTGGCTAAGCATCCGACTCTTGATTTCGGTTCAGGTCATAATCTCACAGTTCACGGGATCGCGCCCTGTGTCGGGCTCTATGCTAACAGCACAGAGCCTTTTTGGGATTCTCTCTCTCCCTCTCTCTGTTCCTCCCCTGCTCTCTCTCTTTCTCTCTCTCTCAAAATAAACTTTTTTTAAAGAGATATCATTATCTTCTTTTAATCCCACTCTCTGTAGATGGTTCTCAGAGCACCCTCAAAGGGGAAGCCACAGTGCTTTCCAGTAGGCCAAAATTCATGACTCTAACAACATGTCCACCTCCCCTTATCTAGTCAAAAAGTAGATAGGGTTTGAGGAGTGGTTCAGCCTCAGATGATGATGGGCAGGGTACAGGGACGAGTTTCCTGGAGGGAGAGAGAGTCATTTGTCTGACTCATTAAATCCTACAGGTAATACCTGGTCTCAATATTCAGAATATGGTGTACTTTGTCCTTAACTTTGCTCCTAGTTGCCAGTTGCCCACTCAATACTCTGAAATACATGGCAAAGAAAGGAAACTTGGTCTGTTGGGGAAAACTGGGTTCTTGCCTCAGCTTGTGAGCATGAGCTACCACAATGCTATTATGGTAGTCTTAATTCTCCATATTTTCTCACTTGCAAAATGAGAATACTATTTACTTGATTGATCAGTTTCATATACAACACAAGCTAAAAAGAGAATCACATTAATTTCAATATTTATCTTGTGTCTATAGAAGAGCATTCAGTGAAAAAATATTTTCAGTTTCTGAGCACTGATTTATAATTTCAGCTTGTAATGTATTATGTATAAGGTGTTAGGACTCTTGTGAGAATTCAGTGTGATCATGCATGAGGATGGCTTTGCACAGAGGCAAGCACTCAATGAATATTACCCATCATTATTATCATCATCTCTGTGACCTTACACAAGTCATTTAAGCTCTCTGAGTCTTCATTTCCTCATTTTTAACTGAGGATAGTAACAGAGTTGTGAAGAGTCTATGAAACCATACTATCTGGAAGCAATTGTAAATTTCTTTGTAAATGTCAGATATTATTTATGAAACAAGGACATTAGACATTTAAAGGATTTTCCTCTTCTAAAATGCTATGCATTTACTATTTGGTACTATGAAGAAGGAGAAAAAAAAATTCACCTTTCAATATGGTGTGTTGGAGTCATTAATAAATAAAAGCAGCAAACACTGCCTCATTCTATCCATGAACTCACAATTTCCACAGAGTGTAAGAGACTGTTCTCTTCTATCATACTTTCAATTTTTATCTGTTCTCTGAAATATTTTACCTCCTCAATGTGTACATTTCAAGCACCTTCACATAACCTAAAATGGAAAGGAAATTGCTTAAGAGGCAGTGGAAAACTACCAAAGAATCAGCCAATAAAATTTAGTCATGGGGTGACCTATTCCAGTTCCTAACATGTAACACACTGGTGGGAAATTTTCTTTCTTCCATCCTGCCTTCAAATATGAACACTGATCCTGTCACAGAGATATTAACTCCATTTTAGAATTTCCAAATCTTATCATATTCCTTGACTGTTGAATAAGGTATAAAGTATATTCAAAAACTAAAGTTTCTTTTTAATCTATTTAAGTTACATGCATTGGCTAGTCTGTCAGAAATATCTTGACTGCATCAGCCAACTGAAATTTGAAAGAAACGTAAATCTAAGTTTCTGTTTTCACAACTCACCATAATTATTTTATTGCAATCTTCAAGTATGAAATTGAAACAAACTCTGCTATGTCTGTCTTTAAGGAATAAAATAGTAGTTAATGTATTTTGGCTATTTAAGACATTCAGACTCACAATTATTTCTAACCATTAAGCTTTGAAATAGGAGATTTTCTTGGCAACAGAGTCAATTTCAAGTTTGAAAATGGAGCCTCTATGCAAAATCGCAAGTGGCTCTATCAAGAAAAATATCTTTTGAATGGTCTGGACATATTTATATAGCTCTTTATAATTTGAAAAGTGTCTTTACACACACTGTTTTATTTTATGTATGAGTTTCCTTGAGAGAGAAATAGAGGAGAAAAAAGAAAATGTGGTTTAGTGAAGGTCAGTGACTTACTCAAGGTCACAGGAACTGGTAAAGCAGAAAGGAATACATTGGTCTCTTGATTCCTGGCCTACAGATCCCTCTCACCAAAACAGGCTGCTTTAGAAATCCATAGAGTGCTCTGAAATTCTAAAAGACCATCTTACCTATCACCCTGCCATGTACAAGTTAAAATCATGCCACTTAAACCCAGACATTCAAGATCATGCCCAGGATGGAGAAATGCTTACAACACATTTCATTTACTCATTCAGTCATTTGAAAACCATTTGTTGAGGATACACTATGTGTCCAGCTTTGTGGTGGCACTTGGAATGCAGTTGTAAGTAAACCAGACATGGTTCCTACTGTCCTGGAGCTTACAGTTTAGTCATGGAGATAAATACTGCTCACATACTCACCCAGTAAATACTGTATATCACTAAGAACCAGAAGTAAGTCCAGAAAGAGTATAGCATGCTTTAAAAATGTCTAATACAGAAACCTGGCCTCATCTGAAACATCAGGGGTGGCTGGGATAGGATGAAGGGGTGGGGAAATAAGGAGCATCCTAGGCCATGGAAGGACATGCCAGGCCAGGAGGATCACGTCTGTAGAAACCCCAAGGCAAGAAGGATAATTGGACATACTTTATGATAGCAATTTTATTGAAGCAAAGGTGGGAAAGTCTAGCAGGAAATATACCAAATCATTTACGATGTTTTCTTTTGGAGAGGAATTGGCAATGTTCGTTTTCTTATTTATGCTTTATTGAAATGTTCCAAATTTTCTAAAATGAAAAATATGAGTTTTGTGATCTTGGGGGCAAGTCGGCCTAAAGAAATGGGAAAGAGCTGACTAGAAAATCTAGCCCAAAAGTTTCCCATGTGAGAAGAAGGGAAAACAAGACTCTCCCAGTCACTCCAGGCCAGAAATTCAGGAGCTGAAGTGTGAAGCTGAAAAGTAAACAGTACGAGAACATAATTAGTGCTTTGGTGATTTAAAAGGTCCCTAAATACTCAAAATGTATAAGCTGTGAATGAAAAGGAACAAATGTGTACTGAGCCCTCTTATGTGCCAAGAACTATCCTACTCTCTTTATGGCATTTCCTGGGAACAGTAGTATACAGATAACGGTGCTTTATTTCTACAATTTGCCCACTGACTGTGTTCCTTTCTCCCACACTAAACCCTAGAAGATGTGAATTATAATCCCATTTTACAAATAAAAATGAAAGTGAGATTTAAAGAGAGGTTAAGTAATTTGCTCAAAGCTGAACATCTATTAGGTAGGAGGGCTGAAATTAAAAGAAAAGTTCTGATTCCAAAGGAGCTCCTAGGACTCCTGTCACCTGTATAAATGTGATGGAGATCGTTTACATTAAGATTTTCCCATTAAGAATTGGGGAAAAAGTATGATTATGGTTGTTTTGCTGCTAGCCAAAAGGGACAGTATTGTGCTGGTAGGATGGTAGGGGGGCCTGTGCTGTGGAGAGCACAGTATTTCTAAACATTTACATTGTGCCAATGGTCTGTTCTCATCACATTAGAAATCTTGTCTAATTTAGTTCTCAAAACAAGCATATGACATAGGTACTATTATCATCCCTAATATGCAGATAAGGAAATTGAGTTCTAGACAGGTAAAACAATAATAGCTTGCCCAAGATCACACAGAGCTGTCACAGCAGGCAAGATGGATCCAGAATCTGTAGGCCTAACCATCACACTACACTTCCTTCCTAAATTCTTAACGGATTTTCTTGGTTCCTTCTACATGTGAGTGATCTATTTCCAAAACTTCCTTCCATGGGCTGGTACCTCTGCTTAGACTGGTGAAAAACAAGTTTCTCTGGAAGCTTGAAGCAGGCAGAAAACCACTTTGATACTACCTTTTACCTAAAAGTTTTGAGACCTGGCCTAGAGAAAGTCTGCTCCTAATTCTTGGAATGGAAACTAAACAATAATCCTGAGGCTCCTATTGCCCAAAAGCAGCTTGCCTTGCAAAAACAAAGTGTCTAGCTTAGTGGTTCTCAAACTGTAGCATACATCAGAATCACTCAGAGAACTTGTTAAAATGCAGATTGCTGGGCACCACCCCCAGAAATTCTGACTCAGTAGGTCTGGAGTAAGGCCCAAGAATTTGCCCTCTAACAAGTTCCCAGGTGATGCTGATGTTGCTGGTGGAGAGACTTTGAGAACACCTGACACAGTCTCAAGGAAGGCAAGACCATTCTGGGAAAGAAGCAAGACTCACGGGAGTGTCAGCACCTTGCACCTAGGCCCTGAAACTGAGTTTCTCCCATCCTGGCCCCAACTCTCCTTTCATGACCTAATTCCAGAGTAAGTGAATGAGGTGAAGAAGAAACTATGGCTCTCAAACCTGCAATGAACCAAGACTGGAAGTGTTTGCTGAAAAAAACAAACAAAATAAAACAAAAAATGGACGTTCACTTGTTTTGTTTTGCTTTGTGTTCTATAGTGGTTTTGTTTTGTTTTTGTTTGGTTTTTGGTTTTTGGTTTCTGGTAAGGGATTCTGATTGATATGTCATTTAGGTAATTGTCCTTAACCTGGAAGTAAAAGCAAGACCTACCCAAGCTTTAAAATGTTAGTTACATTAATCCTCAAATCTCTAAGTTCACCTACAAATGTACAAAATAAAAATTCCATTTTACTTTTTGAGTTACAAAGGAAGTCCCAAAACCCAAAATGGTGACTTAAGTGACAACCGAGCGCCCTCTGGTGGGAACTGAATTCTCCATGGTCCAAAGGCTGCAGGAGTGTTTCCCATGCTAAACAGCAATAAATGAGATTTCCATTACTTTTTGAACTTTTTGAAGTCAGTGAATGTATTGTGTATTGAGGACAAATATAAGAAAAAAGACTGACTTGAGGAGAGATATTTTGGAACTGTTATGAAAACCGAAGGAAGCTAAATTTTAGATGAGATTGATCTAAATCAAATCTGTTACTCCTCAGATTTTTACCCACTAGTTTTAGCTCCATTGATGATTCTTGCAAGAATCAATTACTATGATGATGACAGAAAATATTTTTATTTACATTATAGACTCCAAAGCACCTAAATAGCACGTTAATACACATAACTAGAATTCTGGAAAACTCTTAAAATTATCTCAAGTTATAAATGTATTCTACTGGGGGCACCTGGGTGGCTCAGTCTGTTGAGTGTCCGACTTCGGCTCAGGTCATGATCTCACAGCTCTTGAGTTCCAGCCCCGCACAGGGCTCTGTGCTGACTACTTGGAGCCTGGAGCCTGCTTTGGATTCTGTGCCTCCCTCTCTCTCTATGCCCCTCCCGCCCTCACGCTCTGACTCTCTCAGAAAGAGAGAATAAATAAATAAATTAATTAATTAATTAATTAATTCTACTGGTCTCACTTGAAAATGCCTATGACTTTCACTGAAGTCATCAGCCTTGTTTCCATTTACTTGACATTATATAAAACAATCTTTTGTATTTTGTAAACTATCCTGACCCACTGCGTGGATCTCTCTGAATTCACAGCACAGAGCTATAGGTTCAGAGCCAGGTCTAAGGGATTCAAGTCAGGACATCTTTAAGATATTAAGTCGAAGAGGTAATCTCTAGAGTTTGCATGGTTGCTAGTAACCACCAGCTGGATTATTATAACATGACATCAATGTTTTCCTACCAACCCTTCAGTCCATCAGAAGAGCTGATGAAAATTTTGAACAAATTGTATTTTTGAACATAGTAACTGAATTAGAATTCTATTCTGCATTTCCTTCTTTTTAGAATTCTAATAATAGCAGCTAGCATTTATTCAATGTAAACTATGTGTTATTCACAAGCTTACTGGATGTCTTCCTATTTCCATGTTCCAGATCAGGAAACTCAGACTTAAAGTGCTTAGAACTCTCACCCAAGTGCACACAGCTAATAAAGAACAGAGCAGAGATTTAAAGCCAAGAATTTCTAACTATAGTCAACCAGTATAAGGAGGCATACTACCGCCTCCCTTTTTTTAAATCTTTTTGCCAATAATAAAGAAAAAGACAAGTAGGGACACAAGTAGTATTCTCTTTGAAGGTGCCCCATTATCTTTATAAATCTGTTCCTCTTAGACTCCTTTATTTCTATGGAGGCAGCAGCATGTTCTCAATCCCTTGTAATCCAACCATTTATAACATTTGACCTAAGCCACACTACCAAATGCAGTGAACTACCCAATCGTTTTCACTGCTGGTCCCCTCCTCTCTATTCCTGTTTCTAGCATTCTGGTGCACCATCCTGACTCTTCTGTCTGGCTTCAATCTCTCTACCTCTATTTTGTCTCATTTACTACCCAAGATCATTCTTCCCAAAGCCTGGCTCTGCTTGCACATTTGCCCAATGCAAAGCCCAAGGCCCATTAGGCATAGAACCCTAAGACATTCATGACTTGGTTCCAACCCACCACTCCAGTCACATCCTCTTTATCATGCTTAGCAAACTCTTTACTCCAGTCACAAACAGGAAGTCTCAGCTCTTCTCAAACAATATCCTGAGGGTATCCATGCCTTCTCTGGGACATTTCCACCCCATCATGTCAGCTAAATGCAAATCTTACCAATCCTTCAAGGCCTACATCCAAATACTACTTTCTTTATGATTCCATCATTCCTGATTATGCAAACTAGAATTTACTTCTGCTCCTCTAAATTTTGTTTCTACTTCCCCTGTGCCATTTATTGTTTCTCACCTTGTGCTACAGGACAAATCCACGGGAGTGGTTGACAAGTACCTCAAACTTCGCATCTGATGTCATCATCTCTCAAGTCTAAACCTTTCAGAAACCTGGGAGTTATCCTGAATCCTCCTCCTTCCCTCAGCCTCACCCCTCACAGTAAATCAGGGTCCAGATTTTGTACTCCCCAAATATCTCTTACATTTGCTCCCACTGAGTACTCTTATAATGCCCTGGTTTAGGTTCCCCCTTATCGTTCACAGAACTATAGCAATTAGTGTCAACTCTGTTCTTATATCTGATCTTACTTACTTCCTCAAATGCATCAACTCACCACATAAGACGTCTCTTGGAAATTCAAAACTCCACACCACTCTGCTGCTTAATACCATCTGTAGGTTCTCCACTGCCCACAGAGCACAGTCCAAGATCCACAGCAGAGAAACTTCCATCCTCCACTTTGCATCCTACTACTTTCCACCTTCACTTTACAGTTGAGTAACTGCAAACGGATTCTAGTTCCTTGAACACACTGTTATTTTACACTTCTCTGCCTTTGTTCTTGCCTGGATTAACCTTCTCATCAACACTCCTTTTGCAGGGTTCTGCGTTGCATTACCCTTGGGGATACCATTCACACAGGATACAATTTGTTGTGCCAGCAATAGCCCTTGGTACCCTCAGTCCCTCTTCTCTACCTAATGAACTCATACCTGTTATTTTGGTCCAGTTCAAAATTCATCTCTCCCAGAAGCTTTCCTGGAATTCTTCAGTAGTCTTGCACATGGCTTCTTACCATATTTTAAAACAAACATCTGGTTATGTACTTGCTTCTCCCATTACCAGGCTTGAGGGCAAAGACCATGACTTGTCTTTGTAGTTCTGACTCCTAGCCCAGTGCCTCACACACTCAATAAATGTTAGTTAAACTGAAATGTTATGTTCATGCCATTTCACTTGCAGGACTGTGATTTGGTAGAGAGAAGGAATTCTGGCTTACAGCACATATCTTTACATTCTTCATAGACATCATACAGAAAGCTGACTGAGTTATCAGCATACCCTGGAGAGCTTTTTTTAAACATAAATTAGTTGGAATTGAGCATATTTCAAAGGTGGCATATATCACATCATTGGGGGTGGCGAGATAGCAACCATTTCTCCAACAGTGTTAATTTTCACTATATATATATATATATATGTATATATATATATATATATACATATGATACAATGTGACTAATAGTTTAATAATTTGATTGTGATAGGGAGCTAATGCTGAGTGAGTAGAGAAAATGTGTATGAGACATAGGACACAGAACCACTTTCCTGGAATGGCTGGCTACTCTGTTGGCATGTCCGATATTTATTTGAGTATATGTTTTTTCTTATGTTAACTTTGATATTCATGAATTGTGCTGCAAGCAAAATTGCCAGGTAAGGCCAAAGATTAAAGAGCAAAATGAGGCTCTGGAGTGAGTGGAATGTAAAGAAAATGAAGTGTGTTTTGTCAGTTTTAATATAATTTATTATTTTTAGCATCTAGTAACTAAATACATTTATATTCAAAATTCCTTTATTATTGAAATCCCTGCAGCAAAAATAACTTGGTTATTGCCAATCTAAAATTCTCTAACCCCTAATTTCCTGTTGCTACTGAAACAATTGTTTTGATAACATACTTTATGTTGTGAAAAGTATCTTAGGAATGATACTATTGAATTATAGCAAAATAGATTATATTTTTTTAACAACGGCATTGGGACAACTAGCTGACTGAATGGAGATTACAGACTAGAGGAGAAAAAAAACATTAAGCAACGTCAACATGACCAAACTTGAATTCATCTTTTTTCCTAAATCTGACTTTCTTCACACCTCTCTAACAGAGGCACAGCTGCTCACACCTTTTTAAGATGGGCATACTATGTCATATTTAACTCTTTTCATGCCCTCTCCCCAGTATCCAACGTATCAGCTAGTCTTATCAATTCTACCTCCTAAGCATCTTGTGAATCTATCCACTCTTTTCCAATGAACTCCCAACAACCCAGTTTAGACCTCCATCATCTCATATCTGGATTTCTGCAATAGTCTCCTAATGAGTCTGCCCCCTCTATGCTTGTGCTTTACCAATGCATTCTTACAAACCACAGCCAGAGTGTTCTTTCTAAAAGCAAATCCAATCAAGTCACTCACCTGCTTGTAACCCTTCAATGACTTCCCACTCATTGTAGGATAAAAACCATACTCCGTAATGCGGCTAACAGAACCCTGCATCATCTGGCCCCTTCTCTAGCCTCATCTCTTGTCACTTTCTCCCTCAAACAGGCTTATCCAGACACAATGAATTCACTTCACTCGTCTCTTACTTTCTGGCTTTTGTATATGTGTTGAATCTGCATAACCACTGTTTTTCTATCCCTTTGCCACTTCCCTACTTATCAAGCAGCTTACCTGACACCCCTTCCCACCAGATTGTGTTGGAGTCTGAGGTCTCTGTTCTTCATGTCATCTTGTACTATGTCCATAATAGCTGCTACCATACCAAATTGTTTTATCTGTTTCCTTCTCCCTTTGTCCCACCAGACTATAAATTCACAAAGGTAGGAATTTTGCCTATCATGCTCATTCTCATACTTCAGGGCTTAGCAATATCTGGTACATAGTGGGCATTCAGTAGTTAATTAGTCAAATGCATGGATGGATAAATAAACTAATGAATGAATAGAAGTATAATGTGTTATAACCAAAAATTATTGTAGAGTATGAAGACCACCCTCAGGTTCTAGGATTCACTAGAAAGATTCACAGTATACAGAGAAGCTATTATATTCACAGTTATGGTTTATTACAGCAAAATGATACAGATTAAAATAAGCAAGGGAAAAGGGCATAGGGCAGAGTCCAAGAGAAACCATATTCAATCTTCCAATTGTTCTGTCCCTGAGGAGTCTCATGGACAGTGCTTAGTTCTCCCAGCAATGATGCATAACAACACATGCAAAGTGTTGCCAACTAAGGAAACCCACCTGAGATCTTTGTTACAGGGTTTTTATTGGGGATAATCACATAGGCATGAAGCAATGAAGTCTTATATAACAGTCGCCAGCTCCCCACCCAAAGGTCAAACTGATGCAGATGACCCAAAGCCCAAGGCATAAAAAAACAAGCATTTGCCACCAACAGGGTTAGCATACATAAGCTATCTAGTGTGATACAAAGTCTCAGGTATACAAAGACACAGTTATCAGGAAGAATATTCAAGGCATCAGAGGTTACCTCCCAGGAGGTGGTCAAGACCAGTCCTGAAGATCCTCAGAATGTGCAGGGTTTGGATAAATTAATCCAACCAATTAATCCTTTACTAGTGAGTTAATCCTTTACCACTTATAGAAATTCAGTAGAGTGGGGGCGCTTAGGAAGACCTCCCAACAGAAATGACACTGGAGTTGTATAGCAAAAGACACACATCAGTCAGAAGAAATATAGGCAAAAAATGATGATGAACAAAATCATCAAGGCATATGCCAGAATGGCTCTTTAGGGGACTGAAAATAGCTCATATGGCTGCAGTCCTCTCTTCTCACAGATATTCAAGCTTCCATGAAGTTCCTATTGCTGCCCCTCTCACACCTGTGTTTAACCTCTCTCTCTCGGACATCTTTTTAAAAACTGGAAAAATGAATTTACATCATCCTGTATTCTTCCTAATCTGTTTTGTATGATGTGCAGAACTTTCTGCCCTGTATCTCACAAATAATTTCTTTCAAAGTATTTTCTGCATCTATTTTTAAAGTCATAAACCAAGTATTTATTATTTTCTTTCTTGTAACAACCTTGCTTAGGGGCAGTGAGAATACTACACTCAGGTCACCTCCTGAGTGTGGGAGAGTGGTAGGATAGCAGAAAATATTGGAAAGGAAGAATATGTATCTCAAAATGTAATCTCACTATATTTGTATACCTCCTTTCAAATTTCTTAAGAGAAGATAGTCTTCCATATGGTCTGAATTCCCCCATAACACATTGCTCATGAATTTATATTAGGTCAAGTCTTTACAGCCATGATCCCTTATTCTTTATAATTAAGTAAAACAGCAAATGTGAAAATAGCATAGTGCCTATACCCAACACTCAATAAATTATTGTTGAAACTGAACCCTAATACTCTAAGTACCATTTCAAAATTCAAAAAGAGCAACAATTTGAATGTACATAGAATTCAAGATTTGACTGAAGTGTACCTTCTTAACCATCAAAGCAACCAAACTTTACAAGAGATAAAAACTCAATCTAAAATTTTCCATAAGAAAATACTGGGAGGACTAGAAGAGTTAAACTTTGAGGGGGAAAGTGAAGCAAACCAGCTATGAACAATTAAACTATGTCTAAGGCCAAAACCAAATTAAAGGAGGCCTAATGAGAAGTAGGTTGAGGCCTAAAAGAAATCTCAAATGCCTTCCTCACCCTGATATTACCTTGCAATGAGTCCATGGGAGTTTGTGTTTAAAGAGCAAAAATGTGCAGGCATTTGCTACAGAAATTGCTGTTTTCTTACATATGGTATATTGTTCCATAAATGTTTAGTGGTAATGAGGATGATGCATATTGCCAGCAGAAAAAAGACACAGGGATTGTTTAAAGGAAGAGAAAATGCAAATACAGATGCCCAAATGAAATTTTTATGAATTTATTAATTTTTGAAAGTTTTATGAAAGACTTTTGAAAAAGACAACAAAATATTAAAACTAATATTACTGCTCAGCTTCAAACCCTCCTCTCTCATAATACTGATGCATGTGTATAACCACAAAAGAAGTTTTATTTTAAATGAAAACATTTCAAGAAAACGTAGACATTTCAAAAACCTTGAACATCATCTCTTTAAAAGAAAACAAAGCTGTGAAAAGCTAAAGGTTTGTGATTTTAATGAGGGTTAACAATGATAATGAAAAGCTACTTTGCACACAATAGTCTGTTCATTGGCGATAACTCAGGCCTGTCTGCAGAACCACCTGTTTCATATCCAAGACATGGTAAGTGCATTTTAAAACAAAACCTTAAGAGATTTCATGACATTCTAAATTTGGATCATTATCATCATCTTATACAATGAGCCAAAACTCAAATGTATGGTTTGCTTCTCTCCCGATCAACCTTTTATATACTTGTCAAAGGGAGAAGCAGAAAATTGGGTAAGGGATGGTTTTATTTTCTTCCTGAGCAAACATTAGCCAGACTATTCCAAAATCAGATCAAAGATATAATTATTCTGTTAAGAAAACACAAAACAAACTTAAGAAGCAACAGAAAATGTTAATATGGTCTGAAATTCCCACTAGCATAATCAACCAAAAACAAGTACCAGAACTCTCCTCCAAATCTTAATCCATGTTAATTACAAATGACAAATATAGTTAATATAAACCATAATGGTCTGAACTAATTTGACTGAGCATGCAATGCAGTGTTGGCAAGGTCAGGCTTTTGTGCTCAATTACTGTTCATTCAAGCTGACTTTAAAGAAACTTTTGTGGGAAGGAACAATGATCCCAATATCCTACAAACAACTAACCAACATGAAAATTTAAATAATCTAATGCAGGTTTCAGTTAGTTAGAATTCTAAAGACACACAACTCATGCAAAAGTCTATTTGTAAATTGATTCTGTTCATCACAATTCGGTAACACTCTGTCTGAGGTAATTTGTGACAATGAATTGAAGGCATCAGGAGTGTGGTCAGTACAGGAAAATCAATCTATTAGGAAAAATTACAATGACTAGTGGTGGCAGAAGAAAATAAATAACCATAATGGTGATTGGAGGTATCTTGACACAGAGGGAGACAGCTATAGACTGAGGGTCTGAATACTGAACCCTAGCTATTTTAAGGTATCAAAAAATTAGGGATGATCCCCTTACTGGGGCAGATGTCTTTCTGATTCTCTTTTATTGGGATGGAGGAAATTTTCAGTACACCAAGAAACAAGCTGAAGGGGTTTTCACTATCCCGAATTCTTGTCCAAATATGTAGTAGCAAGTATTACCATGGGTTACCGAATCTGCTCCTACCCTCTCTCTGAAGGTGGGAGTTTTCAGTTATTCAAATGACCCAGAACCTCAAAACTGCTCAGGTCACTTGGTTCCCAGTGAAGATACATAAGAGATGTCTACTATCTATACTAGCAAGGCTAGGTGCCCATTCCAAAGGAGTAAACCTTTACTGCTTTCCTCATAGCAGAAAATGTGAGCCAGTGGTTGAATCCAGCCATGGCTTTCTTTTTTTTTTTTTTTTTTTTTTTCTTAACGTTTATTTATTTTTGAGACAGAGAGAAACAGAGCATGAACAGGGGAGGGGCAGAGAGAGAGGGAGACACAGAATCCGAAACAGGCTCCAGGCTCTGAGCTGTCAGCACAGAGCCCAACGCGGGGCTCAAACTCATGGACCGTGAGATCATGACCTGAGCCGAAGTCGGACGCTCAACCGACCAAGCCACCAAGGCGCCCCCAGTCATGGCTTTCTTAATGAATCCATGACAATGATGAAAAGGTGTTTTCTTAAGCTTTTGCTCTATCCACTTATTTCAGTACTGAGGCCTGTGAATTAAACTGACAAAAGACAGATCAACAGGACAAAAGGCATGCAAATATTGTTGATGTTAATATTTTTACATGTATAGGGGCTTCACAGAAAAAAGGGAAAACCTAAGGATATAGTTAGATTCAGAGGTTGTACATTTTAACAAAGGGCAATAAATTGTAGAAAAAAACTAGACAAAGGAAAGGGAGGTTTGGTGATAAATTGTGGGAAAGTGAGTAGGAAATAAATGAGGGAAACTAATGGAAGAGTTATTTTAGTAAAGTATGTTGATGCAGACTCACCTTAATGCCAGCCTTCCATTTCTAGACAATGGTCACTTTCCTCGTCCTGGTACAGGAGATGGGGTATATTTACGCCACCTTCACAAAGGGAAATTTGTGTTCAGCTTTAAGGCAGATAAAAGGAGGGCAGAGAACATCAGTCTTGACATTCAAGCCAAATTTTGGATGAGGGTCCACTTTGCTACTACAAAATGGCCATACAGGGGCATTTAAGAATATAGACACCAGCGCCTGCTTCCCATTTAAGAGAATTTGGAAGGTAGAGGCTTACTGAATTCACCTGCAATGACCAGGCAAGAAATCAGTGTTTGAGAGAAGCTTCAATTCCACTTGTTTTGGGGGCAAAGATGTGTGGATATGTGGGCCAAAAGAACCCAGGGAAGCTGTTTTGATGGTATTTCACCCAAGAAGGATAAGAGCCAAGACAAGAGGATCTCAGCACTAAGAAGCTGTGCAACAGACCACCAGGAGTGGAAGCTGGGAAGGTCACAAAGGGTCACCCCAAGAGTACCCACATTAGGAAACTGCCGTTTTGGAGGTCCCAGCAGAGGTCACCAGGCAATTCCCACATCCACCCCATATCATAGCCAGCTTTTGTACGTCTGCAGTAATAGTGGACATGAAAACCAACAAGCATCAGTCAAATAAAAATTCCACTGGCTCCAGAATTTGAATTCTTTCATCCTTCTTCTATTCCCTGTTCCTGTGTCCCAATTCTTAAGAACCAGAAAAATTATGGAGGCAGAAGCAAGTTACAAAAAATAGTGAAAGAACAAATTATGCCCTTTTTTCATTTCTCCAGACTAATGGAGAAAAGAGGTCTTCAAATGCATGTGAGACCCACTTCTGCTTAGGATTCAGAAATCTGGAAAGAGCATCCCATCCTTATAACAAGAGTAATAGTAACAACAGTTACAACAAAGCCGGAGAGTCTGAAAATTCACAACTCTTCTGAAACCCATCAGAGAGCTAAAAGTGACAGAAAAACCAGTGAATCTGAAATCTAAAGATAAGAGTCTCCAAAGACAAAGAGGACATGAGCTCTTGCTCACCCAACATAGTCACCAACAGACATGGGTAAAAAGAATCCAACTAGATTTTTTAACCAATCGCTAATGGCTCAGTGTGGACTAATGAGAGTATATAGAACCCATGGAGACTGCAGACACAGGAATTCACAACCTCTCACAGGCTCTTCTTGGACTTCACCGAGCACTCACAAAAAAGACTGGGGTAAAAGCAAAACTCCTGACAAAGGTGCAGGTCTGGGGAAGGCACCCGGCAGCGCTGTGGGGAAAGCAAAAGCCCTACTGGATTCTCCTCCCCTATCTCTCCATAGGAATCAAAGCTCTATGCTCTGTGGGAATGTGACAAATACTGTTAATCTTAAGGCGCTGTGAAAACCCAGGTAGAAGAAGGAATAGAACATAATGCTTTACCCCAGGGGAAAGGGTAGAATACATGCTGGGCCCAGAATTACAGCTGGGAGAGGGGCATGAGCACTAAGAATCCATGGACACATTACCTTCCTAAGACTGAGGGTTAGTCAGAACAGCAGATAGCACTGCACACCCCTCACCTCCCACCTCCAGGGTAACAAGCTACTCCTAACAAGTAATGGTGGTCTACTGCCGGGAGATAGGCCAGGGCATGCTCCCAGAGAAGCAGTGCAAAGGGAAACAGGGAACAGAGGGCACACTCAGATGAGTTCTAAAGAGAACTTAATGAAGAGACTATTTCTGGTGGGGAAGGCAGATTGTGGAACTAATGATGAGGAATGCTGAAGGCACTGAGTGATGACCAATGATGGGAAACTGTGAAGACTTAAAGTGGCAAGGAGAAGAAATAGCAATTGGAGTGATAGCTAGAGCCCAGCAAGCAGGTAGCAGGCAGCTGCAGTCAATGCCACATCATAAGTAATTATGTTCTATACTTTTAGTTTCTCCCTCATCCTACCCTTTCATCGGCTGCTGGTGTCTCTCATTGGCTGACCAAACCAAAAAAGAGCCAGGGAGTTGGCGTGCTGCTATCCATGCATCAGACCTATGGGGGCACAGAGAAGAGCCAACGGTATGGATGGAGTGGGTGCAAATGGAAAATACCCAGCATAATCATCCTAGCTTGACTACTGCATCACCAAGGGATCCACCTCCATAACCTTGGCAGCCTCTCCCTCCTCAGGGTGCAAACCTGAACCTTCCTTCTTCTCTCTACCATCTTTCTAAGTGATATTATGCATTTCCATGGCTTGTGATATCACTGGTATGCTGATTACTTTTTTTGAATTTTTTTTTAATGTTTCCTTATTTTTGAGAGAGAGAGCATGAGTGGGGGAGGAGGAGAGAGAAAGAGGGAGACACAGAATCCAAAGCAGGCTCCAGGCTCTGAGCTGTCAGCACAGAGCCTGAGGCGGGGCTCGAACCCCACGAACTGTGAGATCATGACATGAGCTGAAGTCAGATACTTAAAGGACTGAGCCACCCAGGCACCCAATTACCATTCCTTTCCTTGAGTTCTACACTCAGATCCAACTGCCTTGACAGCTACTTCTGGGTGTCTCCTACACTGCATTTCTGACTCATCTGATCCTGTTAATTATCTTAATTCACCCCTGCCAGTATCCAATTCATCAACAAGCTAAAATATATTCCAGATCTGCCCATCCTTTCTCTTTGTCACCCTTGTCACCATATTACTTCTGATTTCTACACCTATTTCTTATCTTCCTCCAATCAATTCTAGACTCAGCAGTCAGAGGGACCATCTTAAAATGTAGACTAGGTCATGACATTTCTCTGTTTAAACTTTACAGTGTAGTCTTCCCCTACCTCATCTTTGCCACACCCCTACTTACTACTCTCTAGCCACACTGGCTTTTCCAAGTCCTCATAAAAGCCAAACTCTGCAGACTCAGGGACAACCGTCCCCCTTCCCAGTCACTGCTCCAACCTGGCCCCATGTTTCAGAACTTGTCTCCTTTTCATCCCTCAGGGTGGCTTTAATGTCTCTGCAGAATGGCTTTTCCTGGCCACCTTATTTGAAGTAAGTTCTTCCATCTCATTGTTCCCTATCTTCTCACCTAGTTTATTTTCTTCTTACCATCACCCTCTGCTTTTTCTTTTTATTTGTTTGGTTGTGTTTTTGTCAGTCTCTCATACTAAACTTCAAGCTAATAATGCAGGAATTATTATGCCCTGTGATTGTCTTACACGCCTGTATGCCCTGAGCCTAGCATACTGCCTGGCATAAAGTAGGTATGCCAAAGACTATGCTAAGTTCCATAAAAATAAGATTGCACTTAAATCTGCCTAACAACCCTAAGAGGTAGATATTTTTACTTTACAAGTGAGGAAACTGAGGCATAGAAAGGGTAAGCAACTTAACAAGAGTCACATGGTTAGGAAGTAACAGGTGAAATTCAAACCTAGAGAATCTGATGCCAAGGCCAGCACTTTTAACCACTGTGCAATACCTACTCCCACATTCATTTCCATGGATGAAATAATGACTACACATATTAATTAATAAAGTGGAAGGGCGGTCATAGATTGTACCCACAAGTCAGTATGCAGAAGTCAGAGAGGCTAATATTGAAGACCTCCAGTATTAAGACCTGAAGATTGAGTGTGCCAGACTGACAGGAGAGAAAATGTACCAAGCACAGAGACTCATACATGCAAAGACACAGAGGCAGAAGAGAGGGTTGTATGTTAGGAGGGGAACAAGTAGTTGTTTCCTTGGATTATAAAATGAGAAGAGAAGAAAATAGGTAGAAAGTCAAAACTGATGAGTCTAAAAGGCAAAGTTTGTAGTCAACACAAAGCAGTTTAGATTTTTATCCTGTAGAATAAAGATTAGGAAGTGATTAAAGAAAATTAATCAGAATGGAGATACAATTAGGCTGTGATTTAGAAAACTCCCTCTGGCAGTGACATAGAGCAGTCTTCTTAAAGTTGAACAGCCTACACTTCTTTAAGAGAAAAAGTATCAGTGGACTTGGTGTCCACTGATACTTTTTGTACAAATACATAAGAAGACACAAACTCCTTAGTCTGGTACCTCTTATACAGTCATCAAACTGAAACAATTGTATATACTTCATAAGCCAAACTACAAATCAAATTAAATTTTAATTAACAGTAATTTAATGCAATGATGTTTTACTTAAACAAAATTGCCATTCAGAGCAGGCAGTGGTATTAACTATTTGGATGCACATTCATTGGAGTTTGAAAAAAAGAGAAAAGGAGATCTGAAAAATATTGCTGGTAGATTTAAATTAGATCATCTTTAATGTCCTTCAGGAGTTATAGGTAAAGAACTTCCTCTTAAATTATATTTTGGCTGTTGAACTATACTTGGCAGAACTATATTTCTAGAATGTGACATCTCAGATTGAACCTCAGAGAATCATAGCTTCTTTAAATACAAATGATGCTGGCAGGCCAGGTCCAGGGACCCAGAGGGGGTCCCCCAGGACCAGCCAAAATGGTCCTTGGCTTCACATAGGATGGAAATCAAACATGAGCCAGCAGGAAGTGAGAGCAAAGTTAATTGAAGATATAGAGAGAGCAGATACAGATGGAGTGTCTGGGAGACTCAGAAAGGAAAGGAGTATGAGTCTTGTCTTTGTTTGAGGTCTGGGGGTTTTTTACTGAGGATTGTGGCCTGGTATACCTGTCCTCTCAGGCATCCAGGGACTGGTTAGAATAAAGACAGGGCCCAGGTGTCATTCCTTGGAGCCAGCAGGTCTTGGCGTTGAGAAGCCTAGCTCCTGGTTGTCTGGAATATGCATATGATAGCTTTGTCCCATCATTCTCATCTGGTCCTTCCATAGATGTTCTATATTCTAAAGAAATCCTTAACTCCTTGTCCCTTACAAGGGGGACACACACTATTTACATTCTGAGGCACATGTAAAGTGGTGGTGCAGGTCGTAGCATGAACAGGAGCAGGAAAAGGAGCAAAAGCCACATTTTTAAGGAATTCTTCAGGTTCCCTATCTCACAACCACAACAATTTAAACTTTTTATATTTTTGCTTTTGTGTTAATCTTTTTTTTTTAACGTTTATTGTTTTGAGAGAGCAAGAGAGACAGAGAATGAGTGGGGGAGGGGCAGAAAGCAAGAGAGAGACACAGAATTCAAAGCAGGCTCCAGGCTCTGAGCTGTCAGCACAGAGCCTGACACAGGGCTGGAACCCACAGACCATGAGATCATGGCCCGAGCAGAAGTCGAACGCTTAACCGACTGAGCCATCCAGGCACCCTGTTTCTGTGTTAATCTTAAGATACATAATGTAGTGGCCACTGTTAGGCAAACAGGCTTGAGCAATAGAATGTAGGAAGGGCCCACAGCGACACTCTGGCTGAATACAGACAGGACCATCAGGCGACTCACCTCAAAATACCCATAGACCCTAACTAACCAGTGGACAGCAGTTACCAAAATAGAAAAAAATTCCCAACGTCGCCATACCTCCTCACTTTCTCCCTTTAAATACAGCCCCCACTGCCTCATTGCAGACAGCCTCTCCTCTGCCGTCTTGCCCACTGCTCCCTTGTAGTATATTCAGTAAACTATCTCCTTTGTTCTGCCTTGGGTGAAACTTTTCACCCAATTGTCACCCCACATTTGGGGGCCTTCATCTGATCAAGAGAGACACCACACTCAATATAAACATAGTCTGGGTCATCTTTATGACTACTTTATAACAAATTTCGATACCCACCTTTACCTTTAAATTTATGATCCAATTACTACCATATCAGTTATTTTGGGTGGGTGTGAAGAAACAGGTGGACTTAATGTGTGAATATTGCTTTCCAGTATTTCCAGATGGATGAAAGTTTAATAGATCCATGGGGCTCTACAGGAAAGACGGTTGTTCAGTATTTCAGAGGAAACTAGAGGGAAAATTAAGAAAAGGATGGATCAAAGCTGAATCTGCCATTTACTGAGTGCTGACAATGTGCCAGGTACTGTGATTAACATTTTACATTCTCTATCACATTTAACCTTTACAAAAACCCCAGAAGATACATATTAGTAACCATTTCTATAAATGAGGAATCTGAGGCTTAGAAAGGTAGAGTCAGACAACTAGTAAATGGCAGAGCTTAGATTGGGACCACTCAAGACTAACTTCAAGTTTATGCTCTAAATTAGTAGGCAACACCACCTAAATGAAAGATTTTATAGTACTTAAGTGCTTTACCAAAAGGTGATTTGGTATTCTTATTTTATAAATCCAAAGTCATGTTGTATTGTGGCAAATAGATTATGACAGATTTGTCATTAGGACAGGTTTCAATAGATTGGTCTTGAAAACATTGTGGCAACACAAAGTAAAGTCATATGTAGAGCAAGAGGCAAAAAACTTATTTAACACTAAATACCCCTAAGCAGTGTTAGTAGTAATCCCTTCCAAAATCAGTGATAACAGCTCCTGGAAACTAAGGTGTCAGGGAGCTGCTTTGCCACTAAATCATTTGTTTGAAGTTCAACATTTTTAGTTCTTAAAACCATGTTCCACTGTGTGTTGGATTTTTTTGTTTGGATTTCTTTGGAGGAAGGAAGTTACGACCTTAAAAGAGAAATATGACCCTCATAATAATAATAAAAAAAAATCACTGGTTTATTCAAGGAACCATTATGAAAATTTTCTAACAGACAAGATTAAGAGGAGTGGGAGAGATTTATCTACTCCCTAAAAATTTACCAAATTCGAATTCCAAAAATTCTTTTTCTTCATTTTCCGAAACATTTCCTTTAAATACTAGCTGGCATTTTGCATTTAATAAAAGTTGGTTTAAAAAAGATTAACATTTGATCAAAAGGGGCAGAGAAATGAATTGCTAAATATTAACAATGGAAATGAAGATGAATCACAAATGATGTTAAAGATATCTAAAATGATACAGGTCAATAAGAAGTGAAATTAACTTACTAGAAATAAATTAACATAAACCTTTGCAGTAATATTTGCGTGAAATTTATAAAGTAAAAACCAGGGCAGAGAAGCGGCGAGACCTCTTTCCATGGACCACAACACAAATTCTGTAATTGCCAGTTCACAGAAGCCAAATAATAATGAGTTGTCTGGTGGCTTCTCTTATTACTATACTTTACTTATTAAACATATACATTATTCTAGAACTTTTTAAAACTACGATAGCGCCCGAGCGCGCGCGCGCGCGCACACACACACACACACACACACACACACACATACACACACACGGCATTACGTTTCCAATTGTCTTTCACTGGTAGATACCTCAATAGGAAAAACAGGCTGTCACAACTGCGTTCAGCTATGTTTGACCCTCTCTAGTCTTCGTAGGAAGCGGCCAAGTAATCCGCAACCCCGCGTTCCCCGCCCCCAGGCACTACGGAAACAAAACTGCATAAGGCTCCGCCCCACCGTCTGCAGAGTGAGCCAATCAGGGTGAAGCCCGGGGTGATCGCGTGCCGGGTGTCATGGCGGCCTGCAGGCGTTGCTGCTCGTGCTTGCGGCTTCGGCCGCTCGGCGATGGTCCCCTCCGCCTGCCTGGGCGGGACCGGGCGCTCACCCAGTTGCAGGTGCGAGCACTGTGGGGTGGCGCGGGGTTCCGAGCCGTGGCCGTGGACTTAGGCAGCAGGTGAGTAACGGTGTACGTTCTCTGTCCTTTCGCAAGGCATCCTGTCTAGCTATCGCATGTATATTCATCTCCCAGGCTAGAAATCCGGCAACACAAGTCTCGTTTACCCCTCTGTACCCCAAACGTAAAATGCTGGATTTCCCTTTCCGGGTTTGGAGTCTGTCTGCTGGTACCCTCCCCTTTGCCGCGCTGTCTCAGCCTCATGTCCTTTGCCTCTCGGTCCTCCCTTTTACCCTGTTCCGGTTTCCTTTCTCCAGCTGAGTCTGTGTACTTGGCTTTCATCTCCTTTATTTGCTTGGATTCCTGGACTCCTAAGTGGGTAACATTCCACCTCGGGATAATGAGTTGATAATGGATGCCTACGTCATCCAATCCAGTTTATTGTTTAAATGCGTGGCCAGTATGACCCTGGATAGGAAGGGAAGGAAAACGTCAGTTTATTGAACGCTAGTTTTGTGATACACTCTTTTTAAACCTGTGGTAAACGTGCTGTTACCCCCATTTCATAGTTAAAACAGAGGCTCAGAAAGGTTTAGTAACTCTCTCTGAGTCAACAAAGCCAGTACTTTGATACTAGGTGGATTTTATGTTTCTCTCCAAGCCCATGTTTCTGCTAGGGGTCCGTTTGTCACAATTCACGTCTAAAATAACAAAATGGATCCTTTTTGGAATAAATTAAATTGCTACTTACTTTATATATTTATCTTTTTTACATATACTTTAAAATTCTTTGACCCTCATTCGTGCAAAAAGTTGAAAAATCTGTTTTGGATTACAGGTCTTGTTTCCTAACTTACCGAATCCTGAACAAGTTAAGTTTTTTGTGGCAAAATGAGAAGACTGGTCTAGGTCAAGGGTCAAACTTTTTCTGTAAGGGGCCAGATGGTAAATACTTTAGGCTTTGAGGACTGCATACTGTCACATATTCCTGTTTACAAACCCTTTAAAAATGTAAAAAAAAAAAAAAAAAAAAAAAAAAAAATTAGCTGAAAGGCTGTACAGAAACAGGCTATATAGTTTGTTGATCCCTAAACTAGATGATCTCTAAGCACCCTTTCCACTTCTGACATTCTTTGATTCTGATTTTTTGAGGGAGAGGATATCTCTTCCATTATTCAAGGACTTAACATTCTTTGAAGAAATGCCTTAGCGGGGGCACCTGAGTGGGCTCAGTTGTTTGAACATTAGACTCTTGATTACCGCGCAGGTCATGATCTCAGGGTTATGGGATTGAGCCCTGCGCTGGGTGTGGAGCCTCCCTGAGATTCTCTCACCGTCTCTCTCTCTCTCTCTCTCTCTCTCTCTCTCTCTGCCCATCTTCCCCACTTGCATGCACGTGCTCTTTTTCTCAAATAAATAAAAAGAAATGCCTCAAAGCATTTCATTCAACAGACAGCTACTGTGTGCTATACAGACTCCTTTAACGGACACAAAAGCAACAGTATTAGTCCCTGCCTTTCAAATTTTCCATAAACAATCTACTTTAAATATTTCATTTATTAGTCAGCCTGAAAGTTCTTTTAAACTGTGTCATGTGTTGTAACAACTAGATTCATAAATAACATACCCGCTGGGTAAATTAGTTCCTTCATCTTTGTCTTGTTTTTTGTTTTTTTGCAGCATTTATTAAATTTGACTATGTACCATTCACTTTATATTTGTTATCTTGTGTATTATTTACAATACACTATAGATTATATACTGTTTTGGTGTTTTTCAAATGCTGTACTTAATACTCAGAGTAACCTTTGAGGCAACTGTTTAATTTTCATTTCAACATTTTTTTTCTTTTTTTAATGTTTACTTTGAGACAGAAAGTGCATGCACATGAGTTGGGGAGGGGGAGAGAGAAAATCCCAAGCAGGATCTGCACTGTCTGCGCAGAGTCCAACGCAGGGCTTGAGCTCAGGAACCATGAGATCATGACCTAAGCCGAAATCAAGAGTTGGATACCTACCTGAGTGAGCTACCCAGGTGCCCCACATTCCAACAAGCTTTTATTGAGAATCTGTGTACAGGGCACTGTAGATACAGAATCTGATGAGGGAGTAAGATAAACACAGGTTTGGTGCTGGTAAAATCACTGTGGTCGAGGTATGGATGGGGTGCCAAAGGAGAGCAAAGGCATATTCCATTCTAAAGCTTTCCATTGAAGGTGAATCTTGAGGGGTGAGGAGGAGGAGGAATTAGCAAGGAGAAAGAGGTAAGTGCAATTACAGGGAAGTGAGAGAGTGTATTTGAGTAACTACAAATAACTCAATGTGGATGAAGCAAAAGGTGAAATGTGAGTTTAGCATCAAAGGTCAAATGACAATAGGCAGAGTCCAAATCATAAAGATGTTTGTTTTTTTAGTTTTGTATTACTCAATTTTTCTCTGTGGAAGTTGGAGCAAGGTGGTTACATTCCACATCATTCTGCAGATGTTTCTAAAAAAATTTTTTTAATGTTTATTTTTGAGAGACAGAGAGAGCATGAGCAGGGGAGGGGCAAAGAGGAAGGGAGACACAGAATCCGATGGAGGTTCCAGGCTCTGAGCGGTCAGCGCAGAGCCCGACAAGGGGCTCGAACCCACGAACTATGAGATCATGACCTGAGCTGAAGCTGGACGCTTAGCCAACTAAGCCACCCAGGCACCCCTAAAAATGTTCTTTAAGCATCTCTCTCCCTGAAGTTCTATTCCCTGTAGCAGCTGGCTCTGCTCTTCCCTTTCTCTTCCTCAGCTACCTTTTCCCACTCTTCTCCCCACCAACAGAATCTCCTTGCTCATCCTAATCCTTTTTATTTATTTTTTTCAAGTGTTTTTTTTAATTAGGTAAACATTCACATGAATCAGTATTTTAAGAAGTTCAAAATCTCCTTCCCATATGGTTCCATAGCTGCCTAATTCCAGTTCCCAAAGGCCACTTGTGTTACCAATCTTGTATGCATCTGGAGATATTTTACACATAAAATACTGGAGAGTAAGTTGTTAAAAGGTAAAACCAACTATGAAGTATAAAAGTAATAACCAGTTTGCACTAAAAACAGAACCAAAACTGCATGAATAGGAAAAAAATTACAAGGTCAGGTAACATCAGCTGAGATCATGAGATATAATGAAAAGTAACCAGCTGGTTCTTTGTGTAATATAAATTGCACACACCTAGAAGAAAAAGAGTTCAAATTAGGGAAATCATCAAGGCAGGACTATAGGACTGTCTGGTGTGTGGGCTAGGACCGCTAATGGAGACACTGGGTAGACTCAAGAGAGGGAACAAAGACGGCAGGAAGATGGGATGTTTGAATAAATACATAAATCCAAGCGTGCGCGTCTAAGATCTAGGGACACTGCAGACCTGTTTGTTTTTCTCACTCAGCTCCCATTGTAAACAGGTTAGCTTTGGAAGCTTAACAGTGTTGCCTTCTCTCTGCTTCTCTGCCTGCTGATAGAACTGGGAAAGGCTGGTTCTTAGGAGAGGAGTGGGTCCTCTACTCCTTGCCTCAAGCTTTCTTTGTATGTGTGCTCTCTTTGGTACACTGCTAGTCCCTACACAGGTGGGGCTATGTGACTGGTTTTCACCAGCAAAACCTAATATGAAGTGATAACAGGTTATCCACAGACTGAAGTATTTATTTTATTCCAGTGATGCTTACCATTATTCAGAGAGAACCCATGTTTTAACATTTGTTCTCTACTGCCTTCTCTTCGTCCCCTATACAAATTATATCCCCTTTAAGAATAAAGACTTAACCATCGCTGAAGATACTCAAAAGAATATGCCACTGTGGGCAATCTCAAAAACTGTGGGGCAAGAGCCCTATGAATGGAATAGAACTGTAGCTTTCACAGCTCTTCTGTCTTGGGCCCACTTCAATTTATTTAGAGATACTCCCTTTCACAGGGATCACTCAGATACTCAGAATTTGCATTATTGGATGGAATGCCAATTCCTGATAAATCTTGAGAAACAGTGGTAACGTATTCTTATTCCAGATTAAACAAAATTTCAAGACCCTAAATTTACATTTTACACATAAAACCTTAATACTGATTTCAGCTATAGGTTGGTGGGGCTCTGCTTAAGGCTACAGTGTTACTGGCTCTAATCATCTCATTCCCTACACCTTCTATTCCAGCTTCATTCTTATCTCTGCATCTTATTATTCCATCTCTCAAGGTAAACCCATTTTATTATAGGCTGTCATTGCAACATCTGTGTTGAATGTGTCAAATATTTCTTGTGATTAAAAAAAAAATCCTCATAGTTTTTCAAGACTGATAACACAAGTGTACATGTTTTTTTTGATTTTCAAATTTAACAAAATGAGACTATCTGAATAGGTAAATGTGCTTTTCATGAACTCAGACTTCTGACAGAAGTGTTTAATGAGTAGAAATATTCAGTGATCTCTTTATCCCGTTTATATATAAAGTACAGAGGCAGGGCATTGTGTGTGTGTGTGTGTGTGTGTGTGTGTGTGTGTGTGTGTGTGTGTGTGTTCAGCACTGGGACTTGATAGAAAGTTTTGGAAGCTGCTTTCATGGGACAGAACATTTTCCTCCGTATCTTTAGGAGTCACTGAGTTGGTTAGGCTTCACAATACTCTGATGAATTTTAGTTTCTTTGACAAGTTTTGCTGATCTGTTTCAAGCCTTCATTAACCTCTTTTTGTACTCACCAGAAGCTGGGAAATAATGCTAATAATACTGACTGTTTATTATATATAGAGACAGCTTTATTAGGATATAATTTACGTGCCATACAATTTACCCATTTAGAATGTACAATTCGGTGGTTTTTAGTGTATTCACAGTTTTGCAGCCATCACCACAATTTTAGAACATTTTCATCGCCCCCAAAAGAAACCTCAGACCCATTAGCAGTAACTTTCCATTTCTCCCCAAACTCCATAGCCCTAGGCAACCACTAATCTACAGACTTTCTGTCTCTATGGGTTTGCCTATTCTGAGCATTTCATATAAATAGAATATGATGAGTGGTCTTTTGTGACTGCCTTCTTTCACTTACTATGTTTCCAAGGCATATCCATGTTGTAACATGTATCAGTACTTCATTTTTTTAATGGCTGAATAATATTCCATTGTATGTATTAGACCACATTTTGTTCATTCATTGACATATTTTGATTGTTTCCTTTTTGAGGCCATTATGAAAAATGCTGTGGCTATGAACGTTCATATGCAAATTTTTGAATGGACATACAGGTTTTCATTTCTTTTTATTATTTTTTTGTTCTTTATGTTTTTTTTTTAATGTTCTTTATTTTTTTGAGAGACAGAGCACGAGTGGGGAGGGGCAGAGAGACAGACAGACAGACAGAATCTGAAGCAGGCTCCAGGCTCTGAGCTGTAAGTACAAAGCCCAATGTGGAGCTCAAACTCACAAACAATGAAACTGTAACCTGAGCTGAAGTTAGATGCTCAACTGACTGAGCCACCCAGGTGCTCCTCTTTTCTTTTTTTTTTTTTTAAGTTTATTTATTTATTTTGAGAGCAAGAAAGCATGTGCACAAGTGGGAGAGGAGAAGAGATGGGGGGACAGAGGATCTGAAGCAGGCCTCACACTGACAGCAGATAGCATGATGTGGGGCTCAAACTCACAAACCATGAGACCATGACCTGAGCTGAAGTCAGATGCTTAGAGGACTGAGCCACCTAGGCACCACCCAAGTTTTCATTTCTCTTGGTTATATACCTTGGAGTAGAATTGCTGGGCCATATGGCACTTCTGTGTTTAATCTCTTGAGGAATTGCCAGATTATTTCCCAAAGGAGATGTACCATTTTGCATTTCCATTAATACTGTATGAGGGTTATAGTTTCTCCATATCCTCACCAACACTTTTTATTGATCTGTTTTATCATAACCATCCTTGTACATGTGAAGTCATTATCTCATCGTGGTTTTGACCTGCATTTCTCTGGCGGTTTACGGTGTTGAGCATATTTTCATGTATTTACTGGCTATTAGTAGATTTTCTTTGGATAGACTTCAAATCCTTTGCCAATTTAAAAATTAATGTTGTTGGTCTTTCTATTGAGTTGTAAGAATTCTTTACATATTCTAGATACAAGTCCCTTACCAGTTACATGCTTTGCAAATACATTCTTTTATTCTGTGGATTTTCTTTCACTTTCTTGATATCCTTTGAAACATGAAAGTTTTTAATTTTGATAAAGTTCTACTTGTCTGTTTTTGTCTTTTGTCACTTGTGTTTTTGATGTCATATATAAGAAGATGTTGGCTAACCCAAGTTTGAAGATTTACTCCTATGTGTATTCCTAAGAATTTTATGGTTTTAATTTTTACATTTAGGTCTATACTCTGTTTTGAGTTAATTTTTATTTATAGTATGAGGAAAGGAAGGGGTCCAGTTTATTAACTTGTTTGCATATAGATATCCAGTTGTCCCAGTACCATTGGTTGAAATGGCTATTCTTCCCCTCTATTGACTTGTCTTGGCACCATTATCGAACATGAAGGTCTTTGTAGGCAATATTTAAAAATTATATTTTGTCCTGAAAGCATTGGAGAATATTTTAAAGGATTGTAAGTAGGGAAATGATTCAGTGTGTGAGTTAAGAGTCTACTTTTATCAACAAGACAAAGGTTGTAAACTAAGGTTGACAGACTAAGGTTGTAAACGGGAATTAACATTTAGGAATGCAGTTAGCTTCTGCACCCCCAATATACTTTATCTTTCATTCAGATTATTTCTGTGCCTTGGTTTCTATATTTTTCCTTAAGCAGCTCTTAAATTCCCCTAGTACTTTTGATAATAATTGTGAACTCTATCCCTTTTTTGTTTGTTTTTTGCTGGGTGGGAGCCTGTGTGGCTTGGTTCTTCTGTTAGATATTTTAGAGTATTTTATACTAAGCTGGAATTTGTACTGATGACCTAAGTCCTTTTGTATTGAATTTTTATTTTTAAACAGAAAGTTAGAGATATCCTCTGGAAAACTGGCCAGATTTGCAGATGGCTCTGCTGTAGTACAGGTAAAAAGTCCAGATTTTAAAATTTTCATCTTAAAAATGGTTATGGAGACCGGTACTGTCTTTACAGCATCATATAACTTCTTAGAATTGTGGTATTGGAAATTAATGCAGACCATTTCTAGTTTCAGAACCATTCCAGAGAAGTAGGGAGTCAGAAGGCTGGATATATTAAATGACCTTTAAGATGTGTTCCAAACTTAGGGTTCTGTTTTATTCTGTTAATATATTCTGTAATGCTTTTCTAGAGAATGTGATTTTACTTTTTTCTTTTAATAGTAATAATTGAGAAATCTTTATATATAGCCTAAATTTCTTCATAAGAATTAGAAAATATGATTGGATGTGGTTAAGCTATCAGTAAGCCTCTTGTTTTAGTTCTATTGCTTTTGCAAAGCTCAGCAACTGTTATAAAACAGATCATGATCTTGTAGAAAGGATCAAGATTGGACTAGTTGTGATTATTTTCATTATGGTGTCTTGGGATAACTGTTCTCTTGTATTAAACTGGAGCAAGGATTCATTCAGTCACTACTTATATGTTAATGTCTGATTTTTAAGGAATTTGCCAGTGTTGTTGTTTATGTTTAAGTCAGGTGACACTGCAGTGATGGTCACAGCAGTCAGTAAAACAAAACCTTCACCTTCCCAGTTCATGCCTTTGGTGGTAAGTATTTGCTGATTTATTTAAACAGTAATATGGCACTGTAGAATTTGCAATATTTTTGTCTAGTGTCTAGTGAGTGCACAATGTAAACTTTGCACAGTAAAGGATTTTCCTTAGTTGATACTGAGTCATTAAAAGAATTTAGACTGATTCCTTCATAACCAATTCTCGTATTAGTAGTAAGCATACTTCAGAATGCCCAGGTTGACAACAGTGAAGTGCATTAATATTTGATGTTGAATAGCAATGAATTCATTGCTTTCATAGGTTTCCCTTCAGTATGAGTCTGCAAGTATGTTTGGTGAAGAGTAAAGAGTTCTAACTTTAGGAGTTTATGGCTTCCTTCTATTATGAAAAGGGGAATGCAGTTTTATTGAACAGAGTTGATATAAAAAAGGGAATGTTTAATTTGAGTAGAATAAGCCACTCTGGGAAGTAGTGAGGCTACATAGTCCTCTCACTGCTAAGTGGAGGGCTTTTTAAAAATCAATTTACTGAAATACTTGTATCAGCTTTCACTTCCCAAAGACATACAAAACACTAAAAGTAAATAAAATATTCTCCATTCTTAATCTGGACCATATTGTTAGCAACCTCAGGAGAGTTAGTATCTGAACAGTGGTTCTTGGGAAATAGTTGCCATAAAAAGGAGTTAAATGAACTTCATTTTTTTTTTTCATTACTACTGCAGGTTGACTATAGACAGAAGGCTGCTGCAGCAGGTAGAATTCCCACAAACTATCTTAGAAGAGAGATTGGATCTTCTGATAAAGAAATTCTTACAAGTCGAGTAATAGGTAAGATATTAATAGAGACATTAACTCTCTCTGATATGCTTCTGTTAGCCTTTCTTCTATCTATATTCTACAGTTCCCTTAAATGTTCTTCCATTAAGTTAACACTGCCTGAGGTTATTTACTTTCATGTGGGGTCCATGAAAGAAAAAATTTTGTTTATTCACTACTGAATCCTGGGTACTTGGTATACTACCTGGCACAAAATGAGCATTCAGTAAATACAGGTCGATGAAATGAATGAATCTCTGTTGACAATATAAATTCCGTGGCTCATGCCTCTACTGCTCTAGTATTTTTCATTTTCATATTCAGCATAGTAATTCCTGAAAGCATTATATTCAACTACTGAAATGTGCCTGCAATCTTTTAAATCTTTGACATCTTTAAATATTGTGGGATCATTTGAGTTTATAGCTCTTCTACAATAGAAATTGTTAGTTTGTGTATATGTATATGGATTCTTCAGACACAAAATACCTCGAAAGATTTTCTTTTGGTCTGTTATTGGCCTTAAGTCTCTTTCCTCTGCTTATATATGTAACTGATGCCTTTGGAACAGAAATGAAACGTTGCTCCCCAATTTTAGACTTGTGTGCTCCAGCCCTGCTAGTTTTTTGTTATTAGGGCATGGTATAGATTAATTGAAGCACTGACATTTATCCATGACCCTCTCAGTAAGTCAGTCCAAGGGGATTTTTTTTTTTTAACATCTGAACAGCTACCTATATTATTTTCCAGCCTGGTGTTTAATAGAGTGAAAAGGTTGAATTATAAAGCAACTTTTGTCAGTACTATTTACTTTTCTTTTTCTTTTGGCAGATCGTTCAATTAGACCTCTCTTTCCAGCTGGCTACTTTTATGATACACAGGTAGATTCTGTTTTACGTTTGTTTCCAGATTAATCAAAAATTATGTAATGAATCTCTATAATACTACTTAGGCTAAATATTAAAGAACAAAATAAGAATTTTTAGTGATGCTATTTTACATTTTTTTTAAAAAACATACTAATAATTTTAAAAATTAATATTAATCTGATGTCAATTTGAATTGATACCGAATTATGAGTAGGAGTTAGCCAACCTAGGAGTGTGGAGGAAGCATTCTGAGCAGATGGGGGGGGAAGCACAAAAGCTCTGAGGCAGGAAACAGGGTTTAGAGCAAAAGTTTATAGCAATTAAGGAGGTCGGGGACAGATCAGGCTGGGGCCTGAAAGTCAGATTAGTGTCAGAGGCTAGGACAATCACTACAACTAGTTTTTATTACCTATTTTTATTGGGTCCTCTTCTACTTTATTATAATTTTAATATTTTGTGAATATTATTCTCTCTCAGAATAATGACCCATTAATTTACTTTAATTAACTTTTATTTATTTGACAAAAATAAATATGCCTTTGCAAGGATGCCTCAAGAAGTTTTCTCTCTTTTAAGTTGTTTTCTTAAGTATATGACATAGGCGTATTATTGCAGTGTAATAATAAAGTAATTCACTCATTTGTTTTCTTTATGCTTGTTAATAGAAAACAGTATTTTTATGTAATAGAAATAGCTAACATTTACTGAATATTTTCAACATGCCCAGTATTGTAAATGCTTTACAAATAATATTACCTTTAACTTACAGAATATCTTTTAGGGAGGTGCTATTATCTTTCCCTTTTAAATATAAGGAACCTTTTGAGGCTTAAGTAATTTGCCATAGTCAAGCATGTAGTTAAATGATAGCCAGAAATAAGGGTTTAACTATAAAGTCCATATTTTTAACCACATGGTGATCCTTTATTTTAGTTCAAGATGTTAACAAAAATGATAATCCTCCTAAATCAAGTAGATTTTTTTTAAGTGCTTTAAATTTTTCCCCTTGTACCAGGTACTTTGTAATCTGTTAGCAGTAGATGGTGTTAATGAACCTGATGTTCTAGCAATTAATGGTGGTAAGTTTAAAAATCGAGATTAAAATTATCACCTTTTTTTAAAGGTATGAAATAATTTTATTTCAGCTCTTATTTTTTTTCTTTGTTTTTGTTAAGCTTCTGTAGCCCTCTCATTATCAGATATTCCTTGGAATGGACCTATTGGTAAGTTAGGATTTGAAAATAAGAAACATGTTTTTTACTAGTGAGCATGCTATAGCAAGGGCATAGATTTACTGGCTCTGTAAATCTCATAGGGAGTTTAGTTAGATGACCATCTAAGATTCCTTTTTGAGATATTTTCATCCTTGCCTTGAGTTTTATTTCTGATAGCAATAAGTTACAGTGTTAGAGACTTTTATGTTCCTAGATACTTTGACTTCTTAGTTGCCTCCTCTGTTTAAGGACTTTTTGTGGGGGAATAGGAAATTGTTAGAGTACATAGTCTTTCAGGATAAAACATGTTTAGAACTTAATGACTCTTAAAAGTTGTATTCATGCAATATAAAAAAGACTCATCAAGTAAGTAATTTTTGAATATCCTAAATGCCAGATACTAAGGTAAAAACTGAAGGAATAAAGGCAGACTAGGCACAATTCTTGCTTTCAATGTAAGTAGGGGAAACAATTATTTATAAACAGCATTATAGAAGTATAGTAAAAATGGTAAGAAAATGATAGAAAAGGGTGGGTTTAGTCTTGTGAAGTCAGGTTGTCAAGGAGGGCTTTTCAGAGTACTCACCATTAAAGCTGAACCTTAGTAGGATCAGATGGTAAGCATTTGCCTTGGAGAAAGTACAGTCTAGCCCAAGAAAAGAGCATGAGCATAATCACAGAGGTATGGAAGAAATAGTGTATTTGAGCAATTCAGAGTGCTCCAGTGAGGCCAGAAGGTAAGGTGGGGTAGGATGTTCTGTGGGCCTTAAATACCATGGTAGAAATATGGATTTTATTGTAGTCACAATTAAAGATAGGGATTGAAGCTATCACTGAAATAATGTCTTGAAAACTGAGTTTTTATTGCACAACTGCCTGTATTTTGATATATCTTAGGGGCAGTCCGAATAGGAATGATTGATGGAGAGTGTGTTGTTAATCCAACACGGAAAGAAATGTCTTCCAGTACTTTAAATCTAGTGGTTGCTGGAGCACCTAAAAGTCAAATTGGTAAGTAGTTTACTACATTTGTTCCGGATTTTACTTATAAATTCTGGCTCCTTAAAAATGCATTTGTATACTTCTGTGTATTTGGGTTTTGTCAATTAGCCATAAAGATTTTTGTTCTGTTTTATTGCTGCCCTATTGTGGTAGTGCTCTTGCTACATATCAAACAATACCTAGAATTATAGAATGTTGTACAAGTTTAATTGAAATCTACAAAAATTTTTATTTTCCACGACAGTTCTGGTAATTATTTTTAGACTAAAAAGCTAGTCTAAAAATTGAATTTCTAAATCTGGTAGTAAATTGTTTTATTAGTTTAAGTATGTTAATTTAGCTAATTCATCATTCAAAACCTGTTTAATGTCCTCTGAAAAAGAGGTGACCTATTTCTAGTAGGTAGAAAACTAATGAAGAAATGCACTGACCGTAGGTTACCCTCGCTCCTTGTAACAAAAATGTCATAATTGTATGAATGAAAAGTGGCATAGTTCTGTTGAAGGAGAATTGGCTTCCACAGTCAAAATAACCTGTGCTTGAAACCCAACAGCTGCCACACAGTTAACTGTGTAACCTTGGACAAATTAATTAAGGTCTCATATCAGTGTATTCTGTGTGATATTTGATATCTGGGACTTTCTGACATGGGATCTTCTGATGTGGGAATATTTTGATGAAATGTAAACTACTGAGCTTTTATTACCTTTTTGTACAATTAACATATGAAATACCTCATTTCCAGCTTCTTTTGGAATACTGGTCAGTAATGGAGATGGAATCTGGTACTATATGGTAGATAAAACACATATAATAGGAATTGTATGTTATCTACATATTAGAGATTGTGTTGGTAAAATAAATAACAAGTGGGTCCATGACAGTTATAGTGGCTCTATGAAATCTTAAGAAATCTGGATTCCTTTCAGTTTTCTGCCCTGCTATCCTCAAGGTGTGGCCCTTATTTCATGCTTATGAACTGGCTACTGGAGCTCTGACCAACTTAGCTGATTTGTAGGCAAGAGGAAGGAAAAAGGAGGGGAATAACAAAAAGATGTATGCCAACTGAGTAAGTCACCTTCCCTTTCAAGGAGCTTTCCTAGAGCCCCGACATAGCAGTTTTCACCTACATCACACTAGGCAGAACTGTAACACATGACTGCATCCTTGACTATAGGGGAAGCAAGGAAATGTTTTGGATTCTACCTCCAGAAGGTGAGATTCATACTGTAGGGAACTATTACAGTGTAGAGAGAACATTGCAAAGATTTGGGGAAGCCATGAATAACAGATGACTCATATTCTTGAACATCTCAGAAGGGGCCTTGAGCAAAGTGTTGGTTTACTGTCTAAAGTTTACTTGGTCTGAATCTGAAATTTTTTTTGCTTAGAAATAGTGTTACAAGTGAACAAGTAGTGTTCATTACTTAGTAAATTATTTTTTTATAGGGTTGTTGTGAAGATTAGAGTCAGGATTTGTAAAGTACCTAACATAATATCTAGTACCTAGTAGGCATACCGTTCATACCTGCTGTTATCATTCAGACACAGAAATTAACTTGCTTCAAAATTTATATCATATAAATGGTCATATATATAGTCATATATATAGCCTCTACCTACTTTGGACTTTGAACTCTGATTTTATGTAGATGTTGGAGGAATGAACTGGGGATCTTTATTGCATCTATGGCATGCTGTAGAAACCTCACAGGCAACCTTCTACTTTTTCTTCTTACCTCTTGCTCTCTAGATGGATTGCTCTCTTGCAGTCTAGAGACTGAAGAAACCATCAGAAGGTTATCCTGAGTAACTAGGAAACTGAGAGTATTTCAGAAGCAACCTCTTAAAGGATTGGTTTCAGAAATTACCAGCCTCCATTTTATGTCTTTTGCCATCACTGTCTCCATGAAGATATTCAGCCAGTTCTCTACTTTGATAACGATGCACCAGATACACATTTTACTTCATGTTTCATGTGTTAAAGTTAATATTGGGCCCAAGTCATGGAACTTCTGGGATACAAAAATACAGAAAAGTAATTAATTACTGCTATTCCATTATTTAAAAATTTAGTAATCCAAATCTTTAAAGCATGACCTTATAGGGAAAGAATAATTTCTTTGTGCTTTTAGCTGCCAGATGACTTCAGCAGCCATCATTCTACACATTCTGCTTGTGTTCAACTGGTACACTTAATATCACTGATCTTTCTACATGTGCTAGGATATAATTTAGGAAAAAGTATACCAGTAACAATTTTTAAGAAATTTATATCTAGAATTCATAGTTTTAAACTAATCTCAAAAATCTTCAACTGCTGAAAATGGTTAACAGTTTAGAGTAAGCATTTAGACAAGCTATTTTTGTGTAAATTTTTAGCCTCTATGGCAGGTGCTGTCCAGTAGAACTCTGCAATTAAGTAAATGTTTTATATTTGAATATGTGGCAACTAAGCATTTGAAATGTGGCTAGAATGGCTAAGGAACTGGATTTCAAATTTTATATAATTTTAATTTATTTAAATGCAAATAATTATATGGAACTAATAACTGCCATATTGGACAGCACAGGTCTATAGATACAAAACTGTAAGGAATTTTCTTATCAAGTATTTTTTAAAATGAATTGCTTTGAAGTTTAGTGAAAACAAAGTTTGAGGAATATTAATTTTCTTTTTTTTTTTGTTAGGGAGCTTCATCTCATGTTTATTTTACTAAAATCTCACATCGTGCTTGAAATATCCCATCTATTGTTTATTATGTTATTTTTTTTTCAATATGTGAAATTTATTGTCAAATTGGTTTCCATACAACACCCAGTGCTCATCCCAAAAGGTGCCCTCCTCAATACCCATCACCCACCCCCCATCAACCCTCAATTTGTTCTCAGTTTTTAAGAGTCTCTTATGCTTTGGCTCTCTCCCACTCTAACCTCTTTTTTTTTTTTTCCTTCCTCTCCCCCATGGGTTTCTGTTAAGTTTCTCAGGATCCACATAAGAGTGAAAACATATGGTATCTGTCTTTCTCTGTATGGCTTATTTCACTTAGCGTAACACTCTCCAGTTCCATCCACGTTGCTACAAAGGGCCATATTTCATTCTTTCTCATTGCCACGTAGTACTCCATTGTGTATATAAACCACAATTTCTTTATCCATTCATCAGTTGATGGACATTTAGGCTCTTTCCATAATTTGGCTATTGTTGAGAGTGCTGCTATAAACATTGGGGTACAAGTGCCCCTACGCATCAGTACTCCTGTATCCCTTGGGTAAATTCCTAGCAGTGCTATTGCTGGGTCATAGGGTAGGTCTATTTTTAATATTTTGAGGAATCTCCACACTGTTTTCCAGAGCGGCTGCACCAGTTTGCATTCCCACCAACAGTGCAAGAGGGTTCCCGTTTCTCCACATCCTCTCCAGCATCTATAGTCTCCTGATTTATTCATTTTGGCCACTCTGACTGGCGTGAGGTGATATCTGAGTGTGGTTTTGATTTGTATTTCCCTGATGAGGACTGACGTTGAGCATCTTTTCATGTGCCTGTTGGCCATCCGGATGTCTTCTTTAGAGAAGTGTCTATTCATGTTTTCTGCCCATTTCTTCACTGGGTTTTGTTTTTCGGGTGTGGAGTTTGGTGAGCTCTTTATAGATTTTGGATACTAGCCCTTTGTCTGATATGTCATTTGCAAATATCTTTTCCCATTCCGTTGGTTGCCTTTAGTTTTGTTGGTGGTTTCCTTTGCTGTGCAGAAGCTTTTTATCTTCATAAGGCCCCAGTAGTTCATTTTTGCTTTTAATTCCCTTGCCTTGGGGGATGTGTCAAGTAAGAAATTGCTACGGCTGAGGTCAGAGAGGTCTTTTCCTACTTTCTCCTCTAGGGTTTTGATGGTTTCCTGTCTCACATTCAGGTCCTTTATCCATTTTGAGTTTATTTTTGTGAATGGTGTGAGAAAGTGGTCTAGTTTCAACCTTCTGCATGTTGCTGTCCAGTTCTCCCAGCACCATTTGTTGAAGAGACTGTCTTTTTTCCATTGGATGTTCTTTCCTGCTTTGTCAAAGACTAGTTGGCCATACGTTTCTGGGGTTTCTATTCTATTCCATTGGTCTGTTTGTGTGTTTTTGTGCCATTAATTTTCTTTATTATATTCTTTCATATTGTTTTAAATGAATTTATTGAGGTATAATTTACATTTGTCAAATACATTTTTAAAAATCTTCAGTTCAGGGGCACCTGGCTTGCTCAGTCGGTTAAGCGTCTGACTTTGGCTCAGGTCATAATCTTGTGGTTTGTGGGTTCGAGCCCTATGTTGGGCTCTGTGCTGACACCCCAGCACCTGGAGTCTGCTTGAGATTCTGTATCAACCTTTCTCTCTGCCCCTTCCCTGCTCATGCTCTGTCTCTCTCTGTCTCTCAAAAATAAATGTTAAAAAAAAAAACCTTCAGTTCAAATTAATCTGAAAAGTGAGAGAGGATGTCATGGGAATACTGATGAGAAGAAGAATATAACCATTTCAGCGTCATGGTGACAGAAAAGCTGCTTCATATCTCAAGGGAAGTATTGAAACTTTACCTTGCTTTACCCTCCCCCATTTGTAATATAATGTTTTAATATTCCTCTACATTTAGAACCACAACAGGCTGTTACAATTTTTTCTTTTGCTTCAGCCATCAAACATAATTTAGAAAACTCAAGAGGAGAAAGAAAGTGTATTTACCTACATTTTTGCTTAACAGGTACTTTTCTTCCTGGTATTCCATGGTTTCTTTATTGTTTCTGTTTAGAGAACTTCTGTTAGCCATTCTTTTAGGGGAGGGCTGCCAGTGACAAATTATCTTAGTTCTCCTTCATTTAAGAGTATCAGTTCATTCTTAAATATTCATTCCTTCATTTATTTATTTCATAAATATTTTCACTGGGTATGGGATCCCCAGGTTCTTTTCTTTCAGCACCTAAAAAATATTATGCCACTTCCTTCTGGCCTCCATGGTTTCTAATGATAAATCTAGTGTTATTTGAATTGCTTTTCCCATACGGGTAAGGTGTTGTTTTTCTCTGGCTGGTTTCAAGATTTTTTTTCTTTGTCTTTGATTTTTAGAAGTTTAATTATGATATGTTTTTCTTTGGGTTACCCTATGTAGGGTTTACTCAGCTTCTCGAATCTGTAGGTTTATGTCACTGCCAAATCTGGGGACTTTCCAGCTATTATTTTTCCAGTACTTTTCAGCCTGCCATCTTTAGCCTCTCTTTCCAGATTTCAGATGACACAAATGTTAGGGTTTTTTTGTTTTGTTTTTATTTTTTTTAATTTTATTTTTTATTGTTTAAAATTTACATCCAGTTAGCAGATAGTGCAACAATGATTTCAGGAGTAGATTCTTTAGTGCCCCTTACCCATTTAGCCCATTCCCCTCCCACAACCCCTCCAGTAACCCTGTTTCTTCTCCATATTTATGAGTCTCTTCTGTTTTGTCCCCCTCCCTGTTTTTATATTATTTTTGTTTCCCTTCCCTTATGTTCATCTGTTTTGTCTCAAAGTCCTCATATGAGTGAAGTCATATGATTTTTGTCTTTCTATCACTGACTAATTTCACTTAGCATAATATGCTCCAGTTCCATCCACGTAGTTGCAAATGGCAAGATTTCATTCTTTTTTGATTGCTGAGTAATACTCCATTGTATGCATATATATATATATATATATATACACACACACACACACCACATCTTCTTTTTCCATTCATCCATCGATGGACATTTGGGCTCTTTCCATACTTTGGCTACGGTTGATAGTGCTGCTATAAACATGGGGGTGTATGTGTCCCTTTGAAACAGCACACCTGTATCCCTTGGATAAATGCCTAGTAGTGCAATTGCTGGGTCGTAGGGTAGTTCTGTTTTTAGTTTTTTGAGGAACCTTCATACTGTTTTCCAGGGTGGCTGCACCAGCTTGTATTCCCAACAAATGTTAGGTTTTTAACGTTTTAGTTTCACAGGTCTCCTTCAACTGACTGATGGAATTCCAACATACAAAGCACATAAGATTTTTTTTCATTCTAGATTATAACTAGAAGCATTACAAGTGACCTTAATGACAACATGATGTAATTAAACATATTAGATGTGATAATTACTATCATATCTTTGCATTACAGGATCTTTGACTTGGTACAAATGGAGAAGTGCCAGGAATGACACACAAGCAGGCCAGAGTCTGTCAGCCTAGCAGAAACCAAAGCCAAACCTGAATAGCAGATTTTAGCTAGATACCATGCTAGAAGCACTGCTTGGGGTTTCTTCTGCTTTACACAGGAGTTTTAATATTACAAAACCATAAACACCCTTTTTATGGTAATAGCTACTGTCCTCTAGTTGGCTTACTTGAAACAGTATCACTTCAAAAGATTTCGCCCCACCTGTGCAAGCAGTAGACAATGTGACAATGACAAAATTAAGTAGGAAGTCACAGCAAATAATTGTTAAACAGGAAACATTATTGGATATCTACTATGCTGTTGTTTTTAAATTTCATTTTAACTATATATTAAAAGTAAATGCAGCTGTATGCTTTAAAAAGTGGAATTTTATGGTATTTGAATTATAGCTCAGAACTTATTTAAAAAATAAGTATGCATAATTCGTTTCACTTGTTATGAGAAGTCCCTTATTAAATTAAAGAAAAATGTAAACCTAATTTCAGATATTAAGTTTTCTTTATTTATTGCTGTTTACATTTTGGAAGTATGTTGATTTTAAGGGAAGAAATTTAAAAAGTAGATATACTATTAATAAAATTGATCTGTAGTATTTATGTCATGTATACATGTATGTATACATGTCATATACATGCATGTCATGTGTAGCACTGACAAGGCTATACTGGTAAAACGTTCAATGACAATCTTTTTTTTTTCCCCTTTAAATAGTTATGATGGAAGCCTCTGCAGAGAACATTTTACAACAGGACTTTTGCCATGCTATTAAAGTGGGGGTAAAATATACCCAACAAATAATTCAGGGCATCCAGCAGTTGGTAAAAGAAATTGGTGTTACCAAGAGGACACCTCAGAAGTTATTTACCCCTTCACCAGAGATTGTGGAACACACTCATAAGTAAGAATATCTGTACAAAAGAAAATTTGAAATTGTTATCAGATTTAATTTCCTCTCAGAAAAAAACTTCCCATGGAAGCATTGTCCATGCATTACTAACATGGTACCCTTCTATTTTAAAAGTGAGTGCCAGGGGCACCTGAGTGCCTTAGTCAGTTGAGTGTCTAACTCTTGATTTCAGCTCAGGTCATGATTCTCAGGGTTGTGGGATTGAACCCTATGTCAGGCTCCATGCTTTGCTTAAGATTCTCTCTCTCCCTCCCTCTGCCCCTCTCCCCAACTTGTGTACTCTTACCCACCCACCCCCCCCCCCCAAAATTAAGAGTGCCATAAGTATCAGTCATTAATGCCTTAAAAAGGATAAACCCACTTCCCTCTTCAAGGGCCTAAGCTTGAATCCCAAATGCAAGGGGGAGGGAATTTATTGGTTAAGATTCATATAATCCACATAACTCTGTGTCAAAAAGTAAAAAGAAAGTATAGGATATCTATCCAAGGAAACTGCTGAGGTTCTTGAAAAGAAATCAAGTTTGAAAAAAAAAAAAAAAAGTATGACCACCTCTTTATGCCCAGTGCTTACAGCAGTGCCGGTACATAGGCAAGCACTCAGTAAATATAAATGAAATCACCAGAAAAAGTATTTCATTTTACTTCAAATAAATTGAAAAAGTTAATATTTCCATTAGTATCAATCTCATAGCCATCAGTGAGAGAGTAAAGAGATGTAAACTGTTCCCAACAAAACAGTTGCCTGCAATAACAGCCAACGTAGACAGAATAGAAAAAAAGCAAGAAGTTAAAAGAGAGTGTTTCGGGAGAGAGACTTTGTGTGTAAGAAAAAATCTAAGTTGAAATAAATTGAACAATTAAGAAAAAGGGAGGGCATAGCACCATGTGTGAGTGATTTCCCTGACAGGTAGGGAGAAAGAAATTTGTGTATCATAAACAGTAAACAGATGAGCTGTGTTAAAAAATAATAAATATATATTTTTAAATTCTCTATGAAATGCTTATTAAGTATTTTAGCTTACTATTAAATATTTGTTTTGTTTATAATAGACACTGCCTCATGTTTCTAAGTATTTTTATTCTGACATTTATTTTGTGCTTCAAATAGACTCGCCATGGAAAGACTCTACGCGGTTTTTACTGATTATGAACATGATAAAGTAGGTATACCCGAAATTTGTCTTATTGTTCTGGGAATTCTTTTTTGTCATAATTCACATAATCTTATTTATGAATGTTAGTCCTATTTTTATTAAAAATCTCTAAACAGCTAAGTAAATAGAAGCATAGCAATTTTGCTTCTCCATTCTCCTTTTGTTAATGCAAATTTTAGGGAAGTGTGCAAATATATTTGACTGAATTAAACAGCTAATAGCTCTTGTAAATCAATAACCAGCTCTAATCTTTTGAAGAATATCAGTAGAAAAATCTGAGTACTATTGCATTGTGTTAATTGTATAATAATGTAAAAATAGAAATGGTAAATATTGCCATGTATACTGAATTTCATCTTTCTTTTAGATTTCCAGAGATGAAGCTATTAACAAGATAAGATTAGATACAGAGGAACAACTAAAAGGTAAATTTTGTTTTTTTAATTTAAGAAAATATTTAAAGGAAATAGGTTTTTTAAATTTCAATTTACTCTAAGACTTCAAAGAATCAGTTATTCTCATTGTTCCTTAGTTTTATGTTCAGGATACCTAAACTTACCTTAAACTTACTTTAAACTTAGGATAATGCTGCATCCCAAGGGTACTGTTAAATTAACTTCTGTGAATGTGGTCAGCACTGTACCTGATACAGAGTGATCACCAGTAAATGTTGAATGTGAAATGCTCCCAATCTCTTCTGGATCAGGTTCTTAACCTCTATGATAGGAAATTTTGTATCCTGTCATTTGAACATCTGAAAAATATTCTTTAAAATTCCTGACTTTTTAGTCTGTGAAATTATAATACTGATAATATCTGGTTTATAGGGATTAAATAGGTAAATCATTTGCATTTGTGCCTGCCACATACCAACTGTCCGAAAAATGTTAACTGACACTTATTAATATGTAGGATTGTAAAATTTAGATTTTAGAGAATTTAGCTCTCCAGAAATTATTAAGCAAAGGATCTTATTATATTAATATCAATCACAAACTGAATGTATACCAAGAATGACATATACTTATTAATTTTTCGGTTAAGAGATAAATGTCCTCTCTCCTATCTTATTTTTAAGATTATAACTCTGCTGTTAGTATTGATACTAAGGCCATTGCCTGTAATTGCCATTGAAAATGTATAGTCTTTTCTCATTACGTTTCATCCTATGTGTTAAAAATGAGCTGTATAACACCTGTTGCCTTATTTAAACAGAAAAGTGATTTTGTGTTAATATTATATGTAGTAGAATATCTTGAGGACATTTTGAGTTCATAGGATAATATTTTAAATATTTAATTACCAATTATTTTCTTTTCCAAGTGCAAGTCAGAGCATAAAAGTTCATACTAAAGTGTATAAAATTATTCTTGCCTGATGAAGGTACAGTTTTTAATATATCTCTCTGTGTCCATTTCTTAGTTCTGGTTAAAGTTATAATTAAGAAACCAAATGCCTTAAAGAACAGTGTCACAGCTGTGTCAGTCACTATGTGATCTCAGGCAATTTACTTCTTTAAGCTGATTTTTCTTTAGAATGGTGATAATAATAGAATATACCTCATAAGTTGTTTCAAAGACTAAAGACTTTAATATATATATCACACACACACACACACACATATATGTATATATATATAGTACATGGATCATGAAAGAATTTGATAAATGTTAACTAAAAAGATTTGTAACTATAGATTTGTAACATAAAGAAAATTATTTCTCTTTGCAGACTAAGATACAAGTTCCTAAGGTAAAACAGTGAAGGTGATTAGTCTTAAAGAGTGTCATTCAGACCTTTTCATAATATGGCTGGATTTGTTATTAATGTAATACAATAGAGAGCTAATTACAAAGCACTGTTTTTCTTGTAGAAAGCAGACTGAGTTCTCAATAACAATACATTTGAGGTATAATACTTGCGTCTCTCCTACTTCAGAATATTTGATTCATCTACTTTGTTTGCCTGGGGACAAAATGTTCAGCTTCACCTCCCCCTTGGTTTACTCCCACAGTTAACTGATTTGATACTATGAATTGAAGAGAAATCTTATCTTCCAAAAGGAGAAAACCTCTGTTTTGATTTGTATTTCTTCTACAGAAAAGTTTCCAGAGGCTGATACATATGAAATAATAGAATCCTTCAATGTTGTTGCAAAGGAGGTTTTTAGAAGTATTATCTTGAATGAATACAAAAGGTAAATATATCTTTTTTTTTTAATTTATTTTATTTTTATTTTGAGAGAGACAGAGAACATGAGCGGGGAAGGGGGCAGAGAGAGAGGGAGAGAGAAAATCCCAAGCAGGTTCCACACTATCAGCACAGAGCCCGACACAGGGCTCAAACTCGGTCAACCATGAGATCATGACCTAAGCCAAGCTCAATAGGATGCTTAACTGACTGAGCCACCCAGGTGCCCCAATATATCTTTTTTTGATGGAACTGAATGAAATATGTGCTGTCTCTATAAGGTGCTTTGAAAGTGACAACTTGTTCAAGGAACTGTTCTTTTTTTTTTTTTTTTTTCTTTTTTTTTTAAAGTTCTTAAAGTTCCATAGGTGATATGACACAATTGGGATTGAGAACTTTCTGGTAGGAATAAAGAGATAATAGGTGATATTTATGATTTTGAACACTGCTTTACATACTTATTCCTTTATTACTGTAGGTGTGATGGTCGAGATTTGACTTCACTTAGGAATATAAATTGTGAGGTAGATATGTTTAAAATTCTTCATGGATCAGCATTATTTCAGAGGGGACAAACACAGGTAATATATGTGAAAAGCTGTAATTATTTGCTAACTCAGGATTGCTTAATTAGATCTAATAGAAGTACATTATGTAGACACTATAGATTTTAATCTTATGGAATGTGTTAATACCTGATTTTTTAAAAATATTTTTAATGGCTTTTGAGGTATAATTGCCATCTACAAAACTGCACATATTTAAAGTGTATGTTTAATAGGTTTTCAGGTGTATACAACTGAGAAACTGTCCCCAAAGTTAAGATAATGAACATATCACCCCTGCAAAGTTTCCTCCTGCCTCTCTATAATCCCTTCTTCCTGCTCCCCTCCCTTTCCTCGGGCAACTGTTGATGTGCCTTTGTCTCTGTAAATTGGTTTGCATTTTCTAGAATTACCTGGTATCTCTATCATATTTTTCTTTTAATTTTCATGCACAGAATGGAATCACCCATGCTCTTCAGTTATGGCATATTGTCATTTTTGGTCTATTCAAGGCCCTCATTTGTTTTCTCTATTTAGCTTATACCTCAGTCCTATTCTTTTCCTTTACTTAGGCACCCATTGTCTTATATTTAACATATAGGTGTATCCATTGTTTTGTGTATGGTATTTGCTTTATACTCCCTCCCTCTTCTTATATTAATCACTACTTTAATTTTGCCAGTTTAATTGGTACAAACTGTGGTATGTCCTTGCTTTCATTTGTATTTCCCTATGAGTCTAAGCATCTCTTTATATAAATAGCCTATCAGTGTGGTCACTGCATAAATCATACCCTGGAGGGCTGCACACCCTCCAGGACATTCTTTTCACTTAGATAGTGGTCCCTGAACTTAAGCAACGTGCTCGTCCTGGTTCAGGTTTGCTCTTTTGTGAATTATCTGGTCATATCCTTTGGCCAGTTTTTTTTCTTTTTTCTTTTTTTTACTGTGGTTTATTTTTTTCTTCCTATTTTCTAATGATTTCTTATATTAATCCTTTTTAGTAACCAGAATTTGTATATATCCTCTCCCTTTTTGTCATAAGCCTTTTAGCTTTGTGAAGAGTGAACCTGAAATCTTTAGTTTTGATGTAGATAATCCTTCCCCTTTTTTATTTTGTGATTTGTGTTTTTAAAGTCTTATTTAAGAAATCTTTCCTTACCCTCCTAGTCACAAAATTGTGCACCTAATTTTTCTGTTAACTTTCTGGTTGTAGCTATCAAATTTAGACCATTAATCTATCTTGGAGTTTACTCTTACATACGGTGTGAGGTGGAAACCTCCAGAGTGAACCAATTTTACAACTTATTTACTAATAATTCATTTTTCCTGTTGACTTATAATGTTGATATATTCTGAGCTTATAAATATATTTTTGAACTATATTCTGTTCTGTGAATTTCCTTGGCCAGTGTCAAACTGTTTTAGTTATTATGGTTTAAAGTTTGTCTTAATATATGAGGAGCAAATGCTCCTTTTTTTAATTGTTTTATTTTTTTTTAATGTTTATTTTTGAGAGAGAGCGCGGGGGAGGGGCAGAGAGAGAGGGAGACACAGAATCAGAAGCATGCTCCAGGCTCTCAGCTGTCAGCATAGAGCCCAAAACAGGGCTCGAACCCATGAACCACGAGATCATGACCTGACCTGAGGTCAGATGCTTAGCCTACTGAGCCACCCAGGCACCCAGCAAATCCTCCCTTTTTATTCTCCTCTGCCCTTCAAAATTGTTTTAGCTATTCTGGTGCATTTGTTCGTTCATTTGAATTTCAGTGTTAAATTACATTCTTGGGGGGAAAAAAAAAGGTCCTTAGATTTGAATTGGTATTGTGCTAAATTTATAAATTAATTTGACAGAGAAATGATATTTTTACAATTTAAATCACAGTCTTTACAATAAATAGCCTCACTCTTGATTCAGGTTTTCTTTTATGCCTTTTAATAAAAGTTTAAAAATAACTCAATTAAGATATCCTGCATACTTTTGTTAGTAATTTTGACAGTCTCAGCCTTTTAACTGGAGTGTTTAGTCCATTGATGTTTGGTTTTAATTACTGATTTGATTGAATTTAGCCTGTCATTTTATTATTTATTTCTGATTGCCCCCTCTTTTTTTCTATTCTTCCTTCTTTTTGGATTAACTGCTTATTTTTTTAGAATTCCATTTTAATATGTCTCTTTGCTTTTTAGCTATATCTTTACATTATTAGTGGTGACTATTGAGAATATGGTATATATCATTAACTTTTCATTTTAGAGTTAATTTTGTACTATTTCACACATTATGCTGTAGTTGTCTCATGAGTAACATCTACATGTTATAAAGCCCACAAGGCAATATTACAACTTGAATTTTAAACAATCATGTATTTTAAGAAGGTAAGTGGCAAAGATAGTCTTTTATATTGACCTACATATATAATTTCTGATGCTTCGTATTTCTTCCTGAAGATCTAAGTTTCCATCTAGTATTGTTTACCTTCAATCTAACAAGACTTCCTTTGCTATTGTCCTATGGGTCTTCTGACAACAAATTCTTATATTTCATTTATCTGAAGATATCTTTATTTTGCCTTTACATACAAAGAATGTTTTTGCAAGGTATAGATTCTAAGTTGATGGTTTTTTTTCTTTTAGCACTTAAAAAATGTTCCACTGTTTATTTTTTCTCCTAATAAAAAGTCAAGATGCATTCAAATCATTGTTCCAATTGTCTTCGTCTTGGTGCTTTCCAGATTTTCTTTTTGTCTTGGTTTTCAACAATATAACTATAAAAAGTGTAGTTTTCTTTGTATTTATATACTAAGGGTTTCCTGAGCTTGAACCTGTAAATCTGTATTGTTAATGAAACTTCAAATACTTTTCTACCTTATTCTCTCTTATCTCTCCTTATGGGATTGTAAGTATATATGTTAGTCCTTTTGAAATAGTCCCACACCCCTTCTTTGTTCTTTAGATTTGGCAATTTCTATTAATCCATCAACATGTTTATTGACTCTTGTCATCTCGTTTGCATTATAAGATAATGTGTCTTTCAGTTTTAGAATTTCTATTGGTTCTTTTTTATGTCCTTAAGTATAATTATAAGAGCTATTAAAGATCCTTGTTTGTTAATCCAGGATCTCAATTAGCTTGGGGCAATCTCTATTCATTGTCTTTTCTCTGAAGAATGATTCCCATTTCTTATTTTTTTGTACATTGTATCTCGGATGTTGTGAATGATGTGCTGTAGAGTTTGGACTACATTGTGTCCCTCTAAATGAGACTGGATTTTTTTTAAGTAGGCAGTTTTATTGGCTAGACCTTTATTGAGGCTTCCTATATGGTCAAATATACCTTCCTCTTCCTGTCCTCCCCCAGCACTTTTAGTACAATGCTTTACATAGTAGTCTGTGATGTTACACCTTTGCATTATTGAGATTTACACATAACTCTAATATTTATAAAATGAATAAATGTTTACTGTGTTAAGTAGCATGACAAGCTTTGTATAGAATTTGTCCCATTTCTTTAATAGCTAATTGGGTTCTTCAGATACTTTATTTTCTTCTCATTGTGAGTAAATTAAAGCCTGACAATTTTTTTCTTATTATTTTAGGTACTTTGTACTGTTACGTTTGATTCATTAGAATCCAGTATTAAGTCAGACCGAATTATAACAGCCATAAAGTAAGTTAAGTTTTTTGGTAAATTATAAGTATGTTGGTATGTTCTAAAACATACATTTGGTATGTTCTAAAACATACGTTTGATATGTCTTGAAGTTGTGGTCTTACAGCATATAATTGAAGCTCATAGTATATTATTCATTACTATTATTTATGGGTTTTTTTTGAGAGAGAGAGCGCAAGCAGGGGAGGGGCAGAAAGAGAGAGAGAGAGGGAGGGAGGGAGAGAATCTTAAGCAGGCTCCACGCCCAGTGCAGAGCGCAACATGGGGCTCCATCTCACAGCAGTGAGATCATGACCTGAGCCAGAATCAAGAGTTGGATGCTTAACTGACTGAGCCACCCAGGCTCCCCTCATTATTACTTTTTTAAACCTATATATCTGTACTTTATTTTTCTGTTTACTTAATAGTGATTTTAAGGTATTTTTAACATGGGTACATTTATTCTCTGTCTCTAGAACCATTTTTCAGGAGGAGATATAGGTAGGTTTTTCTATTACAAACCAGAGAGCAAATAAATAAGCAAGAGTCCCAGTTGCTAAAAAGAATCTGGAGGCTGTTAATAAGTAAAAAAAGCTTTATCTAATCCCAAGCCACGTTGGAATTTGTGTTCAGAAATACTTGGCTCTCCTCTTTTCCTAAAAAGTCAGCAATAATATCTTGTTGATCAATTTTAGATGATGAGAATCTGTGTTACAGTCCTCACCAGCGTTACTGCATCAGTCCTGGGACTCATAGCCACAGTTCTTTTCTTTCCTCAGTGCCTAACAGCATTGCTTCCCTTTCCCTTGGTAAGGGTCTCAGAAGACCACAAGACTGTCTCACTCTTCTTATGAGGATAATCCCCAGTATTTTCAGGATAGCATTGCTAATTGTTTTTCAGTTTTCTGATAAAATTGACAATGCAGCTGTGTGTATAAGGTGAGATTGTTCATTGTAATCATAATCCTTTGCGGAGGGGAGCTTTTATACTTTGTATTTTAAATTACCATCTGAGCCCCAATTTGGTTGCCCTGCCCTTTTTCACTTTGACTCCTTTCCCTTCTAGGAGGCAACACAGCTTCATAAGAAAGAGCACTGTGTTTGGCCAGGGCACTTCTTTATGTTCTAGTCTTAGGTCTGTAACCTATGTTAGTGAGAGGGCACACATCAGTCAGCCATGCTGGTTTTTGGTTTCTTCATACTTGTAAAATGCAGGTGCTGCGCTAATGATCCATATCCTTCTCTCTAGCCCCCCAAATCTGTTATTCCTTTAGTCTTCTAGAGTCAGGTTTTTATATTTCTTTTCCCAAGACTGTGGCTTATGATTATGCAGATTTAGCCCTAATCCAGGACTTTTTAAATACTCAGCGGAGAGAGGTATTTTTTGTAATTAAACATCCACCCAAAGGGGACACTATTTGAGCTAAGACCCTATATATGCTAGTCTTTTCTTCAGTTAAAGATAAATCTGGTTTCCTACTTCAGGAATTGTGTTTCTTCTCATCCTTATTTCCCCCCATTGTTCTAGACAGAGTCATAACAGTTCTCATTTCAAACCCTGAAAAAATCTTTGCCTCTCTAATCTCCTGATTGCTCTCCCATATATCATTTCAGTTATTGGTCTTCATTTCACATGTTGACTGGGAGAAAGATCATAATTCTGAGATTAAACTAATGTGTTTAAACGTTTGAGATTCTCTCAGTAGTTACAAATGCTTAAAAATAAATGTCTACTGTCTTTAGTATTCAAATTGAATATTAAAGTGCTTATAAAGCAAAATTATTTTCTAAATCTGTGTAAAATTCATTTATAAGTCCCAGAAAAAAATACTGTCTCTGACATTCATCCTTCTAGTTCTTCTGGTTTTCAATTTCAGACCAACTCTTTAATACCTAGTTATTTTTTAGATACCCTTAAATCTTTTTAAGTTCTTTGAAATTATTTTTTTTGTATCTATGTGATGTTTTTAATATTATGCTTTTTGTTTGTAGTGGGATAAAAGATAAAAATTTCATGCTGCACTATGAGGTAAGATAAATTTTTTCCCCAATATTTTACTATGAAAAATTTCTGGGATATAGCAAAGTTGAAAGAACTTTATAGTGAATACTTATATGCCCACTACCTCGGTTCTATTACTATTTTACGGTGCTCGTTTTATATATCTGTTAAGGTGGATTTGGGGGGTGCCTGGGTGGCTCAGTCAGTTAAGCGTCCAACTTCGGCTCAGGTCATGATCTCGCAGCTTGTGAGTTCGAGGCCCGTGTCGGGCTCTGTGCTGACAGCTCAGGGCCTGGAGCCTGCTTCACATTCTGTGTCTCCATCTCTCTCTGCCCCTCCCCAACTTGTGCTCTGTCTCTCTCTATCAAAAATAAATAAAATTTTTTTTAATAAAATAAAAAAAGGTGGATTTGGGCACTATTGTTTTCTTACATGCAGAAAGGAATTTAGAGAGCTAAGCCATAGTCTTCAATCAACAACTTCATGTTCTGAATCATACATAAAAGTTAAAGTACAGTAGACAGCTTTGTTTTAGTCAAGAAAAAGTCATACCCATTCACATGTGTCAAGCAAAAATGGGACTTTTCAAATACCTCAAACGATAAATCACCTTCTCCCTTTAGTTCATTTAAATGTTCATATTTTTATTCAGTTGAAAAATAGTAAAAGAACTCTAAGGTATTTGATAGTAAATTACTTTATGTGAAATTATTATGAGTTTGTGATTGACTTTATTTACAACTAATCCTAAGGAACCAGACACTATATATAGCATTTTAATTTTAGTATTTGAAGCATATATGCAGGGAGGCTGGTATAAAAGTAGCAAGTCTCTTCACTTTTGAGTGACCATTATTGGCTGCCCAGAATCCCAACATGTCAATTTTGTTGAGTCTGCTATAATTAATAGAGAACACTTCATGTAGACAGTAATTGCTAGAGAATATCCAGAAACCTGGAGATTTTCACAGGTTTTCAGTCCCTTATAAATACCCTGTTCTGGATATACCCAGATGTTATAGAAGCCAGAGAGGAATTATAACTGAGTGAAGCATATCCTTCATTGTGAGCTGCACAGCACATGACAGTCTTTTTAAAAGGGCAGTTCTGAAAAATGCAGCTCTAGCTGATTACTGGGAAAAGAAATGAGGGAGGGGGCATGAAAAGGATATAGGCTGTTATTGCTGTATCATTTGATTTTTTTAAAAAATTTTTTAAGTGTACTTGTTTATTTTGAGAGAGCAAACATGGTAGAGGCAGAGAAGAGAGAGAGGGAGAGAATCCCAAGTAGGCTCCACCCTGTCAATGCAGAGCCCAATGTGGGGCTCAAACCCACAAACTGCGAGATCATGACCTAAGCTGAAATCAAGAGTCAGACACTTAACCAACTGAGCCACCCAGGTGCCCCTGCTATATCATTTCATTTTTTAAAAACTTTTTATTGTAAAATGAAACACAGATACTGAAAAACCTATAAAAGGATGGCATAATGAGTTTTTATAAGGCAGAGACCCTTACAAACTACCACCCAAGATAGAGAGTAGAATGTTCCCAGTCACCCCAGAAACCTCTCCATGCTTTTCATCCTAGTCTCAATATCATTCTTTCCCTAAAAATAACTACTCTCCTAAGTTTTATAGTAATTACTTTCTTGCATTTTTAGTGTACATCCCTAGACACTATAGTCTTGTCCATTTTTTTTTTTTTTTAATTTGGGATTTCTCTTTTAATCTATAGGTTTCTCCTCCAGTACATTCTTTTCTTTTCAGTCTGTCTGTTGAAGTCCCAGAGCCATCTGACCTGTAGAGTTCCCCACAGTCTGCATGTTGCTGATTACACACTCATGGTGCAATCCAGCAAGTTTCTCTGTCCTTCTGTCTCCTGAAAATTGACTGCATTCCTGAAAATTGATGGCTAGATCCAGAGGCTTGATCAGATTCATGTACCATCATCACTCCTTTTTAAAAATACTTTGTTAGGGGTGCCCGGGTGGTTCAGTCAGTTAAGCATCTGACTCTAGATTTCAGCCCAGGTCATGATCTAGCACACACGAGTTTGAGCCCCACATGGGGCTCTGTGCTGACAGTGTGGAGCCTGCTTGGGATTCTCTCTGTCCCTTCTCTCTCTGCCCCTACCCCACTTGCACTCTCTCTCTCTTTCTCAAAATCAATTTTATTAAAAAAATTTTTTTTTAATTTCAATGTTTATTTATTGAGAGAGACAGAACTGAGTGGTGGAGGGGAAGAGAGAGAGGAAGAGACAGAATCTGAAACAGGCTCCAGGCTCCAAACTGACAACAGAGAGCCTAATGTGTGACTCGAACTCACAAAACGTGAGATCATGACCTGAGCCATAGTTGGATGCTTAACAGACTGAGCCACCCAGACACCCCTTAAATAAAAATATTTTGTTTAAGAAACTGGAATTCCAAATTTTTATGGGAAATTTCCCAATATTTTAGATGACTGCAACTAATTCATACTCCTTTGAGATACTGTATTGGTCAAATAAAATAGTTTGCAACCTCTGACTAAAAGAAAACCCCTACTGAAAAAGATCTCTATTTCCTCAGTGTGCATTTTTTTTAATTTGTATATATTTTTCTTCTTATAAAAATGTAATACTTTGTCATTGTTATTAAGTCCCCATAACCATCCATGTTCCCCTCTGGCTCATATACACACTAGAAATAGATACCTTTAGCGGTTTGTTGTATATTTCAGATATTCAGACGTTTTCTACATATATAAATGTACTTTAAAAAAAAATGGGATTCTACTGTTTTGTAACTTTTGTTATTATTTTGGTAATATAGGTTAGATATCTTTCCATGTTGGTTGTTTATGTATATGTGTTTATTTTTTTAAGTTTCCTCCTTATGCAACTAATGAAATTGGCAAAGTCACTGGTGTGAACAGAAGAGAACTTGGGCACGGTGAGTACAAATCTGTAAACTCAAATGATATTCTTACAGAGACTTAATACATTTATCCTTATTATTTTCTATTCTAATTTAGGTGCTCTTGCTGAGAAAGCTTTGTATCCTGTTATCCCCAAGGATTTTCCTTTCACCATAAGAGTCACATCTGAAGTCCTAGAGTCAAACGGTAGAGTATTAATATAAAATTTTTCTAGTCAAAAAGACCAGAACTCTCTCTATATATTCTTTTCATAATTAATGTTACATTATGCTTATAACTACAGTGCCCAAGTCCATTACAAAAGAAAAATGTGTTTAATCATATACTGTCTAAATCTCTGTTCTTAGCCAATGAGATGTTTCTAAAGCAATATAAAATGAATATTTCTCTTTATCTTTTATAACTTATCCAGTTGGGGATGTTTATTTTTAGAATAAACAAGGCCAGCTTACAGCAAGAAAGCACCAGAAGAGAGTGATCCATTTGGTAGGGGACACCTATCATATATCACAGATACAAGTAAATAGCAAACAGAGAGAGTCTGAATTATAAGATCAAATTTAAATTAAAATTAAGTACCCAGGTCAAGGCAAGGTATGGTCATTAGAGATAGAAAGATCACAGAGATCTCAAAGATATATCAGACACAGATCAGATGATATTTTTAAAAAACAAAAACACCCTCTGAATTTAAATTAGAGACTTTCTGTTCTCTATTGGGTGTGACTTAGGGTCCAGTGAGAGAGCCAGAGCCTGTATCTTTAACTGACATCTGATTAAGCAACAAAAGAGGTGTGCTGGGTTTTGTGGGAGGTTTCTTAGAATCTCCTATAGCATTGCTACCCAATATAACTTTATGTGATGATGAAAGTTATCTCTGCTATGCAGTTTAGGGACTGAATTTATTTCAATTAACTTAAATTTAGTAGCTACATGTAGCTACATGTACCTATCATACTGGATTGTGTAGTCCTGTAGTTTGTGGTTTAGCAGAGCTTGTGTTAATTGCTTTTAAAAAGAAAGGAGTATGGAGGTCCCTTAAAAAACTAAAAATAGAACTACCCTACGACCCAGCAATTGCACTATTAGGCATTTATCCAAGGGATACAGGAGTGCTGTTTCGAAGGGACATATGCACCCCCATGTGTATAGCAGCACTGTTAACAATAGCCAAAGTATGGAAAGAGCCCAAATGTCCATCGATGGATGAATGGATAAAGATGTGGTGTATATATATACAATGGAGTATTACTCGGCAATCAAAAAGAATGAAATCTTGCCATTTGCCACTACGTGGATGGAGCTGGAGGGTATTATGCTAAGTGAAATTAGTCAGAGAAAGACAAAAATCATATGAATTCACTGATATGAGGACTTTAAGAGACAAAACAGATGAACATAAGGGAAGGGAAACAAAAATAATATAAAAACAGGGAGGGGGACAAAACAGAAGAGATTCATAAATATGGAGAAGAGGGTTACTGGAGGGGTTGTGGGAGGGGGGATGGGCTAAATGGGTAAGGGGCACTAAGGAATCTATTCCTGAAATCATTGTTGCACTATATGCTAACTAATTTGGATGTAAATTTTAAAAAATAAAAAAATAAGTAAAAAGAAAGAAGGAAAGATAACTGAATATGTATAAGGAAATAACCAATATAACAATTTTCAACACTTAAAAAAATCAGTATATTATAAAGCAAGTATTTTTCTTTCCATAGGATCATCTTCAATGGCATCTGCATGTGGTGGAAGCTTAGCATTAATGGATGCAGGTAAAAGGATTATGTCTCAAAACTACTAACGCTTTATATGGATTTGATTAGTATTAAATATAGATCTCTTTAAAATTGGGTTTTACTGGGGCGCCTGGGTGGCTTAGTCGGTTGAGCATCCGACTTCGGCTCAGGTCATGATCTCGCAGTCCGTGAGTTCAAGCCCCATGTTGGGCTCTGTGCTGACAGCTCAGAGCCTAGACCCTGTTTCAGATTCTGTGTCTCCCTCTCTCTCTGACCCTCCCCCGTTCATGCTCTGTCTCTCTCTGTCTCAAAAATAAATAAATGTTAAAAAACATTTTTTTTTAAAAATTGGGTTTTACTAAGACTTGGAGAAGTCAGATTACAGATTACCAAACTAAACTAGAGCAAGATCAAAGTACACCTTCAACTATACAGATATCTACTAGAATTCTTATCTTTGGCAAAAAGCAGAACACTGAAATTATTTACTTGCCTTGGCGATGCAGTGAGCTTTCTCACCTTCCAAAAGGTAAAGAGCTCTGCAGTTGATTCCATTCACTAAGGAAGTTTGGATCACCAAGCAGAAGTATTTAGGACCCATAAAAGAAAGTAACCATGTAATCTTCTAGTCAATTTATGCAAGATAAAAGAAGAACAATACCACCCATAGAAGGGTACACAGAATTTTAGGAAGGAAGACTGCAGGTGGTTCAGTATAATCTCTGGGTCTAAAACACCAAAAGGGAAAGAGTCAACATGTTAAGAGGCTCTGAAAACAATTCCTGCATCCCGCCAATGATGCCATTCAGAAGAAAAAGGAACCTAAAAATACTCAAGAGGCCATACAAGGAGTTCCCTCTAAGTTCACACATTTATAGTACAGAGAAATGGATAGAAAGGATATTATAACCAAGAATGAGATGAAAGAATGGTGTGAATATGTAATAACATTATCTAGAAAGATGAAAACTTAAGCCAAAGCAAAAAAAAAAAAAAAAAAAAAAATGCTAAAGGCAATTTTCAGTTTTGTTTAGTGGAAGGAAAACAGAATCTGATATTTAAGGTTGCTGTTTCACCGTCATGCATTCATTCAACAAATCTTTACTGTATGTCACTCCTGTGCCAAGTACTAATCTAAGCCCTTGGGACACAGAGATGAACAAAATGAAGTCCTTGTGGGTCCTGAATTCATCAGTCTTCCAATTTCATATTGGAAAACACAACATATTCTCAAAAAGGTGAACTGAAAGATAAAGTAAAAAGAGAGAACCTTTAACTGCATTAAATGAATTCAGATCTTTTGGTCTAGACAAAAACCCAAACTAAAAAGACGATCTTCAGGATGAGAAAACTGACCTATGTTGGCAGTATTTGAAAAATCAGAACCTGGTATACCAAGGACACAAAAAGTTTTTAATTTTGAAAGAAAGGAAAGTATTTTCTGTAAAGCATAACTCAGTGAACTTGACTGTGGAAGACTCTTAAATAGATTATGAAAAGAAAGGTGTATAAGTGTTTTTAGGAAGGAAGGGGACTGTGAAGAGAAGGGACTGACTTAAAACGTCATAGTAAACCAATGTTCCATTTTTGGAAAATAGTACTAGATTTGGAGCAGGGGGGTGTGGGGAATGTTGCTTATGCTGTGTATCTAGAGATACACAGTTTATGATCTTTCTGTAAATGATGCAGAAATTGAGGTGGATGATAGGTGCACCTTCATAACTGGTGGAAGGATGAGCAGAGGAGATAAGAGAATCAGATCAGTATGTTGGAGTGAGACCTCAAGTGGAATGCTTGAGGATACTTCATTCTAAACCCTGTCCCTTTCAATGTTTTTGTTACTGAACTGAGAAAACTGGCCTGCTGATAAAAAGGATACTGCTAAAAAGGAGTAGGTAACCGATCTGTTAAATGACAATTTTGATTTCTAAAAAATGTAAAAAACAGGATTAAAAAAAAAAGCCAAATAGAAAAAAATTTAATTTGACAAGAAGGAATGTCAAGTCCTGTGGGAAAAGCCAACAAAGTGTATACAATTCAACTCAAAACCTGAGTGCTTGCCACGCCCTATATCAGGCACTGTCCTGTGCTCCAGAGATACAAATGGTACCTACTTTTTTTAAATCTTACAGGTGTGAAAAACCCAAAGACACTAACAAATCAGAAAGATAATACAAATAGGTAAAAGGCATAAATATGCACAATATGGATGAAGAATTAGATTGAAGAAAATTTGCTTCATAGAGACAGCTACATTTCATCTTGTTCCAAAGGTTGAGTAGTTTTTGATCTGTCATTAGGAGCAGGGACCATATATCATTTGAAGGGAACAACATGTATAAAGTTAGAAAGCAGTATAGCCTGTTTCTGAAATGTATTTGAAAAAAATATTAAATTGGGACCAGATTTTAAAGGTTATTGTTATGCTAAGGATTTTGAAATTAAAGCTTGTATTTAACAACTCCGTATTGTATTCTATGAACTAGTGTTCCTGCTGGATATTGATTATTGAAAATTTTTCTATTCTAAAGTATATTTGAGCAGGGTTAAGCAGGTTTATTTAATGAGTTAAAGAAACTTTAATATGCTAGTATGAATTCTGAATCTCTAGAAATAGGATATATACTATTTCCCTAACTTTTTTGACCATAGAAATGTATAAACATTTCTTGAAAGGAGATAATGGGGAACTCAGAGAATTTTATGTAGATTTGATTTGAATTTGATTTTTTTTTAATCTGATTTTTTTGTTTGTTTCTTTTTGGTAGTTTTTCCCAGCTTAGACGTTAGCCCTGGAGGATGAAGTGGGAGAGAATGAGAGCTGGGGGGAGACACTAAAATTTGGGAAACCAGACAGGGAGAATGCTGTCAGAGCAAGAAATAATGTGAACTTGGACTAAAGGAGTAGCAATGGATGTTTCAGTATTTAGGGGAAAGGACAACTTTCTAAAAAAAAATATTTAAAGGATAAACTATCAGATCTTTGTGACTTCATGGGATATAGGACATGAGGAAAGAAGTGTTGATTCTGGCATAAGTGTCTTAGTTGCATTCACCAAGATAAGAAAGGCAAGACAAAAAGGATTTATTGGGGGTAATTACATTTTGAATATACGTATATATATTTAAGGTGCTTTTGGGACATTTAGCAAGAGATGTCCAAGGCAAATTATTGGGTATACAGATGTAAGGCTTTAGCAAAGAGAAGTAGGCCGGCGAGAGGGATTTTTTTAGGTCATCAGCATTATAGGTGATGGTTAAAAACCATGGGCATAAGTGACATTACTTAGAGAATATGAAATGAGATTCCCCTGCCACACTCCTTTATAATAAGTTCCAAGTGATAAAAAAAAAAAAAAAAAATGCTTGGGGTGCCTGGGTGGCTCAGTCGGTTAAGCATCCAAGTTCGGCTCAGGTCATGATCTCATGGTTCGTGGGTTCGCGCCCCGCATCGGGCTCTGTGCTGACAGCTCAGAGCCTGGAGCCTGTTTCAGATTCTGTTGTCTCCCTCTCTCTCTGCCCCTCCCCCACTTGCGCTCTGTCTCTCTCTGTCTCAAAAATAAATAAACATTAAAAAAAATTTTTTTTTTAATGGTTATATAAAAATGAAACATTGAAGATTTTATCAAAATCTTAGGAAAAAACATTTTAGGCAGAATCCAGGAACCATCATTGCATATAAATTTAAAATTCTGTACAGGAAAATAAATCACAATAAACAAAGTCAACTGACTAGGAAATAATCTATTTTTATATTTCCTATAAACATTCAAAAGAAGTTTAACCCTTCTCATAAAAACAAGTCAAATTAAAAACAATAAGCTACATTTTTACCTTTTATCTGAACAAAGGTCAAGAGATTGGATGGGAATTAAGAATGTAGAACCTCAAATACTGCCAGTAAAAATATAAAATGCTACACTCTTTGGAAGGCAGTTTGACAGAATTATAATAAATGTAAACCCACACACCCTTTGACTCAGTAATCCCACTTCTGTTATGTGGCCTATAAACCCATGGGGGGAGTACTCTGCAGCCATTCAAAAGAAGAAGGTGGAGCTTTGTGTGGCATTATGTGTCAATATCCAAGGTATGTTATTAAGTGAAAAAAACAAGGTGCAGGATAGTGAGAGCATTCAGTATGCTTCCATAAGTAAAGAAGATTACACTACAATTCATATTTGGGCACAGAAATTTTCTGGGAGGATACACAAAACCTAATGATGGCTTTCATGGAAAGGTAAACTGAGGGGTTCAAGCTAGAAGAATTTACCAAATACATGGTTACTTTTCAAAAAAAAAAAAAAAAGATAAACACACCAAAAGCAAAAAGATGGATGGATTCTGTTAGGAGTTAAGGTTGCTATGTTTATAGAGGTTTTTGCTGAGAACAGTAATTACCTGTTAGAATTGTCTTAAGGGACTTTTATCGTATGCTTAAAAAGAAATGAGGTAGTCAGATGACCTCTCCAACTTACTTCTGGTGATTGTCAATTTAAAACACTATTCACCTACATTAAAATAAATGTCAAGAGTATGATAGATATGTGTGTTAGGCTGATATACACATTACACACAAGCTCTTTTTCTCAACTATAGGAGTTCCAATTTCATCTGCTGTCGCAGGTGTGGCAATAGGATTGGTCACTAAAAACAATCCTGACAAGGATGAAATAGAAGATTATCGATTGCTGACAGATATTCTGGCAAGTATATCCACATTTTCAAATATTTAAGAGTGAAGATTATGCATTTTTATAAACATTTTACAAACATTGTATGTTTAGAAGAATAATATTACTTGAGAAATAAAGGTCCTTGTGCTTACTTTCTTCTTCTGAATACTAGCCTTGAATTTTATAGGATATGATGTTCATATATATATATATATGAACATCATATATATATGTTATATATATATGATATATATATATGTTATATATATGATATATATATATGTTATATATATGATATGTATATGATATATATGTTATATATATATGATATATATATGATATATATATATGATATATATGTTATATATATATGATATATATATGATATATATATATATTACACTATAAATATTCATAATGGCTCACTTTAGGGTGATTGTAATGAATCCTTATGCATTTATGTGAGGAACATGATTTTAAAGTGATTTTGTGATGAAATAGTTACAACTTAAAGTCACAAATGAGAAGCAGTAGTTAATGTAGAAGACACTTTGTTTTTAGTCTCAGAAGACATGGTTTACTTCTAAAGCTATTTTTTTAAATTCTTCTCCAGTAACTGGGTGAATTTTATTTTTGTTTAAAACCATATCATACTTTCTTAAATTCTTTCAGGGAATCGAAGATTACAATGGTGACATGGATTTCAAAATAGCTGGCACTAATAAGGGAATAACTGCATTACAGGTATTTTAAAACCTATTTTGTTTCACTTGTATAATACTTAAATAATGTCATGAAGTAATATGTATATCATTTTTTGGCTTTTCCATCTTAGGCTGATATTAAATTACCCGGAATACCAATAAAAATTGTAATGGAGGCCATTCAACAAGCCTCAGGTAAGCTAACCCAGTGTGCCTGATTCTCTTTCCATCATTGTTCATTTGTTCATGGCAACTATAATTCCCATTAAACTTATTATTAAAAATGGGCTTGTTTATAAAATACCACTTTAGAAAATGAAATTTCACGTAACAACCTTTATGAGAGACCAGAGAAAATTCAGTTTTTATAGGATTTATGGAGAAGGGGGATTATAAGTAGACTTGTAAAGGTAATTAGGATATGAAGAGCTTTGACTATTAAGTTAAAGAATTTGGGTTTTACTCTGGAAAAACTAAGAATGCTGCTATATCTGATCTCATTTATTTTATATACAGTTGACCTTTGAACAATGTGTTCAAACTGCATGGGTCCACTTATGTGGATTTTTTTTTTTTTTTTTTTTAAGTTTACAGCAAAGGCATTTATTTTCTACTGCCCATCCCAGTCTCCATCCAACCAACTAAAGGCATCTCACACAAAGGTCATGCCTGCTATACTCTTGACTATCCTGAGAGGCCTTCTGAGGCCATCAGCAGCCCCCCAGGGGGCCCATAATTGTGCTGGGCTGAAGATCACCCAATGTGCTGAGAGGGTGGTCCTGTCAAGCACCCAGGGCTGGCTGGCAGAAGCCTCAGCTGAAGGAAGAACATGCCCAGAGGGCAAGACAGCACTGCATAGGAGTCCCTGCACAAAGTCTTCAGTGCTTGTGGAGTTGGGGAGGGACCCACTCCCCACCATGGCACCTTGGCCTCAAGGAACCCCTGGAGACCAGTGCACTCACAAGTGGCCACAGGTGTCAGGTGAATGGCCATGGGACTGTGGTACATGCCCAGGCAGATAAGGCAACTATACTTTGTCTCCACACAACTGTTGCTACCTGCAGGCCACCCAGAGGTTGCCACTACTGAGCCTAGGCAATCAGGCTATGAAGCTCTGCCATTCTACAGGGAGCCCCCATCCTAGCTAAGCTACCTGACATGCCTGTGTACAAATATTTTTCAATAAACAAACATACAGTATTGTAAATGTATTTTCTGTTCCTTATGGTTTTCTTTTTTTAATTTTTTTAATGTTTTTTATTTATTTAGAGGGAGGGGGGCAGAGAGAGCAAGAGAGGGAATCCCAAGCAGTCTCCATGCTGTCAGCATAGAGCCCAACCTGGGGTTTGAACTCATGGACCATGATGAGATCATGACCTGAGCCAAAATCAAGAGTCGAATGCTCAACTGACACCCAGGCACCCCATCCTATGGTTTTCTTAATGACATTTCCTTTTCTCTAGCTTACTTCTTTGTAAAAATACAGTGTATAATACATATAACATACAAAATGTATTACTTAACTTTTTTGTTATGGATGAGGCTTCCAGGCAACATAGGCTATTAGTAGTTAAGTTTTGGGGAATCAAAAGTTAGACACGAATTTTCTAAGCAGGGGTAGATGTCCCTAGTCTCTAGTTGTTCAAGGTCAACTGTAGTTATAATTTTTATCATGTGTTTATCTCTTATAGTGGCAAAGAAGGAGATTTTACAGATTATGAACAAAACTATTTCAAAACCTCGAGCATCTAGAAAAGAAAATGGACCTGTTGTAGGTAACGCATTAAAATTATTTATTCCATGATAAGGTAAACATTAATATATAAAAGTATGTTATTTTAAATTTCCTTTAACTCCATACATAAAACAGAAATATTATAAATACTTCCATAGTGAAAATGCTTTAAATTTGGGGAGATATTTTTAGACATTAGAACTTTCAAAAACTTTAGTCAAATAACTATTTTTCTATTTTACATGAAATATTTTTACATGTGTCTAAGTCAAAAAAAATCTTGACTGATCAAGACATGTTTTATATTCATATACATATTTGAGTTATTTATAATTTTGTCTGTACTACATTTCAGAAACTATTCAGGTTCCATTATCAAAACGGGCAAAATTTGTTGGACCAGGTGGATATCACTTAAAAAAGCTTCAGGCTGAAACAGGTGAGAGTTGTGTGAAGTTTGGGGATTTTAATGCTAGGCCATGTAAGGGTCCATTTCATCTCTATTGTGATGCTCCAAAAATATGTTTAAGAAAAGAACAAGAGAAAAGAATGTAATATTGACATGTCTTTACGTTTTCTGTATGCCTCTTAATAAATCAGCATTCATCCTTAACTGTATTCAAGAAGGATCACCTAGAATTCATCAGTTTCTTTGCAACATTTTAAAATTGAACATTTAGAAAAATGTTTAGTTTTCAACTTTAGAGGATTTTGCTGTAATCTTCTATTCTGTTTTTCACTTAGTCTTATTTAAGCTATTTTATTTAAAGAGTATGTATAGAAATAGTATACTTTGTTTTTTCTGGAAACAATCTAAGTTACCTAGTACTTACCAGCTTTGAAGTTATTGAGGGAAAATGAGAAGCAGAGTTGCCTTAACCAGCTTTTTAGTTGATAAACTGACATAATTTCATCCCTTACCCGTCTGTTCATCACTCTAAAGGGTAAGAGAAAGAAGAAAAGGTGAGGAAAACATTATAGTATAGTTTCTACTCATAATTAAGAGAGCAAAGCCAAATCTTCCAAAATTAGAACTTATATATGCTTTGTCCTGCCAAACTGTAGGCTCCAAGGGCACAGGGACAGTGACTCACTGTTGTTTCCTTAGGGCTTAGCACAATGTCTGATACATAGCAGGTGTGCAATATGTATTTATTGGTGAATGAATCCTATCATTCCTAAAGCAGTGACTAAATATAACACAACCCTGCCCAGCTATTTACAGGTCAATCCCTTGCTGTCACATCTACTTTTTTTTTAAGCTTATTTATTTATTTTGAGAAAGAGAGAGAGAAAATCCCAAGCAGGTTCTGTGATGTCAGCACAGAGTCCAGTGTGGGGCCCCAACTCACAAACCATGAGATCATGACCTAAGCCAGAACCAAGAGTCAGACACTCAACTGAATGACCACCCAGGCACTCCTCACATGAGCAAGTTAACTTTAATATGTTAAATTATCTTTTTAAAAGGAGTAACTATTAGTCAGGTGGATGAAGAAACATTTTCTGTATTTGCACCAACACCCAGTGCTATGCATGAAGCAAGAGACTTCATTACTGAAATCTGCAGAGATGATGTAAGTATAGATCTTATAATACTTTTTTCTTTTTTGTTGCTGTTTATTAATCTTATGACTTATTTTGCACTTACAGCAAGAGCACCAACTAGAATTTGGAGCAGTGTATACTGCCACAATAACTGAAATCAGGTAATGCTTTTCTGGTTTTTATAAGATTTATAAGTGCACATTAACTTCACATTTGCATTATGTACTTTGAAAGTATAAGGTATTTAGATTTTATGTCAATAACCATAGAATCATTAATTATTTTTAAGGTATATTTTATTTTCTATACTAGTTTGTTTTCAATAAGATGATTCTGCGATTGTACTAATAGATTCTTATATCTGAATTGTTTTCTTAAACCAAATTTCCCACCATTTAAATCTTCTAATAGTAAACAGGCCCAGAAAAGACCTAGCAATATTTCCTTTTTCTTTCTTCTTTTTCTGGTAGTTTCTTGTTAGTTTGTTGTAAAGATAGTATTACTTAATGCCTAAGGAGTGCATTTTTTAAAATGTCAGCTTCAACATCAGCTGAAAAGATTGATTTTCAGAATGAGAAAATCCACTAAGAAGAAAAAAAAAACCATATCAGATGTAGCCTGAATGTTCAAAGTGATATGAAATGAATAATAAAGAATAAAAACCAAAGGAGGGGCGCCTGAGTGGCTCAGTTAAGTGTCTGTCTCTTGATTTCAACTCAGGCCATGATCTTATGGTTATAGGTTCAAGCCCCTGTGTTGCCAGCATGGAGCCTGCCTGGGATTCTCTCTCCCTCTCTTTCTCAAAATAAATAAATAAACATTTAAAAGTAAAATAAAATATTTAATGTCATTTCAAAATGTTTTGGGAAATACTATGAAAAGAAATACAGAAAAATATACAGTCTAAAAGCTTGTCCTTTTTATCTTTTCTCTGTACTTTGATTCACAAGTATTTAAATATGGGTTGTATGTTCAATTGAAAATATAAGTTAGAGAATCCTACTTTTTATTGTGTGTGTGTGTTTACTTTGCTCTCATATGAATACGTAATCAGTTTGATTATCAGTACATACACAGATATTACTATTTTAACTAGGCTTATTTCCTTTTCAGAGACACTGGAGTAATGGTTAAACTATATCCAAATATGACTGCAGTACTGCTTCATAACACACAACTTGATCAACGAAAGGTAAAAAAAAATAAATAACTTGATTATTTTTAAAACTGCCTTAAAGGGGCGCCTGGGTGGCTCAGTTGGTTAAGCGTCTGACTTCGGCTCAGGTCATGATCTCACGGTTTGTGAGTTCAAGCCCTGCGTTGGGCTCTGTGCTGACAGCTCAGAGCCTGGAGCCTGTTTCAGAATCTTTGTCTCCCTCTCTCTCTCTGACCCTCCCCCATTCATGCTCTGTCTCTCTCTGTCTCAAAAATAAATAAACGTTAAAAAAAAAATTAAAAAAAAATATAAAACTGCCTTAAAATAATCAGAGTAAAATTACCTGGGTTGATGAGGATTGTGTACTTTCTCCAATACTAGCCTAAATAAAGAAAACTAAAAATGACAAAAGGTTCTTATACTCTTTAACACAGATGTTTATATTTATTCTTTCATGATGGAATAGAAACATTCTTGAGTATTACATCTAGAGTTAACACGTGGCAGTTAACGACAAATACCTAGTTGTAGCCCTGTCTTGCCACTTTTCTTGGCCAACCAAGCATGGCAGGATAAAGCTAAAAATACGAAACTATTCAAGAAAACTATGGGGGGGGGGGCAGAGAATAGGAGTATTTGGTTTACCAAACCTTGAAATATAAAGCTATACAGAATAAAACAGTGTATTACCCAGAAATAGACAATTTATGCAACAGAAAATAGAGACCAGAAGTCATCCAGGTATATGCATGGGAACATAATACATTCTAAAAGTTGCATTTTCAGTCTGTGAAGAAACAAAGATTATTCAGTAATTCATACTGGAGTAGCTGGTTTGATATCTACTTTTTTTTTTTTTTAATGTATATTTTTGAAAGAGTGAGTGTGTGAGCAGGGGAGGGGCAGTGAGAGAGGGAGACACAGAATCTGAAGCAGACTCCAGCCTCTGAGCTGTCAGCACAGAGCCTGATCCAGGCTTCAGAATTGTGAACCGTGAGATCATGACCTGAGCCGAAGTCAGACACTTAATGGACTGACCACCCAGGTGCCCCTGATGTCTACTTTTTTTAATACCAAAATCCCATCTGCTTTGAGGAGCTGTTAAAAACAAAAAAACATTTTAAGGTGATGAGGGAAGAAAAAAATCTGGGCATGGGAGAGTGGGGTTGAGGAATGACACTAGAAGAAAATTGGGATATTTTAATAATATTGGGACTGGGGAAATAGTTTTCAGCATGATATCAAAGCCAAAAATGTAAATAAATTGATTAAATTTGACCTTTCTTTTTTTTTTTTTTTTTTTTTAAGTATATGGCAGAAGGGTGCCTGGGTGGCTCAGTTAAGCGTCCAACTTCAGCTCAGGTCATGATCTCACTGTATGTTCGAGTCCCGTGTCAGGCTCTGTGCTGATAGTGCAGGACCTGCTTCAGATTCTCTGCCTCCCTCTCTCTTTGCCCTTGCCCTGCTCACACTCACACTCTCCTTCGCAAAAACAAACATTAAGGGGAAAAAAGTATGTGGCAAAATTAAGCTGAAAGGCAAGTAGCAACTTAGGGGAAAAAATGTATATAACATGAGAGAGGTTTCATATACAAAGGGATTATATGGATCAGTAAGAAAGAGCAATAGCAATAGCAATTGTTTTAAATGCAAATAAAACTAAGTTACTATTTTTCAGCTTTCAGATAGTTGAAAATTCCCAGTGTGAGTAAATATATGGTAAAACAAATGGACATTCTCATATACTTCAGATACTGTTGACAGGATTGGGGCAAACATTTTGGAGAGTGTTTGGTAAATGTGTATGAGTACCTTTGGCCCTAGAAGTTCAACATTAGGACTTTGTTTTGAGAGGATAATTTGAGTAAATGAGTACACAATTGTTGAAATAATAATTACCTACAGAGGGGCGCCTGGGTGGCGCAGTCGGTTAAGTGTCCGACTTCAGCCAGGTCACGGTCTCTTGGTCCGTGAGTTCGAGCCCCGCATCAGGCTCTGGGCTGATGGCTCGGAGCCTGGAGCCTGTTTCCAATTCTGTGTCTCCCTCTCTCTCTGCCCCTCCCCCGTTCATGCTCTGTCTCTCTCTGTCCCAAAAATAAATTTAAAAATGTTGAAAAAAAAATAAAAAAATAAAAAAATAATTACCTACAGAAGGGTTGAAAAAATAGTACACTGAACACCCATATACCTTACACCTAGATTCAGTAATTATTAACATTTGTAACACCAGAATTGAAAACATTAAATGACCATCTTTAGGATATAAAACAAATTACATAATTGAATACTCTATTGTTTCATACATTGATATAAAAAGATGTCCTCGGGGCGCCTGGGTGGCTCAGTTGGTTAAGCGTCCGACTTTAGCTCAGGTCACAATCTCGCGGTCCGTGAGTTCAAGCCCTGCGTCGGGCTCTGGGCTGATGGCTCAGAGCCTGGAGCCTGCTTCCGATTCTGTGTCTCCCTCTATCTCTGACCCTCCCCTGTTCATGCTCTGTCTCTCTCTGTCTCAAAAATAAATTTAAAAAATTAAAAAAAAAAAAAAAAAAAAAAGATGTCCTCAGCCCTCAACAAGTACAAAAAGATCAAGATCGTACCATGCATATTTTCAGACCACAATGCTATGAAACTCAAAATGAACCACAAGAAAAAATTTGGAAAGGTAACAAATACTTGGAGACTAAAGAACATCCTACTAAAGAATGAATGAGCTAACCAAGAAGTTAAAGAGGAAATTAAAAAGTACATGGAAGCCAATGAAAATGATAACACTACAACCCAAAACCTCTGGGACGCAGCAAAGGCAGTCATAAGAGGAAAGTATATAGCAATCCAGGCCTTCCTAAAGAAGGAAGAAAGGTCTCAGATGCACAACCTAACCTTACACCTTAAAGAGCTGGAAAAAGAACAGCAAATAAAACCCAAAACCAGCAGAAGGCAGGAAATAATAAAGATTAGAGCAGAAATTAATGCTATTGAAACCAAAAAGAACAGATCAATGAAACCAGAAGCTGGTTCTTTAAAAGAATTAACAAAATTGATAAACTCCTAGCCTGTTTGATCAAAAAGAAAAAGGAAAGGACCCAAATAAATAAAATCAAGAATGAAAAAAGAGAGATCACAACCAACACAGAAATAAAAACAATAATAAGAGAATATTATGAGCAATTATATGCCAATAAAATGGGCAATCTGGAAGAAATGGACAAATTCCTAGAAACATATACACTACCAAAACTGAAACAGGAATAGAAAATTTGAACAGACCCATAACCAGTAAAGAAATTGAATTAGTAATCAAAAATCTCCCAAAAACAAGAGTCCAGGGCCAGATAGCTTTCCAGGGGAATTCTACCAAACATTTAAGTTAAGAGTCAACACCTCTTCTCTTAAAGCTGTTCCAAAAAGTAGAAATGGAAGGAAAACTTCCAAATTCTTTCTATGAAGCCAGCATTACCTTGATTTCAAAACCAAATAAAGACCCCCACTACAAAAGAAAAACTATAGACCAATTTCCCTGGTGAACATGGATGCAGAAATCCTCAACAAGATATTAGCCAACCAGATCCAACAATACATTAAAAAAAATTATACACCACGACCAAGTGGAATTTATACCTGGGATGCAGGGCTGGTTCAGTATCTGCCAATCAATCAGTATGATTAATCACATCAATAAAAAAAAAGGACAAGAACCATATGATCCTCTCAATAGATGCAGAGAAAGCATTTGACAAAATACAGCATCCTTTCTTGATAAAAAACCTTCAAGAAAGTAGGGATAGAAGGATCATACCTCAAGATCATAAAAGCCATATACAAAAGACAAATGCTATTATCATCCTCAATGGGGAAAAACTGAGATCTTTCCCCCTAAGGTCAGGAACAAAACAGGGATGTCCATTCTCACCACTGTAAAAAGATGTCCTCAACATATTATTGAATGAAAAATTAACATACTATAAGACAAGCTCAGTAAGGTCCATTTTTACAAATGTAATACACACTAAGTAGACATTTGAATACTTGTATTAGCAGTAGTGATCTAAAACTATAGAGGTCTTCAGTAATTTTTGCTATCATCTGAATACTTATGTATTAAGTCTTTATCAACAGATTTTATAATCAAAAAAACAATAAAGCTGTTTCTACTTAAAAAATGTGTACTACTATGGATGTTAGGAAATTATATACAACAACTAATAGATTAACATGTTCTCTTTCAGATTAAACATCCTACTGCCTTAGGATTAGAAGTTGGCCAAGAAATTCAGGTACTTGTATTCAACTTTTTACCCTTAATGCTGTAAATTATATCCGAAGTTTGAATTTTTTTTTTTTTTAAGTAAGCTGAAAGAATCAAAGCAACATCTGTGATTTACATTATTTATATGCTGTGCTTTTTAAACTTTAGGTTTGCTCTTAAATAGACTCACTAAAGATTTAAGATGCAATTCTTTCCCCTAGCTTATAGTTTAGTTAGAACAGTAGTCCCCTTTAGAGCTTTTAAAAATACATGAGGTCAATGATGACTGTGCAGTGATTTGCAGACAGGACAGGAGAACCCTGAAAGTGTAGTAACTCTGTTGAAGGCCTCGAATGTCATATTTGAGGAGTTGAGACTTTAATTGCTTCTACACTGCTTAAGGCTAAAAGTTTTTAAGTTTGATGAAAGCCATGTTGTTTGACCTTTTCTATAGTCTTTTATGAGTGGATAAAGGAAGTCATTGCCAGTCTGGTGTGGTGTGGTTTGGTTTTGTTTCTTTTGTTTTATTGTTCTTCCATACCACATTCCAGCTACACCTATCATCCATGACCCGGGTAACTAAGGTTTCTAGTTTATTCCCAATCTGTAGTCCCATTGTTCAAGTAGCCTCTGGAGAAGAATAAAAACTAAGATACATCTGTATAAGATTGTTTTTTTAACATCGGAAGGGACTTTAAAACTGCCACAATTCCCCCTGACTTGTGTTGTCTAAGGTCAAGCCAAATAATCTCCAGTGTGATAGTCCTTTTTGAGAAATAGTGTAAATGACCCAAGCATAATCCTATATAGTTTGTAGCACCATTAGGCTCAGAAATCCCTTATCTAGAATCATTGACCATGGCTTTCACTGTTCTTCCAGTGTAGAGACCTGGAAGGCACAGATGAGTCTAACAGAAGATTATAATTGGACAACTAAATGCTGGTCTCTTCTTTTTTTATAATCACTGTTTAACCAAATTATATTTATTAGCATATACCTTTACTTAGCACTGAGCTATGCTTTCAACAGACAAGTAAAAACATTAATCAGTGTTTTATTTGCACTATGTAAATTTAAATATCTTCTAATTTGGATGTCAATCACTGTACTATAACTTTCAAAGTAAATTTGTTTCTTTAATATAGGTGAAATACTTTGGACGTGATCCAGCTGATGGAAGAATGAGGCTCTCTCGTAAAGTGCTACAGTCTCCAGCTACAACTGTTGTCAAAACTCTAAATGACAGAAGTAGTATTGTAATGGGAGAATCTGTTTCACAGTCATCATCTAATTCTTTCCAGTGATTTGGTTGTTTAAGAGAATTCTAGAATGATATTCTGTAGAGCAAAATTTCAGTAGTGTCTTCTAATATATAGATTTATATATAGTATAAATATATTCTAATGATTTGTATTAAAATGCTCATTTTATGTGGTCTATTTTTTTATTTTAAGAGTTACTTCTATTCTTATTTTTATTTATGTTATAAATGAATAAATATTAAAACCAAACCATTTATATACATCTTTAAAAAGATTGCCCTTCAGTTCCTATAATTCCAAAATAGCTTAAAACCTTAGAAATAATAGGTAACATTTGCTACTGTAATGGATCTCTTCCTACAGATCTTCTTTTCCTTCTTTGTATATAGCTGTGACAGTTTACCCTTGGTCATGTAATAGCTTACCTCTGCACAAGTGCTGTACTTGCCTACAACTTTCACAGACTGGGACTTGCCGTATTCAAAGCCAGTTTCTTTAGTACAGTTACCAGATATAATAAGGAGTTGAAGAAGCTAATTTGATCTGTTTTTTTAATGATACACCATCTTTCAAATTGGTCATAAAACCATAAATGTAGTGGAATAAATATTATAAATGGGATCCTAACTAGAATGAGGGAGTACATTTTTCAAATTTAGCAAATATATTTAGAATATTTAGAAAATATAGGAAAATCATTTACTCATCAAAAGGATCTAGGTCATTTTTTGTGTATGTTGCTTACATATGTATGTTCCTGGTATAAAGGATGGAAAGACCTTGATTTTCAGTTAATGTTTGAAACAGTCCTATATAAAGGCTGTTGACATAATTATTAGTAATAGCTATAAAGTGTTCATTTCCATGATTTCATTTATCACATAATCCACAAAAAAGTGAATAGCTGATGGAAGCCATAATTTAGAATATGCAATCCTTTTATAACTGATAAAATGTTTGTATATTCATGACTCATACATAGTTTATAAAATATTGAAAATTTAGTCAAATATTTTTTAAATGTATTTAAGTCCATAAATACTGATTATATAATATTTATTATATACTAAATAATATATAATTATGGTAGGCACATTTTCTGAAATACTTAAGATTAATTGAAAATGACATTAAATATAAACTATATGCTTTGTACATTTGATTTTTCTCTAATAGTGACCAAAATCTTTCATTTCTCACTTTGCCTTCTAAGACATAAACTTCAATGGTAGAATTTCAAAATAGTAATTTATGTTTTTCTTAAATTTCTATTTTTCAGAGGGACTCCTAACTACTACTACTAGGAGAAAAATGAAGCTAGTTGTTAAAACTCTGGTTCCATAAAGTGACAATACAGCCCACTAACAAATCTCCAAAAAGATCCCATTTCCACTTAAACCAAGAGCTTACACTTTATGTCTGAACTTTTATTTTTGTCTTCAAATATTGATAGTTTTCTCTATTTTCCATGAAGTACTTCTAAAAGTGCATTTAGTTGGTTGCAGTTGGTTGAGGATCCGACTTTGGCTGAGGTCATGATCTCATGGTTTATGGGTTCGAGCCTGGCATCCAGCTCTGTGCTGACAGCTCGGAGCCTGGAGCCTGCTTCACATTCTGTGTCTCCCTCCCTCTCTGCCCCTCCTCCACTTGGCACTCATTCTCATTCTCTCTCTCTCTCTCTCTCAAAAATAAATAAAAGTAAACATTAAAAAAAATGGAAAAGTTGAAAAATATTTTAAAAAATGAAAGTGCATATAATTATATGCTAAAAACGCTGTAAGAACTAAAATTGAAGTGCCCATCTTTGGTAGTTCATGCACTATAGGTACGTACAAGACTTTTTCCTTCATATTCTTAGTTACTGTGATAACCCCTTGCCCATAAATTACAGTTTGTATACATTTTTTCTTCTCATAGAGTATCTTACACTTCCAGATTTAAGATAGTAGTATAAATATATCTTTCTTAGCTCAATTATGCCAAGCATAGTAATCATTCATTTATTCAATACTTACTCTGTTCCAAACACTATTAATATATCAGTATCAAAACAGATGAATCAGTAAACATTTACAGATGTATCAGTAAACAAAACAGATGAAGTTCCAATGCTCGTTCTAATGGATGGAAGCCAACAGTAAAGAAGTATATAGCATAACAGTTAGTAGGTTCTTTAAAGAAAAACAACTGGGTAAAGGGATAAAGTGATTAAGAAAAAGTACTATTTTATAGCACAAAAACAGACACCTAGATCAATGGAGCAGAATAGAGAACCCAGAAATGGACTCATAAATGTATGGCCAACCAATCTTCAACAAAGCAGAAAAGAGTATCAATGGAAAGAAGACAGGCTCTTTAGCAAATAGTGTTGGGAAAATTGGACAGCGACATGCAGAAGAATGACACTGAACCACTTTCTTAAACCATACACAAAGATACATTCAAAATGGATGAAAGACCTAAATGTGAGACAGGAAACCATCAAAATCCTACAGGGGAAAACAGGCAGCAGCAACCTCTTCGACCTAGGCCACAGCAACTTCTTACTAGACATGTCTTCAGAGGCAAGGGAAACAAAAGCAAAAATGAACTATTGGGACCTCACTGAGATAAAAACCTTCTGCACAGCAAAGGAAATAATCAACAAAACTAAAAGGCAACCAACAGAATGGAGAAGGTATTTCCAAACGACAGATAAAGGGATAGTATCCAAAATCTGTAAAGAACTTATCAAACTCAACATCCAAAAACCAATCCAGTGAAGAAATGGGCAAAAGACATGAATAGACACTTTTCCAAAGACTACATCCAGATGGCTAATAGACACATGAAAAGATGCTCAACATCACTCATCATCAGGGAAATACAATCAAACCCACAATGAGATACCACCTCACACCTGTCAGAATGGCTAAAATTAACAACTCAGAAAAAAAACAAGATGTTGGTGAGGATGCAGAGAAAGGGGAATACTTTTGCACTGTTGGTGGAAATGCAAAGTGGTATAGCCACTCTAGAAAACAGTATGGGGTTCCTCAAAAAACTAAAAATAGAACTACCCTATGACCCAGCAATTGCACTACGAGGTATTTATCCAAAGAATACAAAAATGCTGATTCGAAGGGGCACATACACCCCAATGTCTACAGCAGCGCTATCAACAATATCCAAAGTATGGAAAGAGCCCAAATATTCATCAACTGATGAATGGATAAAGAAGATGTGTGTGTTATGTGTATATATATAATGGAATATTAATCGGAGATCAAAAAGAATGAAATCTGCTATTTACAACAATGTGGATGGAACTAGAGTGTATTATCCTAACCGAAATAAGAGAAGGACAAATATATGATTTCATTCATATTCGGAATTTAAGGAGCAAAACAGATGAACATAGGGAAAGGGAAGGAAAAAATAAGAACAGAGAAGGAGGCAAACCATAAGAGACTATTAAATACAGAGAACAAACTGAGGGTTGCTGGAGGGGATGGACTAAATGGGTGATGGGCATTAAGGAGGGCACTTGTTGGGATGAGTACTGGATGTTATATGTAAATGATGAATCACTGGGTTCTACTCCTGAAACCAATACTATATGTTAACTAACTTGAAATTAAATAAATAATTTTTTAAAAAGATGAAAAAAAGAAAAAAGCTACCATTTTAGATAAAATTAACCAGAATGGCCTGAGTAGGTAACATTTAAGCAGACACCTAAATGAAGCAGAGGAAGATGTGCCACTATTCTGGAAAAAGAATTCCAGATAAAGGCACTAACAACTTCATATTCACTCGGTATTTTATGTTATAAAGTAGCCTTTTCATTTTATAAACCAATTTAACATAGTCTTACTCCTTAATCTGTGCCTTCTCTTCACCAGAATTCGCAAATTTTATTAAAGAAAACAAGACGAGGCCAGTGCAAAATGATATTTCAAAGCATTTAATCAGGCAAGAATATGTTTGTTTACTTACAAAAAGAAAGTAGACCATGAGATCATGTTAAAGTTCAAGAGGCTGTTACAAAAGTCCAGGCTAATGAGAGTTGAGACCAGGTAGGTGGACAATGTAAATGAAAAACTAAGAATATGTCTTGGTATCAAAGGACAGAAACCAACATAAGCTAAAGCAAAAGAGGGAATTTATCCCAAGGACATGAATTTGTTTCACAGAAGCCAAGTCACACTCCCTGTGGCAGAATGGCACCAGGACTGCTAAGTCATTATGAACTGAGGCAGTTCTCTCTCTACAGTTGTTTTGGAGTCTCCTGGCCTTATTTGTACTTTACACACAATAGCTTATTCTTCTATGCAAATGTTAATGTGATGTATCTATCATTAATTGATTTGTGGATATTGACCATCCTTGCATCCCTTAGATAAATCAACCTCAGTCATGGTGTATGATCTTTTTTTTTTTTTTTTTTTTTTTTTTTTTTGGTCTATTTATTTTTGAGAGCAAGAGAGACAGAGGGAGACAGAATCCGAAGCAGGCTCCAGGCTCTGAGCTGTCAGCATCAAGCCCGACATGGGGCTCAAACTCACAGACCACGAGAATAACCTGAGCCAAAGTCAGAGACTTAACCAACTGAGCCACCCAGACGACCCTTGTGTATCTTTTTAATGATGTTGAACGTGGTTTGCTAACATTTTGTTGAGGACTTTTGTATTTATGTTCATCAGGGTTATTGGCCTGGCCTGTAATTTTCTTCTCTTATGTATCCTTGTTTGAGAAGGCTAGTATTACATCTTCTTTGCATGTTTGGTAGAAATTCACCAGTGAAGCCATGTGGTCCTGGACTTTTGTTTGTTGGGAGGTTTTTAAATATTGACTCAATCCCTTTGCTAGCAATCGGTTTATTCAAATTTTCTATTTCCTCAAGATTCAGTCTTGGATGATTGTATAGTTCTAGGAATTTATCCATTTCTTCTGGATTGTCCAATTTGTTGGCACATAATTGTAGTAGTCTGTTAGGATCTTTTGTATTTTCATAGTATCAGTTGTAACTTCTTTCGTTTTTTATTTTGAGGCCTGTCTTTTTTTTTAATTTGTGAGCCTACCTAAAGGTTCATAAGTGTTGCTTATCTTTTCAAAGAACCAATTATTCATTTCATTTATTTCAACTCTGATCTTTATTATTTCCTTCCTTCTACTAACTTTGGGCTTCATTTGTTCTTTTACTACTTCTTTTAGGTATAGAATAAGCCAGATCTACACGTAGCAGCTCTCAAGGTATGTAAATATATAGTCTTGTGGGTCTGCAATCAATAAACCGTGCTGACTTTCAGACCAGGAAATCTGGAGGTAACCCCAGGGTAACAACTGCAGAACTCGTGGCTACACACTCACATAAGCTCCTTTCTGGGAGGTATCAGTGAGCTGTTATGTGGCCATGGGAGAGCACTAATATGGTTATCTCCCGGCCCATCTTCTGGGGGCATCTCTATAGCTTTTGAATATATGGCAAACCTGAATCCTGCACCTCAGGCTAAAGCTCTAGGACAAGAAAATATGCCTTTTTCACATGAACACTGGGGATATATTTCAGTCTGCTGTTTGTGCAGTGCCTTGGAGGTGGTAACCTGTCAAGGACTGATTATTTCAGTCCCAGGGGGTCCAGAAACACCGTCTCGCCAGGGCCACCTGAGCCAGGTGCTCAAGGAGTGTCCCTTATGTGGGCTATACATGCCCACTGCCTGGCAGGGTGGGCCATGGAGGCAGGGCACTAGCTAGAGCAGGGTAGGCCTTGGCTGAGAGGAGGGGGTATGTGTGCAAAAATGGCCACGGCCAGCACCAGTCCCAAGGCAGAAGGAGAATGCAAAAATGGTGTCTGCCAGCACCTCTGTCCCGAGAGTCCCAACAGGTTCCTGTCTCTCTAGCAGATGCTATAAGATTAGCAAACTTACTTTTGTGCTGGGTCCTAGGATGAGTGGGTCTGTGCATGAGCCCTTTAAGAGTGGATTTTCGGGGCACTTGGGTAGCTTAGTTGGCTAAGCGTCCGACTTCAGCTCAGGGCATGATCTTGTGGTTCATGAGTTCGAGCCCTGCACTGGGCTGTGTGCTGAAAGCTCAGAGCCTGGAGCCTGCTTCAGATTCTGTGTCTCCCTCTCTCCTGCCCCTCCCCCGCTCATACTCTGTCTCTGTCTCTCAAATATAAATAGACATTAAACCAAAAGAAAAAAAAAAAAAAAAAGAATGGATTTTCCATTCCCTAAAGCCCCCTGTTTTTCCTGAAGTTGATTTTCAAGTGCTTTGGGGGCTCATCTCTCTGATATAGTTCCCAAATACTGGGGTGCCTGATAAGGAGCACAAACCTCTCACTCCTCAGGGACAAGCTCTGTATTAGGAGATCCTTTCCAGTTGGTGGTCTCTGTGCCTGCAGGGGGTGGGGGGGGGGTGGTTCTTGCAAGACCATGTATTGCCTCTCCTACCCATCTCAGTGTGGTCCTTTTATCCTTTCTTGTAGAGATGCTGTTCAGCTAGCTTTCAGGTCCTTTTCAGAGAGAATTGTTTCATATGTAGCTATAAATTTGTTGTGTTCATGGGAGGAGGTAAGTTTAAGATCTTTGTTACTATCTTGAACCTCCGCCCTATAAATTATCGTAATAAAATATTGACAAGATCTATTGGGACCAAGTAGATCTGTGGGAATATAAGGATGGTAAGAATAAGAATATATAGTAATTCATTATAAAGATAACAAAAGAAAAACTATATGATCACCACATGCAGAAGAAGCAATTTATAAAATTTGCACAAGAGAGTTTAAAATATTAGGAAATGTCCGTAACTTAAGTGGTATCTATCAGAAATTAAGAACTTGTATACAACACTGGAGACATTACCATTTAAGTAATGTTTTCAGGAAGAAAACAAGAATCACCACTATTACTATCATTAGTATTCTCAGGTCATAATCCACATAAGATTAAAAAGAGGTTGAGAAGAACAAACACATTTGCAGGGGATCTAAAAACCATTTAAATTGTTACAAAACAACTAGTTACAAATAATAAGGAAGCAGTAGTCAGATAAGTATGCCAAAACAAAAAGGTTATCTTCTCTAGAAGTCAAAAGCTTCCATGGTGTAAGCTCATTTCTATTCTCCCATTTTCCAAGCTTTGAAGAGCTATGTTAGCAGTTAAGTATGCCCCGTCCCCTCAGGTCCTGACCTGGGTTAAGTCTTCTGTTTCACAGGTATCCCAAGTCAGCAAAATCTTAATTATCCAATCTTAACCTCCAGCCCCCTTGATCAAGGACCCTCAAAATCCAATCCCAAGTGTACTCCTCTGGCTCTTTGCTAGTACATGCTAGATGATTATTTCAATTCCTTCAGTGTGTAATCTCTTCCTCCCTTATCAGTCCCAGCAGTCCCTGGGCAGATGACGCTGAGATTTAACCCTAGCTACCACAGTCTCTCAGCTAGGAGAAAAAATGAGACCACTATAGAAAGAGGTCTTTCTGTAAGCAGAGGGAATTGTTACTTCTTACTAGGATGTATGAGCCACTTCTTCAATTCCTGAGGGCCCAGAGGTGTCTGCAGAACAAACTTTTCAGGGGTACTCCCATTGTAGCTGTGACTCACACACAGAGTCAGAACACTGAGGCTTTTCTTTCCAGGAAGCAGCTTTACTCATGTCAGCACAGGCTCAGCAGGCTAAGACCCAAAAGGCTGAGCCCCCAGCACAGTGGAGCTGGGCGGGGGGAAGGGGGGGGCGCGGAATTTGTACAATTTTTGCCCCTTTTCTCCCATATATGGTAATATACAGTCTGAATGGGCAGCCTATGTTACAGAGTTGTGAGGAATGTCACGCACGCACACATAGATTGACTTGTCTTGAGGTTTTCCCCACATTCCTTAAGAGGAGGGGCTCTACCGAATTCCCCCCCACCCCGCCTTTGATGCGTTTCAGATACCCTATTTTGGGTCAAAGAGCATCATCTTGGTTTAGAGGTTTGTATTTCTGTAACATCTTCACATGCGGCCGTTTTCCTTTCAACCATTACCTCAATGAGGCTGGAGACAGACCGTATAACCAGGAGAGTTACACAAGCTCTCAAAATCAAGAGGATAATACCTATGAGGGTTTTGAATCCCCCGAGAGTTGAAAATAACCCCCCAGGGTCCCAACTTTAGCAATCTTTCTCATTCAATCTGTGATCTCCTCTAGGACTTTTCCTTTATCACCTACCTGTAGGCTTAGGTTAAACTTTCTACAAACTCCTCCCTCAGAAGCAAGTAAGTAATCTAAGTCCAAGCGATTTTGATAGACAGCATTGTGCATTTTCAGTTTGCTGCTTGGCTAGTAAGTTAAGAGCTCTGGCAGTTTCATTGGTTACAATTTCTATAATTGCTTGTAGTCTGATTACACAGTTTAGCATAAATGGGAGTGTGGTAGCCCCAGGACCCATCCTGTGCTCAGGGCTGTAATATTGGATTATAACTCGGGAGGCCATTCATCATCTTTCCAATTGCCAATTTGTAGGGCACATCATTTCCTTTGAGTCTCCCTGTCCCCATACATTTGGACTCCCAAATGTTCCCCTTTGGCAAGTGGGAGCAGGAAGATGGATGAATAGTTCCCAGCACACATGACCCTGACAAGACTAGGGCAAGTACTGTATAGGCTGTCCTTCCACCTGGGGCCTGCCATTCGATGGCTGTGTCAACATTGTCCCAGGCCTCTTGGAGATGAGAGAAGTTGGACAAGGGGTAGGGATCTGGCTCAAGGTGATCTGGGGACCCCACCATTGGGTTTTCCAGGTGGTTGCATTACAAAATCTTTGGCATAGGCACGTTAACCTTCCAACAGAGATGGTAAACTTTCTTCCCCATCAAGCAAGGCAGTTTTTCTCAATAACAGGTTTTGAGGAGCCAAACCCTGATAGTAGGACTGAGGTATTCTGTTCCATTATAAGGTTTCCGGGGATCTAATTCTCTAGCCTCCCATGGCCATTGACCCCCCAGGTTGATTCCCCTGCATACATAGCAAGAAGAGATCTTTAGAGTCTGGGCTAAAGTCTCTGCTAGGGCTAGAAACAAGTTAGTTTCTTGCTGTGACTGAAATGGGAAGGGGGCTACTTCTTATTTCTTCATAGAAGGAGTGGAAGACTTGATGGGATGTGGTTGGATGGGCAGTAGTGACTCTATTGAAATATAGCACAGTTCCCTGGGTCTCTGCCTTGCCCATGGATCCAGATGCCACTTCGGGTGCCCCATCACCACCTGGAATCTCCTGGGTTAATGATGGTAAAATTAACAGGGTTATAGGCCTTTGATTGACAACCTGATGTAGCAGCCCCTTCTGAAGGAGCACTGTTGTACTTTCTTGTTTCCAAGTAGCCCATGAAACACACCTCCAGCTGGGTCATAAAAACTCAGGTGTATAGGCACATAAACCATTTTCCTCACACATATATTTGTCATTGAGTTGTTATTCCCACTCCCAGTCTAAGTCTCCACATGGTATATCGAGTCCTTGGGCCCTTTGTGACATGTGCCTTTTTTTGTATGACAGATGCCTCTGGGCCAATACCTATAACTGCACATACGTCAAACAGCATTGACACCAGTCATTTGCAGTTAGTAATTTGTGTCCAGCTGACCAACCCACGCCCCTCCGCCCCGCCCCGAGGGGGCCCTGGTAGGATCGGACTTCTAACCAATCTTCACTGGGAGAGTATTGTGGATCAAACCAAGTGTATTGACTCTCCCATTGGCAGATAAAATAGGTGGTCTGCAGGTCCCCAGGACTTTTCCTTGGCATGTGAAGTGGGTATGGTATAGTAAGGTCCAAGTGATTCCCTGCCCTGACCTGGTTTTGTCAATACATGGGTCATATGACGAAGAATCTAGGTCTACAGAAGAAGTCCAGATTAGAAGCAACCAATACCAGCGAAGCATCCTATCCACAAAGAGGTGAGTGCTAACAGAAACCTCTCACCACACTTCCAGCCAGCCGGGACAGCCTCTGCCAATCCTATGGTGAAAAGTAGAGCAAGAATCACAGAAACAGTGAGAAACGAGGGGTGGCAGTGCATCACTGTAAGGAAACAGATAAAGAAAATAAGGACAGTCTGTTTGTTCCACCAGACCGTCAATTCCTCAAGCTTCTGCCATGTGTAGATTAATCAGGTTCCAGAGTGACTAAAGCAGGGCTGCAGTTTCCCAGAGCCTCTGTCATTGCAGACTGCTTCCTCTGTGTGGTCAGCTTGCACAGCGTTGAAGGATCAGGAATGCACTCTCAGTTTTGAGATGCCAGCTTCCCTCTGCTGTGGTGAGGGACCCACCTTGGCTACCTTTACTGCAGTAGGGGGTGGACAAAATGACAGTGAACAGGCCCCTCCAGAGGGGTTTTAGGGGTTGGACACTTCACTCCTTCATGCATACAGCATCTCCTGGTTTAAAGGGATGAGGGTCTGTGGTCAGATTGACAGGTAATCGCTCCCTAACCCAGTGGTGTAAGGTGGTCAGGGTAAAGCCAAGGGCCTGCATATGTTGCCTCAGGGTCAGATTGCCTATCTCATTTAGATCCCCCTCTTATGCCTTTGATAATGTGGTAAGGGTGCCCATAAAGGATTTCATAAGGGGAGAACCCCATTTGCTTACTGGGGCTACACCTGATTCTTAACAAGCCGATTGGCAACACCTGATCCCAGTGTAGGTGGGTTCCTGACATAGTTTACTTAATTGCAGCTTCAGGGTTCAGTTCATTCATTCCACCTTCCCAGAGGTCTGGGGTCTGTATGCCAGTATGCCGTGTGTAACTTCCAGGTGATCTTTAACCCATTTGCCACCAGTCACACCACCTCCACCATGAACACTGGCCCATTATCTGACCCCATAGTGATAGGGATCACAAATCGAGGAATAATTTCTTTTAGAAGTCGAGGGACTTCATGTGCCTTTTCTGTGCAAGTAGGGAAGGCTTCCACCCAGCCTGAGAAAATGTACACAAAGACCAACAGATATTTACAACCTTGGACCTAGGGAAGCTCAGTGAAGTCTACCATCATATTTTCAAATGGGGCTCCCCCGACACTCTGCACAGGGGTCTTGGGTCCCTGACGTGGGTTAATCCGGGCACACGTTCCACATTGCTTGCATACTGCTCAGGCTATGGAGAGTTGAAGGATGTAGAAATGTTGGCTGACCGTAGTCTCAAAAGCTGTATGGCCAATATGGGTTTCCTGATAGAACTGCTTGACAAAAGCTCGAGCCAGGGCCTCAGGAATTGCTATTCTGCCACCTTCAAATTTCCACCATCCACCTTGAAGGTAGCTTCCATTTTCAGTCTTAAACCAGGTACTCCCATGTTGTGAGTAATTAGGTTCCCATTCTACCAGTGGACTAGGGAACAGTGCAGCAGTTAAAGCCACTGATTCCATTGTTCCTTTGGAGGCCACAAGCTTTGCTTCTCAGTCTGCCTGGTTTCCCCATGCAGCCATGGTATCTCCCCTTTGATGTACCTGACAATACATGACTGCCACTCTTTCAGGGCCCCACACAGCATCTAAGAGTTCAAGGATTTCCTTACCATACTTTGTCTTTTCCTCCTAAGTTTATTAGACCCTTCTCTTTATATAAAGCCCCATGTATATGGAGGGTGGGGAAGGCATACTTAAGAGTCTGTGTATATATTAACACTTATCCCTGCCGCCAGTTGAAGGGCTCGGGTTAGCATGATGAGCTCTGCCTTCTGTGCCAAAGACCTCTTGGGCAGGGGTTTGGTCTCAATGATAGAATTCAGGGTTACCACAGAGTACCCTGCAAGGCATTCTCCCTCTTTCACAAAACTGCTACCATCAGTGAAATCCTCAGTGTTGGGGTCATTGAGGGACTGGTTCCTTAAGTCCGGTCAGCTGGAGAACACCTCATCCATGATTTCAATGCAGTCATGATCTGGTTGACCTGGCCCGACAGGCAGTAGGGTTGCAGGGTTTAGGGTCCACACTACTTCTAAGTGAATGCACAGGTTCTGATATAGCATTCCCCAAGATCTGATCATCCAGGTGTTGGTTAGTCAGTATTGTCCCTTGTACTCCATTAATGTCAATACTGAATATGGCACTTGGACTGTCAATTCTTCTCCCACAGTTAATTTGTCAGCAATGGAGACTAAGAGGGCCATGGCTGCAAGTGCCTGCAAGCAGGGTGGTCAGCCTTGGGCAACAGTGTCAAGCTGCTTGGAGAGATATGCCACTGGGCAATGCCATGACCCCAACATCTGGGTTAGGACTCCCACCACGATGCCAGTATGTTCATGAACATACAAGGACTTGGACATGTCTTGGAGCCCCAGACCAGGCACGTTGGTGAGGGCCCATTTGGTCCCTTCAAAGGCCCTTTGCTGTACTTGCTCCCATAACAGAGGTTCCCACTCTCCCCCTTTTGTGGCCTCATAAGGCCGAGAAGTTAGTTATCCAGATTCTACAGAAGCCTGCAGCCCCAAGAAACTCCTGAACCTGACGTCAGGTCGACGGGACCAGGATCAAACAAACGGTCTATTTTCTCTCTGAGCCAGGTTGGCACTGCCCCTGTGAGAGACGAAAGTCAGGGTACTTGACTTTCTTTTGACTGATTTGGGCCTTTTTCCTTGAGACCTTATCACCAGTTTCCCATAGGATGGTAAGTTCCTTCCATGCAATCCTCCTGAGACCTTCCAGCTAGCAGTAAGTCATTTACGTATTGAAGCAAGACAGAGCCATGTTGATCTGCTGGGAAGGCTCTTAGGTCTGAGGCTAATGCAGTGCCGAAAATAGCGGGGGAGTTTTTGAACCCCTGGGGCAAGCTGGTCCAGGTTAACTCACCCTTGTCACCATTTTCAGGATTCTCCCACTAAAGGCAAAGATTGGTTGACTCTGGGGGGGCCAGGCAGATGCAGAAGGCATCACTGAGGTCTAGGCATATGAAGAAGGCAGCTTCGGTGGGGATAAGACCCAAGACAGTGTATGGGTTTGGAACAACTGGTTGCAGGGTGACAGCAGCCTGGTTTATTGCACACAGGTCTTGGACCAACCGATAGTCATCAGTGCCTGGCTTCTGGACTGGTAGGAGAGGCATGTTCCAATATGACTGACAAGGGTGGGAGGATCCCGTATTTTACAGGTGCTTCTGTATACCCATCTGTGCCTTACAAGGGATGCAATACTGTTTTTGGCAGATGGGCCCTGCCCCTGGCTTTAGTTCTACAATTACTGGAGGCCAGTCCTAGTGGGTTGTCCTCAGCCCACACCCCCGGTACTCTGAAGGGCAGCTCAGGTCTCTGTGGTAGCTCCTCCATGAGACTGTAGAGATGCCATTCATCCCCTTGGGGAATCATGACAGTCATAATCTTTGCTTCCAGCTTTCGTAGGATCAGAGCAGCTTGTCCATGGGAGTTGAAAGTTCTCTGGGCCTGCTACTTTCCCAACAGGTCCTGGCCCATTAAAGCCACAGGGAAGTTGGAGAGATAGAGGAATTCACGGATGACTTCATGGCTGCCTAAACTGCACCACTGGGGCAGCAGGAAGGGACAACGTGTCCAATTGCCCATGGACCCCACAATGGTGGCTTGTCTCTGTGAGAGGGGGCCCACAGGTTGGGTCACCACTGAGTGTTCTGCCCCAGTATCTACTATGAAGTCGATGGATCAGTCCCCCACATTCATTTGGACCATAGGCTCTTGGGGGCCTAATAAAATAGAGCCCGGTCTATCATAGTCCTACTCATAGTCTTCCATGGCATTTAGCCCCACAAATCATCTTCGGGGGCCCCATGAGGCAGTGATGCTGGTTGGTACTGGTCCTGGACCACATGGCCTTTTTCTTTCTGTTTGGGGCCCTGTTGAAAATTACCCAGCCACAGGGGACACTCATTTTTCCAGCGGCCCTCCTGATGACAGTGACCACATTGGTTCCATCCTAACTGTGATCCTGGGCTAGATGATCCTCCCTGCCATTCCCCTTTTTGGCCCCTGCCCTGTCCCTGCAGGGCAGGCATCTTTCCAGGAGCATTCTGACCACTCCACCAAGGCAGCAACTAATAAGTCTGGCTTTTTCTGCACCTTCTGGCATTCTTGCCTCCGTGCCACCTGGTCATGGTCAACAAACACCTTAGTTGCTACTTCCAGCAACTGACTGGCATTCATGCCGCGAAATCCTCTAGCTTTTACAGTTGTGCTGATGTCCCTTGGGCCTGACCTATGAAAGTCGCATTGACCATCTGCTGGTTAACGGGCGCCTCTGGATCAAAAGGGGTGTAGAAACGAAATGCCTCACATAGTCTCTCATGGCATTGGCTCCAGCTCTTCTCAGGTCCTTGGAGCACTTCTTATGTTTTATTCATATTTATGGCCCTTCTTCCTCATTCCTTCATGCCATTTAGAAGGGCTTCTTGATACGGTTCAGTCCTTGCAAGCCCTACATCTACACTTGAGTCATTTGGGTCCCATTGGGGGTTCTTCCCAGGGAAGTGAGCCTGACCATAAGCCTGGGTGTCTAGTGTCCCAGCCGGGGCATTCTCCTCTAACCATTTTAGGGCTGCCTGAGTATTTTGGCGACACTCCTCCATGTTGAAGAGGGTCAGGAAGAGTTGGCAGCAGTGCTTCCAGGGAGATTTGTGGGTTTCAATTTTGGACTGCATTAGTTCAATCATAGCCTGGGGCTTCTCTGTATAGGAAGGAACACGGTGCTTCCAACTGAGGAGGTCCATGGTGGTAAAGGGTTGGTATACAAAAACATGCTGGCCTTCTCGGATCTGGCCTTCCTGATCATAATAGGTCCTTAGTTTCCCTCAGTGGCATCTGTAGGGCTCCCTGGTGTTGCTCCAGGGAAGGACTGTCTCCGCCGCCTGATCTTCTAGTTGCCTTCCAGGAGGGGTGTTATGGGGTTAGGAATGGTGGTCCGGGCGAGCCGGTCACATCCAGAGAGGCCAGTGGTGCTAGAGGTGGCAAGGCCTCAGGACTAGGGGCAAGCTCAGTGGGGTTTCAGTAGCTGGGGTGGCTGGAGACACAGGTGGCAGCGAGGGGTACAGTGGGGCATACGGTGGTGGGGTTCTCTCAGGCTCTCCCAACAGTATGGATTTTTCAGTTTTTGGCTGGCATTTGGAGGAAGCCGTGACATGAGCTATCATAACTTTACAGATCTCTTCAATACAGACTTTTAGCCAGGGCGGCCAAGATAGGACCAGGTCTTACCAACAATCAATGTAAGGAAACTGGTCAGAGTGGCCTGGATCCCCCAAAACGACCCTGAACACTCAGCCAACTAGTTCCTTATCAAGTGAGCCCTCAGAGGGCCAGCCCACCCTGAACGATGGCCAATCAATTTCAAAGAATGTCTGGAGCTTTCCAGGAGTTAATTTCACACCATAATCTATTGAATATCCCTTTTTGAAATTCCTCAACATACACTCTAGGGGAGTCGGTTTACTCTGCTTTCCACTCATTTCCTTCCCCTATCCGACAACTTTCATGCACAGGAGAGGAAAAGCGGGGAAGGGAGGGACTAATTTGGAGAGGACGCACTCGCTTTGTCCGTTTCCAGCCACTCTCCTCTTGGAGATATTTCAGGTGCCTCTTGACACTGTTGGGTTCAGTATCAAACCCTGACCCAGATCAGACTCCCAAGTCTGATGCTGCCCTAAGCCATATGAGGTCACAACGGAACCATGGATCAGGGCCAAACACTAGCTTCAGCCCATTGGTCAGGTCAGAACCTTTCCACTCTCCATCTCATTCACACACAGTCACACAGTGACTCCAACCCACTGCCCAGCAGCACCTTGGAGTTGTGGTTTCGTTCTTCATGGAGCTACTCAGGCAACTCTGGGAGGTGATCAGGCTCCCCTTCTGCCTCTCAGGGGCAGGTCTACCAAAATGAATGCTGGCTCTTACCGGTCTGATGGGCAGTGCTCCCTGAGGTGGTTCCTGGGCCTCACCAGGGTCCTTTGTGCATCCAGGACCCCCACCCCAGCACACATGGATCAAGCAGTCCATTGGCACCAGGTGAGGTTGCCTCTCCTGGTTCATACCCCTGCGATAAGAGAGGTAAAACACCATCTCCACCTCCTGGATGAGAGGTACACCCCACGAGATGTAGTGGTGAATCACACACACAGAGAGTCTGGACCCGAGGCTTTTCTTTCCAGGAAGCAACTTTATTTGTGCCAGCACAGGCTCAGTGGGCTAAAACCCAAAAGCTGAGCCCTGAGTGCAGCGGGGGGGGCGGGGGGGGGTGTGCCTTTTCTTCAATTTTTGCTCCCGTGTCTCCCATATATAGTAACATACAGTCTGAATGGGCAGTCTATATTACAAAGTTGTGAAGAATATTGCACATGCACACATAGCCAGGTTGCCTTCCCTTATCTTGAGGTTTCCATCACATTCCATAGGGAGGGGCTCTACCACACCATCCCATATTTCAAGCTGCAGGATTTCCCAACCAGGGGCCTAACTGCACAGCAGACCTCTCCCCCACTCCCCCGCCCACGGGCTAAGCATTCAAATATCTTTAGAGCTCTGTAACTCTGTCAAATCCCATATCTGTTCTTACACTGAAGGAAATAAGGGCCTTTTTATGAAGCCCAAAGAGGCCTCCTGGCTCCCAAACTTAGCTTTAACTGTGTGTTAAGTGTCAACTCAATATCCCCCTGCAAGGCAGTAGTACAACTTAAGTGGCCAGCTCTGCTATCCTTGTAGGCATTGTTTTCCCCATATTTTTCAAACGCCTAAATCACTGTCTAGACAACAGCATTCCCCTCTTACGGGAAGTTTTCCTAGGTCACTACTGGTCAAATCATTAGTCAAGTGGCCACCTTGTGCCAAGGACTGAGTCAACTATTCCCCAAACCCCATCTTACTGCCTGATTTCTTACACCACTCCCTGTACCACATATGTCAGTTCCAGCCCTCAGAGACACAGATGCCAAGAAGGGATTAAACATGTAAGATAATGACTGGAGGAAACATCTGTGAAGAATAAAATAGACAGGAATTGACAGAGAGAGCCTACAGACCATAATACAAGTTTGACCTCTGTAAAAAGAAGGAAGGGAAGGAAATACTGAGTGGAAAGAGCTTCAGATTATAGTGTAGTTCCAAGAAAGTCTCTTCCAGACTGCTAAGAAGTTCCCCAAGCCACAGTTGCCCACAGAGAAGTTCTACACTGGACAGTAAAGGACAAGTATAGTAGTACTCCTGCTGTGCTCAGTTACTGGCTAGGAGCAGCTCAAGGTTTTTACGGCCTCAGCTCAAATGCAATGGACCCAAAGCAGTGGCAGCTGGCTGTCAGTCAAGTATGTTCCCCAAAGTAGGTCCTCTTGAAGGGGATCTGAACAGTGCACTGATATGGCCACCATATCAATTAAATACCAAAACAAGTAATAAAAAACTATGGCAATTAAAACTGTCACACTACAGTTAGCCAACTAAAACAATGAAAACAATGTAGTGAGTTCAGACTCAAACCCAGATACAGAGGCATCTGGGTGGCTCAGTCAGCTGAGTGTCTGACTTTGGCTCAGGTCATGATCTCACAGTTCATGAGTTTGAACCCTGCGTGGGGCTCTGCACTGACAGTGTGGAACCTGCTTGGGATTCTCTCTCTCTCCTTTCTCTCTGTCCCTCCCCCACTCATGCTTTCTCTCTCTCTCAAAATAATAAAATTTTTTACAAATTTAAAATCCAGATATATTTATGTATATGTGACTGTAAACTTAGTAAAGAGTATGATTAAAATAGCACTTCAAATTATTTAATCTATAAATGATATTGACAAGTGGCTCTCCATTTGGAGGAAAAATTTTAAATTAGCATCCTACTTCACATATACAAAAAATCCAAGTGGAATACAGAATTAAACATGAAATATATTAGAATACCTTTGTCAAAAATGGAAAATTAGCCACATACAGTTAAATTAAAAAAGTTTTTAAGTATAGAGTCCAAAGGGCAAACATAACAAAAGAGACAATAGCAGATAAGATATTTTAACAAATGTCATTTGCATGGCAAGCAAATGGTAGGAGCAGTAGTGGACCTTAGGAGAACAGAGGAAGTTACAACCTAATTTACCACAGAGATGATCAGAGAAGAAGAGAATTAATTATCTCCACAACAAATCAGAAAGGATCAGGGCTCAGAATTTGAGGACAGGGTCAAACTATATAGAAAGGGTTCCCTTCCCAACCTCACATAACCAAAGGACTACCATCTCCCTCTACACACACTCATACCCATATAAGCCCTTTGAACACTGTTGCCACCACCACCTCAGGAGACTGAGATTTATTTTCTGAATTAGGAGAGTCTTTTGACTTGGAGACACTAGTCACATTAGTGGGCCACTGTGAAAGCAGTGTTGAAAGGAGTAATTAAATGAAAGCCTGAATACCAAACAGATGGACCTCTTGCCACCTTCCTCTGCCTCTATTCTGTCAGGGTATGAGGGAACACCTGGAGAAACGACAATCACCCAGAGAAAAGGCTCCTAAGAATATTTGGTAAATGGTATGGGAAGAGCTATGATTGAAAAAATCACCCCAGGGAAAATCACACAGTCCATAGCCTTGCTCTTGAGAGTAAAGAGCCAGGATTTGGTAGGGGCTAAACCATGAAGAGCTTTGTATGCCACCCTACAGAACTTTATCCTACAAGGAATCAGAAACTGTTAAAAAATGTAAAAAATATATCAGATTTGTTTCACAACTTTCAGTAGTGCGTCAAAAACTGACTACTTAGAAATTAGACACACCAATCTGTAGCTTTCAAAGATGTAATTTTTTTTTTTTAATTTTTTTTTTCAACGTTTATTTATTTTTGGGACAGAGAGAGACAGAGCATGAACGGGGGGGGGGGGGGGGGCAGAGAGAGAGGGAGACACAGAATCAGAAACAGGCTCCAGGCTCCGAGCCATCAGCCCAGAACCTGACGCGAACCTCGAACTCACGGACCGCGAGATCGTGACCTGGCTGAAGTCGGACGCTTAACCGACTGCGCCACCCAGGCGCCCCTCAAAGATGTAATTTAATCTCAGTTGATTTGATAGGGGAGTTATTAAATTACCTGCTAGGGAGCATGTCAAATTGAGTAGTAAACTTCTAAGGAAACTTCAATCTTTGAACAGTTATTGAGTTCATGCTATATTCCACACCTTCCGCTAGGCACTACAGATAAAATGGTAAGAAAAAAACATAGACCCCTGAACTCAAAGAAATTTGTCATCTAGATGAAGAGACAATTATTAATCAGAAATCATACAAATAAAGCTACACATATGACAAATGCTACAATGGAAGGGTGCATGGTCCTGTGAATATGTAATAAGAAAATAAAACAGATACTCTGGTTGTCTTCCCACATCTGTTTTATCCATTATCACATGGTATATCCACGGGATTTGGGTGGGATTAAACCCATCCCCAGCCCCCAGGATGGGCCTTGATTAGCCTCCACCAATCAGTGCCTGACATTCCCTAGACTTCAAATCTCTAGGTTCAAGGGTAGACATGTGACCTATATTAGTCTAATTAAAATGCAACTGGGAATATGTGAGGAAACTCTCTTTTGCTGTGAATGAAGAACTGTGGAAACTGGGGAGCTCTTGGCCACTGTCTTAAGATACAAAAGATCTTAAGCCTTAGATGAATTTGACAAAGCAGAATATAGAATTCAGAGGGAGAAGGAAAACAAGTTCTCGCTGTTCATGTTGAACCAATAGAGTCTATCTGAGGTTTCCCTTTATCTCCAGACTTCCCATTCATGAGCCAATAAATTCTCTTATCATTTAAACTACTCTGAATTGGGTTTTTTGGTGTCTGTAACATTCCAAGAGGATATTATCTAGTCAGGGGAGTCAGAGGCTCCTCTATGAAAGTGGCAACTAGCAGCATCTGAAGGATAAAGCAAGAGTTGTCATGAGATGACTGTAGGGAACAAAGTTCAGACAAAAAAGTGTCAATTTTAACTTGGATCAAGTATGGGCATCTGGTGGCTCAATCAGTTATGAGTCTGATTCTTGATTTCATGTCAGGTTATATGATCTCACGGTTAGTGGGATGTCATGCTGACAGCACAGAGCCTGCTTTGGATTCTTTCTCTCTCTCTCCCTCAAAACAAATTAGCTTAGTTCAAGTAAAATGGGTTGAAAAATGTCCAGTGGCATTATTAACATAGATATCTTCAGCTAGTTTATAAAGAGCTTTATGATGAAGGCAAGGCAGGAGGATGGAAGGGATAGAAATCAGAATAGGTTCAACTAAGGAACAAGTGAGAGATGAAGAAATGAAGGGAATATAAACAACTTCAACACTTAGTTTGGCTGTAAAGGGGAAAAGAAATAGGAATGTGGCTGAAGAGGATATAGGTTATTAGTTTGATGGTTTATTTAAATGGCAAAGACTTAATCATCTTAAAGAAAAAAAATGAGTGAATATAGCAAACTCTTGTTTATTAAAACATTTAACAGAAGGGGAAGGGTGAAAACAGAAAGCCTCACATTTCAAGGACATGAGTCAATCAAACGACAACCTAATTGTATATATTAACAACGTAATTTTTTAAACCTTCAAGAATTAAAAAATGTAATGTGCCTCCCAAGGACAATGGCAATGATGGTAGATGATTTGGGTGATCACAGCTGGACGAAAGGGTGCAATACTACTGGCATCAGATGGGTGAAAATAAGGATGCTGCTAAACACCTGTAATGCACAGAACAACCTCTCACAACAAAGAATTATCTAGCCCAAAATGTTAGTGCCAATGCTGAAAATCCCTGCTCTAGGAATTTAACTTCAAATATATTTTGAACACATGAAATAATTTCTGTAAATCACTTATTGTTGAAGGGTGGAAACTACTGGAAATGACACATACATAGAAGACAGTTTAAACTGGGGTACATCTGGGGCGCCTGGGTGGCTCAGTCGGTTGAGCGTCCGACTTCAGCTCAGGTCACGATCTCACGGTTCGGGAGTTCGAGCCCCGCGTCAGGCTCTGGGCTGATGGCTCAGAGCCTGGAGCCTGCTTCCGATTCTGTATCTCCCTCTCTCTCTGCCCTTCCCCCATTCATGCTCTGTCTCTCTCTGTCTCAAAAATAAATAAACATTAAAAAAATTTTTAAACTGGGGTACATCTGTACAACAATGTGTATAGTATTACAAAATTTGGGTTTAAAGACACTGGTTTCCTTATTATCCCTCTCACTCAGCATGCTACAGCCACAAGGCTTTGTACTTTGCTGTCCGGCTCCCTCATGCTCTCTTCCCTTGAGGAAATGCATGGCTGACTACCTCCCTCAGAGGCCCTCCTCAATAAACACCATTTTCCTTCCCAAGCTCACTGACCTTTTGCTACTTTTATTTTTTTGTACTCATATATATATTTGTTCATTGTCTTCCTACACTAGAATGTAAGCTCCGTGACAAGAGGGACTTCTATTTATTCACTGTATGGAACAGTGTCCTAGCACATAGTATATGATCAACAAATACTAGGAATGATTGAGTAAATACAGGAAATAACTATTATTTCGCCATTTTATCCAGAGTTAGTAGGGCCATTAACCTTGACACATATAGTATTAAACAGACTTCTTCGTAGTTGTCATTCCTTTAACTTAAATATTACTTACAGAGAAGTTCTTTTAGGCCAGTAACATATAATGACTTTGTTCTTCCTGTCCTCTCAGCCTTGAACACTTTCCCAAGCCAAAATGCAAATTCCCATTCAGGGATCCTCAAACACCTGGTTCAAAACTTCTGTGAAGCTTTCTTTGACCCATGACAGAAATATTTTCTCTGGGCTCAAAATGCATTTTGTCCACATCAATCACAGCAATTAACGGGTCCTATTATTACATTAACTACTTAATTCAAGTACATTTTCTGAGGTCTCCTTCAGATTAAAAAAAAATCCTATGTATTCAGATTTTGCAATTAGAATTTATTTTGTATCAGGCGTCTGTTCTTCCTAAGACTTCTCACGTTTTTAGTGCACCTCCGAAGGGTGTCTACGTAGAAGATCTTGTCAAAACCACAGGTAAGTCCTGACGACAACTCCCAAGATGCGCCGCAGGGGCTACGTGTGCAATTCGTCTGGTTTTCACTTTTCAGACTAATGGGTTAGAAAGAACTAAAGACAGAACAAGCTGAGAAAGGCTTTAAAAACGAATAAAAGGATTCCATCGAGAACGAACGTGGACCGAAATAAACGACTGCCCAGCAAAGGGCTGGTATCCACCCGGCAATGTTTGACAATCAATGTGAATGCCGAGAGAATTCACCTTCCGCTTATTCAGCGCAGAAGACCTCCCGATAGATAACGCAAGAAATGCCCGTAAGAAACACTCAAAAATATCAAAACAATTATTTTAGATGTGTTAGGAACGTAGGTCCGCGCCACTTCCCTCAACTTCTCTGAAGATTTCTTTTCCGAGCTTACAAACACGGAAGGGCCACTGTATTTTCGTGAGGGGGAAAGGATGCTTCTCAATGGCCAGCCACCAAAAGCCTAACAGTGAAACGCTTTGGCGGGAAATAGGAATTTGTCAACACACTCCGTACCACGCACGTTATAATTGCCTGGAGATCCACAGAACACTTCCTGAGGAGATGCTTAACTTTAACAGATTCCATAATAAGTTTTGGTGGGTTTCGGGTCTCCTTAAAGGGATCACTGTTCCTACATGTTCACAGAAATTTAAACTGTTTGTCTCCCACAGGCTGACAGGGTTAGCTTCCAATTAAGAGTGCGAGCACATTTCCTTCCCTCTTGCTTAGGGTTAGTCCCACCCGAGGATGCGTACCTCCCAAGTTTGCTCTACTTTTTCCTCAGAGCTGAGTCCCACGACTCGTCACACCCTCAGGGCAGCCCGCAACCACTTCAAAAAAAACCAAAACTCGGCTCTCGCTGCTAGCTCAGAGAGCAGTCTCGCGGCACTAAAGGGGACAGAGAACTCGCGAGAGCCGACCACCCGGCCGAGATCCCGCGCCATCAGGCAGGGCCGAGAGAAGAGGAAGTTGCACGTAGACCCTCCCACTTCGGTCCAGTAAACCGCCTCGCGAGAACACCGAGCACTGCGGGCTCGGAAGAGCGTGCGGAAAGCAGAAGTGCAGCGTGTTGGACTCGTCGGCCGCCGTAGCCCCTGCTAGGACAGCCCGTGCGAGTCTGCTGGAGGAGGAAGAGAAAGGCTTAGAGAATCGGGTTACAAGATGGCGGATCTGTAGTAGTTACCGCGGCGGCGGCGGCGGCGGGAGAGCGAGCGAGCTCTGGGGGGTAAAGGGAGGGAGGGTGGGTGTGTGCGGGGGTGAAGTGAGAGGTTACCGGGTCTCCGGGCGGAGAGGTCTCGGTGACTCTTGTTGCCCCTTCCCGCGACTGAACCTTGGGAGCCATGGTGAACTCGGGCCTCTCTGGAGCCGCCGCCGCCGCTGCCGCCTCCGCCGCAACCGTCTCTCAAGAGTGAGGGGCGCGGACGACGTGAGCGAGGAGGCAGCGGCTGGAGCGGAGGGGACAGCAGCCACCATGTCGGATACGCGGCGGCGAGTGAAGGTCTATACCCTCAACGAAGACCGTCAATGGGACGACCGAGGCACCGGGCACGTCTCCTCTACTTACGTAGAGGAGCTCAAGGGGATGTCGCTGCTGGTTCGGGCTGAGTCCGACGGTAAGGTTATTGGAACATAGAATAGGGGACAGTCAGTGCCTCCGGTTTGGGCAAAGCCCTGGTGTTTAGGCCCTGGGCCGGGTACTGTTACTGCCACATCTTGGGACAGCGCATTGGTTTTGTGCCTGCACTTCTGTACGGTAAAAACAAACTACTTTGTCCGGATTTACCCTCAGTCAGACGCTGATGCTGTTCCCCCGCCTCCTATCCGTATTAAGGATTTGACCCCTTCCTCTCCAGTCTCGCCTCCTTTGAAAAGGGGCGAGTGAGAAGAGAGGAAGTAATGAGAAAACAGAGTAGTTATTTACTCGCCCTAGGGAGCTGACGACACCCCCCCCACACACACTTAATTTTTGCTTTCTTACCCAATTACTTGTCTATTTCAAAAGTCTTAGTAAAACTTTACTTTCTCAGTGTTGTTGTTGTTGTTGTTGTTAACCCATTTTACTAACGAATCCCGTTCGCCCCAGTCGACAGGTGCTAGGGAAAACCAAAAGGCACCTTTTTTTGCAGTTATTGCAGACTGTTGCCACGATACATGCACGCACAAGCATATCTATGTCGGGGATCCCTCCAGGCTGCCTTTGTAGAGGTTGCCATGAAAAAGTGGATACTTTACAACCTAAACAAGTTAGGACACCAGAGCAGATTGTAAACGTTTATCCGTTGATTTTTTTGTAGGAGTCATGTGAAGTATTTTTAAATTATAAAATGTAGAGTCGTAATTAAAACCATTCTCGTTGTAATCTGAACGCCTCTGTTTGACCAGCTGTGTCCAGATAGTAGAAAAATAACAATCTTAGATTTATTGTATTTTGAACTCTCGCACTCTCCCTATTATTTTAAATAGTTGTGGACGTTTATTTCTACATGAAGTGTCCTTCCTTTTGTTAAGGAGAAAAGGATAAATGCAGTTCTGTAATTTATGTACTAACTACTTAGATTCCTGTTGTCCTTTGTAATTTGTTTTATTTGTTAAAATGGAAAAGCAATAAAATAACTTTGTTAAAAAGAGTTTGGCTTCAAGTAGTCATTTAGATCTTAAAATTTTCATTTCAATAAAACTTGAATGGACATCTAGCCTCCTTACATTTTGGGTCTGAATGTTGATCCTAAGAGGATTTTTTTCCTTTAAGGGCATATGGGGATAAGATGGTGTGTTCTAAATTAAATAGGAAGCCCAGATCTGGAGAGAAAAATGTGAATCATAATACATTTGATTACTTCACATCTCTAGATAAGGGAAGAGAACAGAAGTGTTTTTTGTTTTTTTTTTTTTAATTTATATTCTGATACTTTAATCAGGTTTTATAAATTGAAACTTATAAATATTATTTTTTATCTTTCAGGATCACTACTCTTGGAATCAAAGATAAATCCAAACACTGCATATCAAAAACAACAGGCAAGTAGTTTATCTTTAATTTGAAAGACTTCATCTGTGATCAAGAAAGTATTAATGTTACAAAGATGGGAAAATTTTCCTGATAAGATAAAACATGTTTGGTAAACAGAGTTACACACTGTATTTCCCTGGTAGGTCAAAAGTTTGAAACAAAAGTGAAAGTTTTTGTACTGGCAGTAATTTATTACCTTTGAATTGAGCCAGTGTTAGTTTATGTTAGAATATAGTGTATTCATTAGTCTTATTTAACTACAGATAGCCAGGTATCTTTTATACCCTGTACACTAAGCCTTTTTATTCTCAATCACATTTAAAGAAAATGGCATATAAGAAAATTCAAAGGGACACTCTTTAAAGCGAGGAAAACCTGTTTGTGGTGTGAAATTTGATCGTTTGACTCCAGCAAAAGTAGAGTTTTTGAAGTAGAAGCATTTAAATCCTGTTCTTTAATTCTATATTTTTAATATAAGCAGTGGTGTGATACTTTATAAAAGTGTACATTGCCAGTCATGTAATGTTTTCTATTAATATTTATTGTCTTATTGGGAAGAGAAAAACCTGTGTTTTTTTTTTTAGTGTGCCCAGGTATTTAATCTGGAATGGCAGCAGTGCTTGAACCTTTTCTTTTGTGAATATTTGCATTTTTATTATTATGTATTTCAAAACTGAAAAGTACAGAAAATATAATGTGTGTCCGTATAACCACCAAATTTAAAGTGTTAACATTATACCATATTTGTTTCAAATCTTTGTAATGTTCAACATTGTGGATAGAGTTAAAGTCCCCTTTGTACCCCCATCTCATTCTATCCATTCTCCTTCCTAACTGTAGGTAACCATTGTTCTGAAATTGATGTATTATTTCTGTACATGCTTATATACCTTTTCTGCATATGTATGTACTCATAAATAATATGTAGTCTTTTATGTGTTTTAAAACTTTATACAGTTGATCTCATACTCTTACATGTACTCTGGATTTTCATTTTTCATTCAACAGTTAATTTGAAGATTTGTTGATATTAACAATGTAGATCTAGTTTTTCGGGTTTTTTTTTTTTTTTTTAACTGTGTAGTATTCTATATTAGACATTTAGATTATTTCTAGGTGGGTGTGGTGTGGTGTGTAAAATGAATGTGGCAGAGTTTTCTAGGAAAAGATAAGTTACTTTAGGATTATATTCACACCATCAATACCTACTTTCTTCAAGGTCAGTGAAAATTTGGATGCCCAGAAATAATTCACAGTTGGAGGAGTGACAACATGTCTGTTGCACAGCTCATTATTAGTAAAAATCTTACTGTTAAACTGTTGTTTTGCATGTGCAATATATTCTTAACCACTTCTTTGAAATACTTAATTTTTCAATATTAATGTTTTTTTCTTATTGCTTAGAAAATATTATGTGTCTTTGTGATGGAGAACCAAACATTTGTCCTGTATTGAACACTTGAAAATGTTTCCTACAACTTGGATACTTAAGTAAATTTAATTTCTAAGTCAGCCAAGCAGATGATTGTCTTTGCACTGAATTTTACCAGATAGTTACCTTTTTTGTTTTGTACTTTTTTTTTTTTTTTTTTTTGCTTCTTTGCTTGTGGGCAAAGAAATTCCAATTTGTAATCTTTTTCCCTCCTATCTGTATGAATATAAAATATTCAGGAACTATGTTTTTAATGTGACTCCCTACAAATTAATTATAATGTGGATTCTTTTCAGATTGTGTATAAGATTCTTTAACTGTTGTTGCTGTTGAAAAGATCACATGTGATAGTGGTTTGTGTATAAAATAGTCCTCCAACATTAGTCCAGAAATACATGATGGTTCATTAGAAACTTTAAAACATATCTTTCTTTGTAATATTACTCTCCTAGAAAGCTAAAGTATTGGAGAAAAATGTACTTATTTTAAAAAATTCATGCTGTTGGGAAAATGTTTTCCATAATTCATCACGTTTAAATATATAACGTTAGGATTTTTAAGAACCTTTTTCTAAATGAATTACTTTTACTAAACATTAAAGTATAAGAGAACACTGGCACTGACAGTAATATGGAAAAGCTCTGTATCTAAAATTGAAAAATGTGTAAATAGGGTCACTTGTTTTATTTTCTTTATTTTTGTTTAAATTGAGTACACTTTTCTAATAGAATCAATGAGCAATTTAGGGATTGTTTTAAACTTAGTTTGTTGTACATAACGGTTTTTCATTTTTTCACCAAAACATTGTTCATTTTGTACTTTTTGCCAGATTATACAAATTGAGATTTCCAAACACATAGATGTTTTTCTGTGTTCATTAGAATTATATTTTTTAATGTCATCATTTAAGTTATTCAATAAATTGGCCCAGAAAAGTATTCATTTCCAAAATTTATATGAAATATATTGATCAGTAGTGGGTTTTTAATTTTAAAAAGACTAGAGTGAATGACATGCTCATAGTTTATAGGACGTATTGCTACAGAATGCATTGGATAAATTCAAAGAAAATTATTTAACATTCTTTTTTTAACATTACACAGTTATAAAATGAGCCAAGTTCTGATTTATGGGCTCAAAATAAGTTAGAATGAGTAGAGTTGAATGTGAAATGACCCCATATCAATAGGTCATCATTGATTCACAACACTTTCTTGATTACTGTAGGCAGTAGAACATGAAATAAAGTGCCTGATGATACATATGAAAACTTTAAGTTATTTAGAATCAGCCCTACTGATGTTGACTAAATCAAAAGCAGAGTCATAGGGATGTGTACCCTTTTATATGTAATACCATTGGGTGTTAATTGGGTTTAGGAAAGAAGTGTAAGGAAGTCCCCATGGGTTTTTTGGGAGACAAGATAATAACAGGTGAAACATTTACCTTATGATAATAAAACAACTGATAAATGGTTTTAATCTAGTCCTTACTGAAAGCCCATGAAAGCATTCCACAGATAAGGCAGTTAAGGCCCAGAAAGGTCAAGTTTCTTGACTGAGATTATACAGCATGTATATGCCAACACAAAATTTATAAAAACAATTTATTCCACAGACTCGGGCAGTAGAAAATTAAAGAAGGAAGATTTGAGTTAGAATCATTAAGAAAAATTTCACTCTCCCTGGTCCTGTCTGCTGAAGGAAATGGTACACCTGACACAAAAGTTATTAAGCCTCTTTGCAACAGAGGTTTCTTATTTTTACATTTGTTTAGCTAAACAGGAGCTATTATAGATTCTTGAGGAGGGGGTTTAACATGATGAAAGTGATACCGTGTTTGGGAAGCAAGTGTGGCAGTGTCGTGGATAATGAATTGGGGGTGGAAAGGGAAACAGCTTTGGAGTAGCAAGACTATTTACTATAATTCAGATGCAGAAAAAATTAGTCTGTTGCAGTATAGTAAATGGAATTAGAAAGAAGAAAAAGAGCTCTAGTATTTCCAAGAAAGTGCTGGAAGATTTGGTGAATGATTAAATATGAAAGAGAAGGAATCAAGGGTCACTAGAAGTGTTTATAGTCTTGGGGCCAGGAAAATGATGGTTCTCTCCAGGAACTGGGAAGTTGAGAAGAAAGGTTTACATTAATGATTTGGTTATTGGCTTGTTTATTTAAAAAAAAAACAAAAACAAAAAACTATTTTGGGTAGATAATACAGTCACATCGTTAAAAATTCAGAAAGTATTTGGTGAAGTCTCTCCCACCCTGGACTCCATCCACATGCTTTCCGTTGCTAGAGGCCACCAGTGTTACCAGTTTCTTGCATATCTTCCTAGAGGTCTTATGCATGTGTGAATGAGTAGGCATGCAATCACATATATATTTTCCCCTTTACTGGCATAATTGGTAGCATACTATATACTGTTTTATACCTTCTCTCCCCCCGACTTAGGCTTTGAAATGATGATAAGATAATTGTAGGGGCGCCTGGGTGGCTCAGTTGGTTAAGCGGCCGACTTCGGCTCAGGTCATGATCTTGCGGTCCGTGAGTTCAAGCCCCGCGTCAGGCTCTGTGCTGACAGCTCAGAGCCTGGAGCCTGCTTCAGATTCTGTGTCTCCCTCTCTCTGACCTTCCCCCGTTCATGCTTTGTCTCTCTCTGTCTCGAAAATAAATAAATGTTAAAAAAAAATTTTTTTTTTTTAAAAAAGATAATTGTAAATGTCTTAAAATGAACAACTGAACTAGAGACAGTAAGAGTTGGTATGAAAGATTCTAATTTGAGAATCATTGCTACTTTTAGCTGTAAGAGGGGACCTCTTTCAAGGGAGTAGATAGAAATCGAGAAAAGAATAAAGCATAAGACCAAGCCTTGTTGAATTGTCCACATTTATTCATTCATCCAATAATACTTGGTTGAGTGCTGCTTATGGGTTTGTAACTAACTGGTTTATATTTTTAAAGTGCATTTGAAAGTTTTTGAAAATTTGCAGCAGAGCAGTGACATGATCCAAACTAAAGCAAAAATGTGTGGAATTGAAGAGGTGCAATAACTGGGAGAGTAGTTGAGAGATTACAATATAATTCAAGCAAGAGATAATGTTGAATCAGGTTAGAGTAATGTCAGTGGACATAGAAAGAGGTGGATGGGTTTGAGATACATATTGAAGATAGAATTGACAGGGTATGCTGCTGGGTTAGGTGTTTGGTAATTAGGAAGAAGATCTAGTTAAGAGGAAGAATACGCAATTGGAAGAGTAGAAAATCAGAAAAATGTGTTGTCTTGAAACCAAGGGAGAATAGAATTTTGGTAACAAAAGGAGAGTCAATGAATGGCTGTTCATATCCTGCAAGTGAAAGATTGAGACTATTTCTAGGTTGTAGTTAGAAGAACATCTGTGCTAAAGGTAGAGGTGATAGGTCCCTGGGTGGCTCAGTTGGTTAAGCATCCAGCTTCGGCTCAGGTCATGATCTCAGTTAGTGGGTTTGAACCCCACATCAGGCTCTCTGCTGACAGTTCTAAGAGCCTGGAGCCTGCTTCAGACCCTGTATCTCCCTCTCTTTCTGCCCTTTCACTCACACTCTCTTTCTCTCTCTCTCAAAAATAAACATTAAAAATTTTTTTTAAAGTTAGAGGTGAGGGGCGCCTGGGTGACTCAGTTAAGCGTCCAACTTTGGCTCAGGTCATGATCTCACGGTCCGTGAGTTTGAGCCCCGCGTTGGACTCTGTGCTGACAGCTCAGCTCCTGGCGCCTGCTTCAGATTCTGTGTCCTCCTCTCTCTGCCCCACCCCTGCTTGAACTGTGTCTCTTTCAAAAATGAAAAAACATTAAAAAAAGGTTTTTTTAAATGTAGAGGTGAAAATTGTCACAATGTATCTCTTAGTTGGCAAAATAAACCAGTAAAATTAGGGATTTGGGGTTTTACCTGAGAGGCACTGTGGGGAATAGACTAAGGTAAGGAGTATAGTATATAATGTAAGGGATATTTCTATAATATTGAATGCTGAGTTAAGATAATAGCATGAATGTGTAATGAATAGAGCCCACTCTGGCTATAGATCAGGAGCACAAGTGGAGGACATGAATTACTATGTTGGAAAGATTGGGCAGTCATGAGTACAGGTATATTCTAGGTGGTGGTGGTTTGGAACGAGACTAAGGAATCCTTGGAAATCAGATGGAGAGGGATTTTATATAGAGGTTCGGACAGGTAACCTACATAAATATAATGCTGCAGGGCAAAAGGTTGGGAAGCAAGTTGTTAAGAACTTTGTGTTCTTTTAGAATTGTTCACGTTTTTTATGGGGCATAGTATCAAGGACATGAATAAGGTATTTATTTCATTATAATTTTGAGCAGATTTTCTCTGAATCTTATCTTTTAAATGGAGGTACTACCTACATCATGTAATAGTTGTGAATTAATGTATAAAAAATGCTTTAGCATAGTATCTCACACATAAGCTCAATGAAAGACCTATAGTCATAATAATCTCATCATAATCCTCTTTTCCAATGAGGAAAGAAGAATCAAAGGGGTTAAATACTTTGCTGAAAGTCACAGAAATAGCGGACAGTGAAACTGTGAGTGATGCCCAGGTCCTAATTCTAGTCTGGGGTTATTCCCATTATATCCAAATATATCACAGATTTTAGGAAGATTTTAGTACTGTTTTTTAGCAGCGTCATCATGTGTACCTTGGACTATATGTTATATATACGATAGTATAGTTTAAAAATCCATCTCAGAACAAGTTAGGGTCAACTACTGTTAGGAACTACTAGAGAGCTAGATGTTATGTTGCACTATATGTCTGGTTAATCTCACTCATTTTCAGACTTCTAAATTGATTTTAAATCTGCAAATTGAATTCTCCAAATCTGGTATTTCTATTCTCCTTTTTCTTAAAAAATAACGTTCCTTTTGAAAAACTTCAGCTCTGTGTATATTGAATTTTGTCATAGCTGTTGGGGCAGAGATAGGGTTAGTCTGACAAGCAATAGGATCTCAAATATTTCATGAGCAGAGTTTATTCATGTTAATGTACTGGGGAGGAAAACAAACCAATAATCCATTGGTTTGTTAGACTGTTTTAAATGTGTCACAAATGCCTTTGTGAATATAATGTAAAAACTGATAATCCTTTCCCTAGAAAAGATGTTAAGCACCAAGTTTTAGAATTCTAAAGTGTCATTTAGGCCTTGGATTATTAAGAAATTTTGGCTTAAACAATATTCACCTCAAGAATGTGTTTTTAATATTTAAGATTGAAAATGAGCATTTCTCATAAAACAACATTGTGAAAATCTGATTCAGTAAATGCTAAATTGTCAAGCTTTTCTAGCTCATGTCTTATTTCCATCTTGGCTTAGACATAATCACCTTTCTTATTTTTTTAAAGGACCAAACCAAGTATAACCGACTTTTTCTGTTCTCCCTGAAGGCTCATTTTAAATCTGATTTCCATAGGGACATAGTGGTGACTAAATGTTTCGTTGGTAGAGGAAAACTCTAAGCTTCTCTTGGTTTAAACAGGCATTAATAATGTCCCAAAGATATGTGTGCTACACACAAATGAGCAAAACCTAGAACACAAAGAGCACAGCGGTTGAAAACAGACGTTATTACAGAAATTGAACATGACTTTTTGGATGTGGGAGACTTTTTGGATATGTGGAAAACTCTGCCATTTAACATTTTGTATTTTATTTTAACTAGTCTCGTGCCAGCCTTGTGCTCTCTCACCTAAGAGCTTTTACTGTGATACTCAAAACAAGCAGTTCTAAGAAGTACTTCTTACGGTTATTTTTTGACTGAGATAGTAGGGTTCTGGGAGGGGAAGAAGGAAGGATGGGATTTGCTACTCACTTTGAGTAGATTTCATACAGCTAGAAGGTTCCTGCTGTGATAGCAGTTTCCCATCTTCTGTCAGCCAACCAGAGATACACTTAGGCGCTTAGGTGATGTTTTCAAATTTGACTTAACAAAAGAATAACCTGAGGCCCTTCTTCAAAATAGGGATTCTTGGGATTCACCCAGACCTGTTCCCGAGGGAGAAGCATGGGAGTCTGAATTTTTAACCATCTCTCAATGTCAGTCCTCTTTACATTGAAAAAGGATTCTGAATATAAATCCCATTTAGTTTCTGGGTTTTGCCTGGCTTGGGGAACAAACAAACAAGAAAATGATGGTGAAGAAGGGGACTCAATTAATTACCTTAAATCAGACTTCATTGCTTACCTAGACTTTCTTTCAGAAGATAGATTGAAACCAAATTGGAAAGGGCCTTAGATACCTGGATAAAGGATTTTGGATTTTATCCTGTTGTACTAGTGATCTCCAAAATGAATGTACATTATAAAGTTTGGAAATTTAAGAAGAAACCTGTTTATATATTTTAATCAAAAAAAGAAACTAAGTTTTGCTAATATTTGATAAGTGGTCAGAAGTAAAAAATATATGTAGAGATACCTTTTAAGGGTAACACTTCCATGAAAAGTGTCCCGTAACTACTGTGAATTATAGTAGCCGGTATGCACAGATGTTTTTATTTACGAATTTAAACTGACGTGTAACCCTAACAAAATGAACACATGTCGTAAAAAGGGTTGAAAACAGTGATAAAAGTGCAAATTAACATGGTAATGGTAAAGCTAACATTTATACTCTTAGTTTAATCTGTGAGCCGGGTGACAATGCAGAAACAGTGGTAAATAGATCTCACAAGAAGTCGCCCCTCCCCCAAAATTCAGAATTATTAAAAGGGTGACATTAAATAGGAGCTTGTATCTATTGTCATTTGTGGGTTTACTGTGCTCTAGGTACATACTGGGTCTTAAAATGTTAACTAATAATGGTATGGAACCATAACCGTTCAAACATTTAAAAATACTGCTTATTTTATCTTTATTTAAGGCTTTTTATTTCTGTTTTACTGTATATTTTGTAAAGTATTGGTTTGCTGATACTGTATTTCTGAATATAATGGTTAAGTAATTTGAGAGACACAAAAAAGTTTTGGAGATCATTGTTCATGAAGCTGTTTTGAGGAGAGCTCTAAGAAGTTGACTTGGGTTGAGGAAAGTACATGGAGCCTGAATGTGTGTCCTAGTGCTTTAACCAGAGGAGCTCTGTCTTTATCTTTTTCTACATAAAGATTCTTAGTAAAATTTTGTTTGTAAAAAGAGTTCTGCTGGATTTTTTAAAATATTTCAAAACCTCTTTTGTATATGGTGGGAGCCACAGAAGGTTTTTACATGAAAGGAGTCACATGATGAAATTTTAGAATACCTGGTGGCAAATTTGACTTCCAGGAAGTATAGCTAGGCAGAAGCGAGAACACAGCTTTCCAGCTGTTCTTCTTACCTGATCACACAACAAAAAACCTAAGGCCTGGGTTAGTTGAAGGATATTTTCACTTACAGATTAGAGCTATCAAAATATTGAAGTGTTTTCATTCTGAAGACTTTGTAAATCTGCAGCTTACTTTGAGTTTTACATTTTTTTCATATCATAATCAGAAGAATTAGGTGAATAATTCTTAATTATAAGGTATTTTTGTACATTATATACTTGACAATTGGGATATAAACTCATGTATTTTTTCAAGTGTGTATTTTCTAAAAATCAAAGTTTTAGCCATATTAAACTTCAATTATTATATATCTTTTAAAAATTGGCATTTCATTTCAGTGTTGCATTATGATTTTTGTGTTTAAATTTGTCCATGTTTTAATTTAAACCCAAACTTTAGTTTTAATAAAGGGGTTGACAGCTTTTTCCAAAAAGTGTAATTAACTTTTTGGTAGGTATACAATTAAGAACATTTGTAGAAAAACACCTAACCCTGGGGTTCTTAATTTTTTTACAACCTAAGCTGCTGAAATAGGTGCTAGACTTATTAACAGTAAGAAACAACTTATTGGTAGGACTTAGAGTATCTTCATTTCATCATTGTTTTGAATTCCTTCATATCCTGAAGGCTTTTCCAGATTCAGGAGAGGGGGGCAAAAATAGAAAGGGTTAAACTAAATTGTTCTCAGCTATTAGTCAGTCTGCTTGCAACCAGTTGACAACCAGGTTAAAGGAAAAGATAAAGTTGTAGGTGGTAGGTGGTTAGTGGGTGAAATAGCTGACTTTCTAGAAACCAAAGATGTAGATGATTAGAGTGTCTACATTACAGTTTGGCCAAAAATGGCTAGACTTTCTGTTAAACATGATCTTAGTACATGAACCAGATTGCTAACCCGTTTTAATATTTTTTGTTTTAGAAAATTGCTCAATATCATTTTAGTACCAAAGCTATTCCATTGCCAGTATATTACTAAAGTTTCAAAGGATAACAAAATACAGTTACATGATGTCAATTGAGTATGCATTATTTGCACTTATCAGAGAGCATTTGTCATCGCTGTACTGTTTCCTGTCCTCTTGATTTCTGTTTATACTTCGTAGTTATTTCTTTTCTAGCTTTTCTAGTATGGTGATGTAGAAATCTTTGTTTTTAAACAGGATACATTAATTGTTTGGTCAGAGGCTGAGAACTATGATCTGGCTCTAAGTTTTCAGGAAAAAGCTGGCTGCGATGAGATTTGGGAAAAAATCTGTCAGGTAAGGTTTTTTTGTTGTTGTTTTTTAATAATGTTTAACTTAAGTGTGCATTTTTTATTTTTTTTTCTTGTTACCTGAAGATATATATTAGAATGTGGAGAGAGGCGCCTGGGTGGCTCAGTTGGTAAGCCTCCAACTCTTGATTTAGGCTTGGGTCATGATCTCATGGTTTGTGAGATTGAGCCCCATGTTGGGCTCTGCGCTGACAGAGCAAAAAGCCTACTTAGGATTCTGTCTCTGCCTTCCCCCCTTCCGCACTATCCCTCTCTCTCTGTTTCTTAAAATAAATAAATAAACTTTTTAAAAAATGTGGAGAGAGAATGTTTTACCAGTTTAGATTTTTATAGTATATATTCATAATAAAAGGTCAGGATATTTTAAAAAACAAAAAAAAGATTAATTATGCTCTAAATCCTTGAGGTTTTTCCTTAATATTTGGTCACCTGTTTGCCTAATGTTTATGAATACTGTGTGCTGGACACTAATCATCAAAAGTGCTCATATCTTCTGGGGTGCCTGGATAGTTCAGTTGGTTAAGCATTCAACTCTTGTTCTCAGCGTTGTGAGTTAAGCCCTGAGTTGGGCTTCCTGCTGGGCATGAAATTTACTTTAAAAATGTAAAAAAAAAAAAGGGGGCGCCTAGGTGGCTCAGGTCATGATCTCCTGGTCTGTGGTTTGGAGCCCCGCGTTGGACTGTGCTGATGATACTTCAGAGCCTGGAGCATGCTTCAGATTCTGTTTCTCCTTCTTTCTGCCCTCCCTCCCCCCCCCCCACTCCCCCCCTCCCCCGTACTCTCTCTCTCTCTCTCAAAAATAAATAAAGATTAAAAGTATTTTTTAAAAATTAAAGAAGGCAACAAAAGTGTTCATGACTTCAGTTCTTAAAGAGCTTACAGTATAGCAGAATATAAGAGGTGATAACTCTCAGGTAACTGGAGCTTATTTTAATTAAGTTTTTATTTTAGAAGTTTCATATTTGCAGAAAATATGAGTAGAAAATACAGAGTTTCTATGTACTCCCCTCCCTAACACCTTCTCGCACACTTTCTCCTATTAATAGTCTCTTATACTAGGATACAGTAGTCACAATTAATGAGCAAATATTCATACATCATTATTCATTATTATTAGTCATACATTTATTAGCTAAAGGCCATACTGTATTCAGATTTCTGTTTTCTCTTCCAAGATCCCATTCAAGATACCACATTACATTTAGTAATTATGTCTCCTTAAGCAAACTAGTCTCTAATATCTGGTAACTGGAATTTTAAGTTAATCATAACATTAATTTTAACTACTATTCTGTAAATGGAATCACTGTGTTTTAGTGGTTGCCTAGCATAATACTCTCTTACAGTGTTTTTTATCTATTGTCATTTTCACTTCTATCAGCTTTTCATTCTAGTGATTCTGATCCCTGAAGGTTCTTAAGTTAGTTTATGCATCTGACCACAGTCATTTTTTTCCTTAGTCCTCCTAGGAACAGTGCCACACAGTGCAATAAAGTAGCCCAAGAAAGTATAATGTGAATCTTCCCATTCCATATAAAGCTTATTTGACGGATGGCTCTGGGTCACAAAGCTAAACTGGAATTAGAGGGTTTGTTTCTTTCCACCTCATATTTAACTATGTGTGTATCATGTATTATGGGAGCATTATTAGTATATGGTTTTAAATAGAACTTCCATTGATGAATAGAGGAAAACACTGCTAAATATGATTTTTGCTTTAATTTGTAAAATATACATAAGAATATAATCCAGATTGGTTTGCTACTATTTTGCTGTCATGGTTTCCCATTTTTAAACCTATAGATGGTGATGATGAGAAGGTCCTAATATTTACCTTTTTTTTCTTGTGTGCGCTCCATAGATTGAGATTGAATTTTATGTTTGCAAAGTTTTCTTTGAAGTGAAATGTAAGACCTAAAAATGACCTCTATTGCAGACTTAGACATATGCAGTCCACTAATATTTGCTGCTCTGTTCTAGATTCAATAAATTTGAATCCTGCAAGCACTCATCCACAAAAATGGAGGAAAAAACTGATCCATAAAAATAATGAAAGCATAACAAAGGATATTAAACTTTCAAAATAAAAGGACAAGATTACTTTTCTATAACATTTATAACACCGTTCAGAATATTAATAGTATATAAAAACTAACCTTTTTACTATAAATTCCTGAAAAGTGGTATTTTGTATTCTCCCTCCTCCAGTATACCAGCATGGCACCTGGCACATGTTATGTGTGTACTCCATACATATTTAAAGAATAAGTGAATAAAATAGAAGGTAAACATCTTCTTTAGAACTAGAATGTTGAATTACATTTCTTCTAGAACATAAATTTGTGTGGTAGATAATATTTACCAGTGATCATCACGTTAGGTTATGCCTACTCCATTTCTCCCCTCCCCTCACCTCAGAATGTACTGTATAATATATGTTTCTGGATATATGTGTATTCTTAAAGACTTTGTACATTTGTCCTAGAAATTTTTGCTGAAATTTATTTCTTACTGTTTTCACTCATGCAGTTCAGGAGGTCTCTCGACCAGGCAGGTTCACTAATTCACTAGAAAGACTCACAGAACTCCACAAAGCTGTTACATTCATCATTACAGTTTATTACAACAAAGTGATACAGATTAAAATTACCAGTAGGAAAAGGCACATAGGGTGGGGTCTAGGCATGAACTTCCAGTTTTCTTTTTTAGGATACTTAGGCAGACAGCACTTTCTTCTCCCTGCACTGATGTGTGGCAACCTGCACATAGTATCGCTGACCTGAACAGCTTACCTAAACCTTTGTGTCCAGCATTTTTATTGGGTGTTATTCCTATAAGCAGGCTGACTGCCCTGTGGCAGACTTTAGTTTCCAGCACCTCCAGAGGTTGAGCTGATACTACGTGGCCCAAGACTTCCACTATAAACCACCTAGTTACCCACACAGGGCATATCTGGCATAGCCCAAGGCTCCCAGGTACACATCAAACAGGATATTCAGAGTGCTTAGAGATTACCTCTTAGGAGCTAGGCAAGGGCCAGATCCCTTTAGGCAAGACTAATCCTTGATTGCAAAGGACACCCCTTGGTCCATTGCCAAGACTCTCTCAACAAAATGATCATATTTCTCTAAATGTCTGTATTTAGTATAGCATTTATATGACAGAGCAACTATCAGTATGAATATGCCTAGTATTTGGAGGAGCAGTCCTGGAGTAGAGCTGGATTTAAGAAACAACTAATTTGTCTGATAAAGCCATGATTTACCTTTTATATTTTTATACTGATTTGATTACTCATTTTCCTCCTTGATCTGTAATTTGTACCTTATGATATACTTGTACAGGAGTGTTTCACATAGAAATTAACTGGTGGTTTACAAAATCCATTTCTTCCTCCTGCCAGTCATTTTCTATCAGCATTCATGTTGAGCAGCCTTTAACTCAGTCTCCCAATACATTTGATCATTAATACTAATTTTACCATGAGGCTTATGTACATAGGGTAGTTGGATCAACAATGCTAGTATTACACCATATTGTGGTATGGTAGTAGATGTATCTGAAAAGTACAAGTCTGGCACGTTACTCGCCAGACTGTACAATTGGTCACTAACAATTGTTTCAGTGTATCATTATATTATATGACAAAATGTCTCCCAGAGTGGTGTAACTCATCAGGTTTAATTACAGGCCTCCATTCAACTTTGTCAAGTCCCAAGAATAGGTGATCTTCGCAAACATATGGTTTTTACCCTTCCAGGCATCTGATAAAATTGAGCTAAGAGAATATCATCTCTTGCTCTGATCCCTTTCTTGAGGCACTAGTATTAATATTGGATGCTTCTTGTTGCTTTACCCATTTATTCATTCCTTTACCCTTAGTTACTATTTCTTCTACCCATTTGCTAGTGATTTTTACTCACACTTTTCTGCCTTTGGAAACTTCTGCCAAACGCCTTTGGAAGGGGCTTTAGATTTGGCCACTCTCCTGGTCCAAGAAGTTTAATTTTTTGCTAAACAACTGAGTTGTACTGTACTTTTTAAATCTATGCATGTAGCTGAATATACAGCTAGTTTATTGCTCCTCATTACTGCATGGTATTCCACAGAACTATATATTTTACTCTTCAGTTCTGAGAGATCATTGCTAACCTTTGAAAAAACAATTTCAACAAAAACATTACACAGTTATTTTTTAACACCTTATAATGAGAAAGTAGAACTCCTCTCTGAAAAGTTTGACGGCTCAGAGAGCAATAAATTATAAGAAGAGCAAAGATAATTTCTGTGTGTGTGTGTGTGTGTGTGTGTATCTTTCAGAAAACATAAAATCAAAAGTGCATATGGAAGTTTTAACCTCAGAAAATGGTAGGATAGGGACATTTTCTTTGAAAGAGATGATGGAAATGAGTGAAGATAAGTTGTAAGATGGAGAAGAAGGATGTTGGGAGTATGTTGAGTACTGGTGATCTCTTTTTCAAAGGAGAAAAGTCTCTCTTCTGAGACTTAAAGGGGAAAGTAATAGTGTTTGACACTTAAAAAGGGGAAAAAATTAAAGCAGCAAATGTAAGGATGTAGGATAGGAGTGTGGAAAAAAACATTTTTGTTGAGAACCCTACTGATAGTGTAAATTTTTTATGCACCCACTCAGCATAGTAGTTGACTGACTTTAAGGATGTTAAGGTTAGATTGTGGGTTTTGTTTTTCTTTTAAAGCTTTTCTTTCCTTTTTTTTTCGTTTTTTGTTTTAATATTTACTCAGAATGAGGAGCAAGAGCAAAGGAGGACCAGAGAGAGAGGGAAAGAGAGAATTTCAAGCAGGCTCCATGCTCAGCACAGAGCCCGATGTAGGGCTTGATCTCACGAACTGTGAGCTCATGACCTGAGCCAAAACCAGAAGTCAGACACCCAACCAGCTGAGCAACCCCAGATTGTGTTATAGTAACAAAATCCTAAAATAGTGGCTTATCACAACAGTAGTTTGTTTTTCCTTACTGCTATTTGATGAATGAGGGTTAGAGTTGGATAAGAGGGGGCTGTGCTTATCAGAGCCACTCAGAGACCCAGGCTGATAGAGAATTGATTTTGATACTTTCAAGCTAATTGCAATGTGAGAATGACAGGTAGCAAATCAGAACAATGGCTTTTAGAAGGTCTACCCAGAAGTTACACATGACACTTCGCTCACATTTCATTGGCCAAAATAAATCACACAGCTACATACAACTTCATGGAAGCAAAGAACTCATGTGCCACAAAAAGGAGAAAACCAGAAATGCTTAGTGAGCAACACTCTTGATATCCAGACAGATACTTTGATGTATGTGGGATTGACAGATCTGTCTGATATAATCTGTCAGTGAGAGTTAAATTTAGGAGAGAGTCCAGGAAGCTTGTAAGGATAATACTAGATAATGTAGAAACACACTATAACCTAGTGAATGCTTCTGTAGCTTTGCTTTTGTTCTTAAACATATGCAAACTATTCATTTGCAGTGTAAGTTGAATCCTCCTATTTCCTCTTTTTGTTTTTGTTTTTGTTTTTGTTTTGTTGTTGTTCCTACGATTTTATTTTTAAGTAATCTCTACACCCAACTTGGGGCTCAAACTCCCAACCCTGAGATCAAGAGTTGCACACTCCACTGACTGAGCCAGCCAGCCACCCTTCCTCTGATTTCTTCTTATTCTTTCTTTGTAACATCTGATTCTTCTTCCTTCCCTACCTCATGCTCTACTTCTGTTTCTATGGTTACCCTTAGTTACCCTAATACCAAATTTCTGTTTTCTGTCCTATTTTTCCTGAGTAGTAGGCCCACAGATTTAGTTGCCAGCTGGGTATTCAAACACCCCAAACTTAACAAAACTGACCTTTTATTAACCATTCCTCTCCATGCTCCCAGTTTTTGTTAAAGGAGCCATAATCTTCTTAATGACAGATTTAAAACTATAGAGTTATTTGTGGTTCTTCCTCTCTCTTACACCTGTCCCTCATCTGTCTCAACATCACTATCTAAATTCAGTTCTTCATGTAGACTTCAGAATAACACCCTAATTTGTCTTTATTCTCAAATTTATTCCATACAACTGATGCCTTACTTTCTAAAGGACAGTACTGCACATTCACTTCCCTTGACTTTCCATAATCTGGCTTTAGTCTTCATTTCCAGTTTTGCTGTTGGCCATATGCATACCACACATTTCTCTCTCTCCGACTCTATTCCCTTTGTACTTTGGATACCTTTATCCCCATCTGAATCTTACCCATCTTTGAAGGTCCAAATGCCACTGCTTTTATGATTTCTTCTTATATTCTCTCTTCACCACCCCCTTTACTCCCGGAGTGGGAAGGAATTTCCCTTCCTCTGAATTTCCATGGCATTTTATCTGAACTGCTCTTATGACCTTGTTACTTAAACTTTCTCCTACATTTACGTGTCAGTCTCCCTAAGCCCAGCTCCTCTGTTGAGAACTCAGAAATAAAAGAAGTACGCTCATGCTCTAGGAGAAAAAGTCTCTTATATGCATCAGTATATCTACTTTCTCTAATAAGTCCTTAGATCTTTTTTCATATGTTGCTTTGGTAGATTTGGAAATTTGTGGAGCTTTTTCATCTCAGGATATTTGGATGTTTTGAGGTGAAAAGAGGATAATTGCACTCTTGTGTTAAGAATTAGGAAAAAATTTATGAAGAGTAAAGTTTTTATGTTAAATAGAGTCATTATAGAAATCATTATAGGGGCACCTAGGTGTCTCAGTAGGTTGAGTATCTAACTTCAGCTCAGGTCATGATCTTGCAGTTCGGGAGTTTGAGCCCTGCATCAGGCTCTGTGCTGACAGCTCAGAGCCTGGAGCCTGCTTTGGATTCTGTGTCTCCCTCACTCTTTGCCACTCCCCTGCTTGCATTCTGTCTCTCTCTCTCTCAAAAATAAAACATTAAAAAAAAAATTTTTTTTTTAAGGTGTCATTATAGGAAACTTGTCCCAAGTTTGCCATGCTTTTCTTGAGCTATCAACCTGAATCATAAAACAGTTGTTTATTCATTGTGTTTTCTAGATACTAGAACTTGGAGGCTTTTATCACAGATGTTAAATAAATGCCAATTTAAAAAAAAAAATCTTTGTTTTTAATTTTTAAAAATTTTTAATTTTTTTTAATGTTTATTTAATTTTGAGAGAGACAGAGTGCAAGCAGGGAAGGAGCAGAGAGAGAGGGAGACACAGAATCCAAAGCAGTCTCCAGGCTCTGATCTGTCAGCACAGAGACGGTTGCGGGGCTCGAACCCACAAGCTGTGAGATCATGACCTGAGCTGAAGTAGGACGCTTAACCGACTGAGCCACTCAAGTGCCCCAGTATTCTTTGTTTTTTAAAACAATTTCAGGCTCTTAGCAAAAGCAAGTATTTTTTCAAAAGTGAATTTCAAAATTAATTTGAGGAAATCTTCTCACTCTTGAATATCCAAGAAGTTGGGTTTTAGTTTGGTTTAAACTTAGTAGTGTTTTGTCAGGCCAGTGGATGGTGCATTAAGAGCCGTCCCTAATTTGGGGGCCCCACAGAAGAGTTAACCTTCAGCAGAATTCGAAATTAGTAGATGTAGGGAAGTTATTAAACTGCACATGGTTATTACATAACCTCAAATAAATCAGTGTAATATTAGCTGAAATAAATATATTGTCAGGGGTCAGAGTTAATTAACCTCAAGTTATAAGTTGGGAAATTTAGAGGTGAAATTGAGACTCTTCCAATAATTGACTCTAAACTGGGTGTGTTTTCCCCCTCTAGACTTCACTTTCTTTCTTTTTTTTTTTTTTTATAATGTTTATTTTTGAAAGAGAGAGAGAGAGAGTGGGCAAGCAGGGAAGGGGCAGAGAGGGAGACCAGAATCCGAAGCAGGCTCCAGGCTCAGCTGTCTGCTAGAACTCTATGCGGACTCAAACTTATGGACCATGAGATCATGACCTGGGCCGAAGTTGGACACTTAACCGATTGAGCCACCCACGTACCGTGGACTTCATTTTTAATTAACAGTGATTATGTGGCTAATAATGTTTCTTTGCAAGGTATTTTTTACTTAAATCCAGTGGTCAGTGATTTGATTTCCAAAATTTTGAATTCTTTTGTATTTTAAGGTAACCAGCTGTACTTGGATGTTTTTAGGTTCAAGGTAAGGATCCATCAGTGGAAGTCACACAGGACCTCATTGATGAATCAGAAGAAGAACGATTTGAAGAAATGCCTGAAACCAGTCATCTGATTGACCTGCCCACATGTGAACTCAATAAACTTGAAGAGATTGCTGACTTAGTTACCTCAGTTCTCTCCTCACCTATCCGTAGGGAAAAGCTGGCTCTGGCCTTGGAAAACGAAGGCTATATTAAAAAACTACTGCAGCTGTTCCAAGCTTGTGAGAACCTAGAAAACACTGAAGGCTTACATCATTTGTATGAAATTATTAGAGGAATCTTATTCCTAAATAAGGCAACATTGTTTGAAGTAATGTTTTCTGATGAGTGTATCATGGATGTCGTGGGATGCCTTGAATATGACCCTGCTTTGGCTCAGCCAAAAAGGCATAGAGAATTCTTGACCAAAACTGCAAAGTTTAAGGAAGTTATACCAATAACAGACTCTGAATTAAGGCAAAAAATACATCAGACTTACAGGGTACAGTACATTCAGGACATCATTTTGCCTACACCATCCGTTTTTGAAGAGAATTTTCTTTCTACTCTTACATCTTTTATTTTCTTCAACAAAGTTGAGATAGTCAGCATGTTGCAGGTAAGTAAACTAAAGTGTTCTTATATTATTTTAGGTATTCTCCTTAATAGTTAAAGCTGGTGTTCATTACTTTTTGAAAGTTTTCTTTTGTTTACTTTAAGTGTACTATTGAGCATAGAAAATAGAGCTTTATCTCTTTTTTTTTTTTTAAGTATTTTTTATTTTGAGAGGGAGTGCATTTACTAGTGGAGGGAGGGGCAGAGAGAGAATATCCCAAGCAGGCTCTGCACTGTCATCACAGAGCCTGTCGTGGGGCTCAGTCTCACAAACCATGTGATCACAACCTGAGCCAAAATCAAGAGTTGGATGCTTAATCAGCTGAGCCACCTAGGTGCCCCAAAGGAAAGAATCCTTTCATAATGTGACCTTTTAAATTTTTAAGTGTCCTATCATGTAAATTTTTTTAACTTCATTTTTGCATGCATTTAGAAAATTATAAAATATATATGACAAAATATTCATCATTTTAACCTTTTTTTATGTATACAGTTCATAGCATTAAGTACCTTCTTAGTGTTATGCAACCATCACCATTGTCCATTTCCGGAACTTTTTTATCATCCCAAACCAAAGCAGCTGTTTCTAAGATTATTTTTAGTCCATTTTGTGAGATCTAGTTATTATTGGGGGGATAGTACATATGAATGTGTGTGCTTAAAGTTTTCCAAATAATTCAAATGTGTAGTCAGCACATCTAAATTAACATTTGTTAATTTTCAGGAAATGATAACTAGATTATTTGCTGTGTGAGGTTGGTTTTAATCTGTCTCCTTGAGTTGTAAAATAGTTTATACCATGTTTAGCATGTTAATCCTTTATATGCTAACAGTGTAATAAGGAGGAATTTGAAGATTTTCCTTTACTTGTGGTAGTATACTATACCCACAGTTTCCTGCATAACTGTCTTTGTTATGTCCATATCACTGAATAAGTTTCTTGAGCAGCTTCTATATACATAGTGTAGTAGTGGTTCTCAAGTGTGTTCTAGGGGCTCCTAAAGCCCTTTCAGAGTTCTTTGGGGTTTTTCCTTTTCCAACTTCTTGTCAGTGTGAGGCTGTATTTTCTTCTTGTACTTCAAAATATTGTATTGCAACAGATTGAATGTCAAAGAAGATGTGAGAATGTAGTTTTCTTCTATTAAGCCAAACATTACAGAGATTTGCAAAAATGTAAAACAGAGCCACTCTTTTTTCTAAATTTATAAAATTTTTCATAAATATATTTACATAAACTTATATCTTATTTTTAAAACAAATTAGTAAATGTTTTTAAATGTCTCTGTTTTTGTTGTCAGTATTGCCAAACATAATCCACATAATAAAACTCTCTGGGGTACTCCATAAGGTTTAAGAGTTTAAGAGATCCAAACAGTTGAGAGTTTCTGACTTAGTACTTAGGTCTTAGTTGTGAGATTCCGTTTTATGATGTTAACAGTCATCATTCATCTTTCTGTTGTTACTTTACTTTTTGTATAGGGTTTACTTCTTTAGATCATGCTTTCACCTAGCAGTTTTCCTTATTCCACAATAATAAGTATAAGGGAAAATAGACTTATGCATGGGGTTCCATTTGTTATACATGAGACCTGCTTTTTAAAACCGTTTGTACTATACAATTCAGGGTGCCATTTCACTTGCTGACAGAAAAACAGTTACAGTCTCAGGAGTTTGGAAATAGACCTACAGTCAATATAGCTGATGTAAAGAAAAGAACCCAGTGACAGAAGCTTAAGTGCAGAAGCTTTCAAATGACTGCTTTGACATCAGAAGGGGTTCCAAATCCATAATAATAAATCATAAATGCTTTATATACTTAAAAATTATGCAAACTAATCTGTAAGTATTTGAACTCTTTATGTCAGTTTATATATTTTCTCATAGATCTATTTGTAAAGGCTATAATTATATAAATCAAGCATAGCTTTAAGAAAAGAAAGTCTTACTCATTTCTGGTCCGTGAGATACATTTATGAAGTAGATACTGTGAACTACCTGTTGCATATCTAAGGTTTAGCACTTAGTTATCTCTCCATTTCAGCAGTGATGCTGAATTCTGTTTTCTGTTCTCAACAGTATGTGAAAAGAAAAGAATTACGATTATGGTGAGTGACCTCTAAAGGCTCATTTCCTAAAGCCCACCTCTGAGGTTTCCATGTAGAAATTTTTTGGCTAAGTATTAGATGTTTCCAGATACCCTTCTAGCTAACTAGGATACGTATCTATAGCTTCTTAAATGAGTATTGGCCTACTGTTGTATGAGTTACATAAGCAAGTGCAAATGTAAAGATTGTATCTATCTGGACCAAAATGAGTTAGTGTAAAGGTACATAACATAACTCCTAGCCTAAATTAGGGTAATTAACTGAGAAATTACATGAAAGCACTTACTGTGGTCACTGGCTCCTGGTATGTACTTTAATACATGTTGAGATTCTCTAAAGCTTGATTAGGGCATAAGAGTTTAGTTAACCTGAATTTTCTAGCTAATTGCATATGAAAATCCCGTGTGCCCAGAATTGAAATTTATACTTAAAAATGTTTTTTATGAATTAAATCCCTAAAACCAATAAATTGAGGTTATTTTCACACAGCTACAGATTAAAGTCCTTTTCAAAACAAGAAGTTTTAACTTCCTTCACTAGAAATGATTGAGGATAGGTATCTCAAATGTTAACATTTTAATACATTACATGTTATCTCCACTATTCCATAAATAAGAGTTGAGCTGAACACAAACCCAGTAAAAATCAGTGGTTTTATTTCTTGCTTAACATATTTTGTGGATTTCAGCTTACTAAAAAAGAAATTTCTAAACTTTCATCCCACTTACTAAGGAGCTATGGTAAAATCTCTTCATGCCTTTAAGGAAAAATTTACAATAATTCAGTTCTTCATTTTGTTTCAGAAGTTTTTGGATTCATGTAAGAATTTAACATATTACATTTTATCTTACTAGATTTGGCATAGTCTAGTTTGTGTGTGTGTTTTACTTTGGTTTGTTTCATTACTTTGAACTAGTTAGAAATCTGTCCTGTAGTCTATTTTACATGGTGAGAGTAACAAAAACCAGATCGTGCAGGTGACGTGGATTCTAATAATTTTTTTAAAATGTTTATTTATTTTTGAGAAACAGCACTAGTGGACAAGGGGCAGAGAGCAGGGGACACAGAATCCGAAGCAGGCTCCAGGCTCTGAGCTGTCAGCACAGAGCCCGACACTGGGCTCAAACTCACAGGCTGTGAGATCATGACCTGAGCCTAAGTCGGCCGCTTAACCGACTGAGCCATCTGGGCACCCCCGTGACCTGGATTCTAAATCCATCTCTGTCACTAGCCCTTTGGATAATGTCCACTCTTTGGGCATCAGTCTTTTGAAATTTAAAATTGGACTAGGCAATCTCTGTAATCTCTTAAAGTCTGATCTAATTCCAACTTTCTGTCTTTACATGAGTCTAGTAATGGTGGATGGGTTCTGGGTTTGGGTTTTTTGTTTTTTAACGTTTTATTTATTTTTGAGACAGAGAGAGACAGAGTATGAACAGGGGAGGGGCAGAGAGAGAGGGAGACACAGAATCTGAAACAGGCTCCAGGCTCTGAGCTGTCAGCACAGAGCCCGACACAGGGCTCGAACTCACGGACGGTGAGATCATGACCTGAACCGAAGTCGGATGCTTAACCGACCAAGCCACCCAGGCGCCCCGGGTTTTTTGTTTTTTAAAGTAAACTCTACACCCAATGTGGGCTCAAACTCACGACCCCAGGATTAAGAGTTGCATACTCTACCAGCTGAGCCAGCCAGGTGCCCCCGGGATTTGGGAGTTTTGAGCGCGTGCCTGTTTAATTCAAAGAAAAGTTTGATTCACTTTTTTAAAAAAGGCCCCCTTTTTCCCCATAAGGTTTTGTTGTGTAATTCAAAAAGACAGCCACACACAATTTGACTGAAAATAGTTACAAAGGCTTTTAGGGGTGCCTGGGTAGATCATTCGGTTAAACTTCAGACTCTTGGTTTCTGCTCAGATCATGATCTCATGGTTCGTGGGTTTGAGCCCTGCTTTGGGCTCCACACAGTGCAGAGCCTGCTTGGGATTCTCTCTCTCCCTCTCTTTCTGCCCCTATCCTGCTTGCTCTCTCTCTAAAAATAAACTTAAAAAAAAATTTTTTTTAAACAAAGGCCTTTATGAAAAAGAAGAACTGAAGTGATCTAAAGAGACTAGTTTAATTGGAGAACCAGGTATTTAGTGGGAGACATTACAGTTATATTTATGAAACACTTTAAGCTGTCAATTAATTGCTTTTTTACTAGTGCACTGAACAGAGTGCTTTTGTAGAGTATTACAAGAATAAGATTAGAAATCAGAAAAAATATATATACCAGGAATTAGAAAACATTCTCCTAGCAGACGGTAATACTTGAAATTCCCTCCCTAATACATTATGCAGTTCTAGCTTTCAGCACACAAATAATGAATCATGTAAGAAATTGCATTTATCAAAGAAGTGGAACTATTTTCCTATGAAAATATTCTTTAAAAAGTTAAAGATCCTTAGAGAAGAAAGGAGGATTTAATCTGAGAAAGATTCAAGAAGAAAAAAAAATTATAAAAGGTTTAAGTGGAGGTAAATGTGTATTCACCAAAACCTAAAATATTGAGATAAAAAGTATTTAGAAAAAGTGATTTGAGGGATAAGTATAAGATTGCATATGCAGTTGAATTCTCTCAGAAATAGATGAGTCAGGCCATAGTATATAAGGTCTAGAAGTCAGCAAAATAGAGAACAAAACAAACACCATTCTGAGTCAGACTAATGAATGGGTTTGTCTCTCAGTATTCTTTAAGTAACACTGATGGATGGTTAGTGGGAGAGTATGTTACATCTTCTGTGATTGTATCTAGTAGTCTTCATTCATTTTTTTATATATGCTTTATCTTATTTTTTTTAAACTTATTTAAGAGATTGAAACTGCTTCACAGATGATCCAAGCAAAAAGGCAGGTATTTAAGGTACATCCTTAACATGTTATAATTTGATTTTTTTTGTCAACCACTAAGTCAAAAATTCTAAGAACATGCTACTTTAATTAAAGTTAATACAAATTGTATTTCATAAAAGTGAATTTTAAAAATAAGTGAAATTTAAAAGCACAATATTTTTTAGCAGATCTTGATGGATCTCCACAAAGTGGATTTCAATATTCATGTCATTTTTTTCTTTAGTAATTTAATAGTGCACTCTTATTGTGGAAAACTAGAAAATAAAGATAAGCAAAAAAATTGCTCATAATCCATCACCAAAAGATAATCACAATTAACATTTTAATGTTTCTCCCTTTTAGACTTTAGACACAAATTTATATTAAAAATAAGATTATACAGTATGTACTATACTGTATTTTTGTTTGTCCTTGTAAACAGTGCTTAGAGAAATTAACATATATCTGCCTTTTAATACCTCAGAGTCATCAGTGTGAAAAGCAATTATTGTAGTGCTTTATCATTTCACTGTGTCCTTGGGGACCACAAGAAAATATAAGCCTGTACCCCAAATAACCCTAAATTATATTTCATGAGTTCTTGTGTTTTAAAAGGTTTTGCAGTCCAGTCTTACTGCTGCCAGAATTCTGTCTCCTTTACTGTTGTCCCTGTGCCGTATTTGTAATTCATTTTTCTAATCTTCAGTGGACCGACAATGAACTCTTCAAACTTGTTTGAATTACATTTAAATTAAGAATAAATAAATAGACCCTGAGAAGGAGCTACAGTGTCTCTCAGTTAAAATGCATGAGTTTTGGGGCACCTGGGTAGCTCAGTCGGTTAAGTATCCAACTTTCCCTCACATCATGATCTAATGGTTCATGAGTTTGAGCTCCACATGGGGTTCTATCCCCCTCTTTCTCTATCCCTCCCCCGTTCGTGCTCAGTCTCTCAAAGATAAATAAATATTTTAAAAAACTAAACTAACCTAAAATAAGTGAGTTTTCATGCATTACCTAAAACAACTGGTTATTTTTGGTCTCCAAATGATTCTTCATAGCTGAGGTTTCTGGTTAAATGAGGTATTAGTGTATGTATAACTAATAATAAATGGTATAATCAGGGTTGAAAACTATAACATGAATATGCCCTGGAATTTTAAGGCTTATGATGAAACTATTAGGTTTTCAGCTACTTTTATTATAATTTGTGTAAATCATGTAAGTGAGTATAACTTTATACTTTTGTTAGACTATTTCATAGTAATTATTTCTTCTCGTGTAGGAAGATGAGAAGTTTCTGTCGGAAGTTTTTGCACAATTAACGGATGAGGCTACAGATGATGATAAACGGCGTGAATTGGTAAGTTATTTATTCTTGAAATTCAAACCTTTATTTTTTTTTAAGTTTATTTATTTTGAGAGAGAAAGTGTGAGTGGGGGAGGGGCAGAGAGGGAGAGAGTAAGAATCCTAAGCAGGCACTGTGCTATCAACACAGAGCTTGATGCAGGGCTCCAACTTGTGAACGATTAGATCATGACCTGAGCCAAAGTTGGACACTTAAACCAACTGAGCCACCCAGGCGCCCCTAAATTCAAACCTTTGAAGTGCACTTACTCTTGGCTAATACAACTTTTAATATTGAATTTGTTAAGAGAGAATTTTTTATAATTAAGATGAAAAGTACACATTTATTCTATAAAATGATTACTCTCAAAGTTTCTCAAACTTATTGTTTTGTATATTTGCCAGTTTCTTAAAGTATTTTGACATGTGTTTTTTTCCTCCAGTGAGGGAATTCATGTGCTTAAAAATCCCCAAATAAGATATGGGGTTTATGTTAGGACACAACTACAAACTCATACATTTTTATGGTTGTAGATACATTATAGAACGGCTCTTTTCAAAAAACAAAACAAAAGGTAAGGACAGTACTTCTTGAATACATGAATGATAAGTAATTTGGTTCTTGGAAATGTTTTTTTCTTTTGAATGTATGTATTTTCTGAGATACGAACCATGCTTTGGAGGAAGAGAATAATGATTGCTACTTACCAGCAGTTTGTCATTTTCTTTAAACATTATAATCAGGTACTTGGGTTTTAAAAAGTAATGAGAGATTACAGGTTTAAATTAGCCAAGTCATCTTGGTGTAGGTAATAGCCTACTCAGTTTTCTCATTTAAAAAATTAGGCCTTTAAACTCGGGAATCTTTTAATGTCCTTTCCAGTTCTTATAAATGAAATTGTACTTTTGAGAGCTGTCTGAGAACCCAGCTACCATTTATTTTATATAGCATGTTTCTACAAAAATACATGTTCTAATTCAAAATACATACCTTACATGACATTTTTACAACTGAATCATGAATTGAAAATACTATATGTATATTCACTCTCTGAGACTCCACATACAACATGTACACTGTATGCCTTGGGAGAGTTCATCGTTCATTTTGTGGAAATAATGCGAAGCTTAGTTTTAGTGGGATGCTAGTTTTTAAGATGTTCTTTACAGGTTTTGAGGGGCCAAGATACCCTGAAGAGGCAAGGTCCTTCAGAAGGGCATATCATGCTATGGTATATCACATTAAAGTGAGCCCAAGTTTGCTGTTATGTGTGTCAACTTCTCACTATACTTTCTAACATTGCAGGTTAATTTTTTCAAGGAATTTTGTGCATTTTCTCAGACATTACAACCTCAAAACAGGGATGCATTTTTCAAAACTTTGGCAAAATTGGGGATTCTGCCTGCTCTTGAAATTGTAATGGTAATTATCCAACTTCTTTTCATGTTTTTGAAGTTGTGAATTTCTCGTACCTTTATATTACATATGTGAAAGTATTTATTATAGTAATGCATATTGAATTGTATAGTTTAGGTTATGATTCACTTGATAGTGAATTACTACCAATGTGTTCCATCTTCAGATTTTTATTAACTTGAATTTGTAATATTAATATGTAAGCACTTGGATATAATATGGCTTCAAGTGAATTAAAATCCCACGTGTGTTTTCAAGACTATTATCTCTTCTGTAGCAATATTAAGTATGTTTTATAGAAATTTTTAAAATGTCTTTCCTTTTTAGACCAGTGAGAGTAGAGTAAGGGCAGACTGGACCAAAGCAGCTCAATGTCTTTCCTTTTTAGACCAGTGAGAGTAGAGTAAGGGCAGACTGGACCAAGGCAGCTCATTCTGCAATATGGGTTAGGGCAGTGGTTCTCATATATATCTGTTTATGATTTTTATCCATTGGTATTGTATGAAAAATTAAAAATATTTATTTCATTTTAAAATGATAAATATAAATAATATAACTTATAAAAATAATTTTTCAGAACAAAACATTTTAGTGGAAGAGTGGCATTTCATTTTTTTTTTTTTTTTTTTTGGCAATCTCTTTAACATTTGGTTTAACAGAAGACAGCTAGATTCTCATAGCAACTTCTGCATTTAATTTGTTGTGATATCATATGTCTTATAGCCTCTGGAAAACCCCACTATACTTGTGATATACTGAGAGTGAAAAGGGCTGATAATGCCCTAGGATTATTTATTATTATGAAAATAGTTTTTAATTTCATGTGGTTCCTGAAAAGGGTGTTGGACACCTCACCAGGATTCCCTGGACAACACTTGGAGAACTGCTGAGTTAGGGAATGTGTTCAGAATCACTTGGGAGATTTTGTAACTTACGAGTCATGTATCCTTCATGTTATGGATCAGTACCTTAGAAAACTAAGTTGTGGAAAAAGAGTGAAAATACCCAGTATTTTCAAAAGCATCCTCTATTAGGAGAGTCATAAAAGAATCAGTTACTAAAGAGTAACTGGCAAATAAATCCAGGACCAATGATGGATTCTGGAAAGTTATGGAGTCTTAACTAGGTAACATCATTCACATTTTGCATATATTTAAATCGAAAAAAATTTCTGTACAGTATTTGTAAAGTATTTCTTTATAATCCCATGTTCATTCTTACATTTAAATTCCCTGAATATTTATCTTCGTGGTGGTAAAAACTGGCACAAACTAATCATTGAGCTGCTTAAAAGTTTTTTATATTTGTAAAATAAAAAGAAGTATAGGATGGAGAGATTATACATTTTGAATCCAGTACAATGTCTAATTCCAAAAAGTTGGTGTGTATAGATTTGGGAAAGAAAAGGAACACAGCACAGTTTTTGTTAAGTCTCTAAGTAACCTAATTTTCCTTTTATTAGGGCATGGATGATTTGCAAGTTAGATCAGCAGCTACAGATATATTTTCTTATCTAGTAGAGTTTAGTCCATCTATGGTCCGAGAATTTGTAATGCAAGAAGCCCAGCAGAGTGATGATGTAAGTAATAATGCTATGATTATGTGTGAATTACCTGTAGAGTAGTGTTGGCATACTATTGAGAGAAAAGGTTTAACTACAGTCTTAATCTTCAGTGAAGCAAAATAGTAGATTTCTGATCATTTGTGACATTAGCAAGCCCAGAATATGTGGCATTTGATTTATTTTACAAACTGTATTCAAACTCGTATTGAGATAAATATATTACAACAGAATCGAATTATTTAAAAAAGTTCAAGTGCTAATGAGGTATAATTTCAAACCCTTAGCTCAGGCACTTACCTGGTAAAACCAGCAAATTGTTTTCCCTTGTTTAAATGTGTCTTTTTTTTCCCCATGTGAATGAATGTTTAATAATGAGACCAATGTGTTTTCCCACTATGGAAATACTTAAACTTTTCCTTTAAACTGTTTAAGAACGAAATGAACATAGAACTATAATTTAAAGTAGTCTTTCTTATATCAAATACGTTTTAGTATTAAGAAGAAAATGAGTATAATTATGTTCCTTCTTAAAGAAGATTTTGATTCCCATTGTATGATTTCTCATTGCATGAGTTACTTTTGAATTAAAATACAGTTGCTGTTTTGTGTTTAATCTTTTAATTTCTCCTTAGATTTTTACATTCTTTGTTAGATATTTCCAGGGTATTTCTTTTTAAAGTCGTTTTATTTTAGAATCAGTTTGAGCTAATGCTACAGTTTTAGGCAGTAGAAGAAAGAGGAAAAAATCTTTAAGTATATTTTAAGGGTTTTTTTTATTAAACCCAAAAGGTGTTAAATCTGACTTTAAAGAAAGTCAGATACCTAGTTTATTAGTTTATAATCTCACTATTGGTATGTGTATCTTAGTGCCAGCTTTACAGAAAGTAACTCTGAAATTAACACTCTTAATTGCTGCATCCTCAGTGATAATGCATTGATTAAGGACATCCATCATAAAATCTCTTCAGGCGAAGAGAATAATAAACTAATTTTTAGAATTCTTTACTCTGAAAGTTTTTATTTGTTTTCTTTAGAAATACTTCCTTGTTTACATTTAATTGATGGATGAGACTTAGAGAAGCACTTACTGATTTTTAACTATGAAAAGTCCCTTTCTCAGTTTTTCATGTTGATAGAATCCTAATCTTCAAGGTCTTTCATTTCTCCAAATTTTCTGAGATCTAGCAGTTTAACAGTTTAAAAATGTGTTGCCTCCAAATAGTTGAGTTAGCCCACAAAAGAGGATAGATTTCTCTCTTTTTTTTTTTTCCTTCAAAATTGAGGATTCTACAATTCTACATTGGGTTCCTGGTAACCTTTAAAAAGAGAAGACTTAAACTGTGTATTTGGTGGGCAGTTGATATTTTGATGGCCTTTTAAAATAAATGCACAGCATTCAAACTTTTCTTTCCAGTATTATGGAGCAGATTTGGTTTTAGAACTTGGATTACATATTAAAGTATGTGTTGAGACACAGGAAATATTAACATTTTTTACCATAGTCATTATTTCTAAGCTAGAAGGATAGATTTAGTGATAATTGCTGTCTTTTTATTCTGCCACAGATTTAACATATTTTTATGTTAATGCCCTCCGAAACATTTAGTAAAACTTATTTTAGGATATGACTGGGTAAGTAATCCAGCTATTATTCAACCACTTATTTTGGCAGGTATTTGCATTGTATTTCTCACTTAGGAATATATTCATATTGTTAATTTTTTTAGGTATGATAATAGCATTGAGTTTTTTTTTTCTTCTTAAGAGTCCTTATCTTGTAAAGATTTATACTGAAATAATTATATATAAGGAATTTACTTTAAAATAGTTCTGGGAGATATAATTTGCCTTAATAAAGTTAAAAATACATAAGCTAATCTCTTAGAATTAACTGTTCAATATTTTATTATTATTTTTTTTAATGTTTATTTATTTTTGAGAGACAATGTGAGCAGGGGAGGGTCAGAGAGAGAGAAAGAGACATAGAATCTGAAGAGGCTCCAGGCTCTGAGATATCAGCACAGAGCCCGACATGGGGCTTGAACTCACAAGCCGTGAGATCATGACCTGAGCCAAAGTTGGACACTTAACCAACTGATCCACCCAGGCGTCCCAACTGTTCAATATTTTATATTGAACATAATCATGTTTCTTAAAATTGCATCCATTTTTTAACTTCTTATTTTGAAATAATTTTAAATTTACAGAAAATTTAAAATTCTGTATTAATTCACAATTAATAGTATGAAGAACTCCTATATACACTTCATCCAGGTTCCCCAGTTGTTAATATTTTATCTCTAATTTGCTTTATCATTTTCTTTCCTTGCTTATGTTTATATGTACACATTTACATACAAACATAATTATTTTTCGTTCTAAACCATTGAAGAATAAGGTACAGAAATGATGACACAATGCCTTTTTACCCCTACTTCAGTGTCTATCTATAATTATGTTTATAATGATCAAAATCAAGAAGTTAATATTTTTACGGTGGTATATCTAACTGCAGTCCTAATTCAGATTTTGTCATTATCCCAAAATGTTCATCTTAGCCAAGACAAAAATGAAAACTTTCTGCTCCAGTATTCAGCAATTTGGTTTTATCTAATGTTTCCTCATGATTCGAGTTAGGTTATTTATTTGTGACAGGAATGGTGCAAAAATAATGTTTCCTTCAGTGCATCCCATCAAGAAATTCCCTCAAATTTAAAAACTGAACTTACGGGTATTTTTGTTCAGACTGTTATGCCATTGCACAGACTTAAGGAGTTGGACCATTTAGTTCTGTAGAATTTGAAGAGCTATTTTTGCATTCTTCTAACATGTCAGAATGGATTAAAAGAAGTATTATTTCTCTAATACTTGCAGGCCTTCAAGTTGCAGAACAAATTTCACATGCATTATTTTCTAATAATTCTTACATTCACATTAAAAAAAAAATGTTTCCACAATATCCATCAGTTATTTTTATTCTACTTCAGAATAATGTTCCCACTCTTGTCATTCTTTTTTTCTTGTTTACTATATTCATGGAATCTAAGATACATGGATGCTAATATTTTTTTATCTTACCAGAGAGTGCTAGTGGAAAATATTTATTTGACTTTGTCATGGTTGCTACTTGGCTGATAGTGACTGTCTAATACCGTGGATTATAAAATGTATCTCAATATCATACTTTAAAAACCAGTATGTGCTTCTAAGAATAGTGTGAGGTTGAAGTGTGGTAATGAAACAAATGAGGATATCATTTCTCTAAAACTTTGATTTAGAAATTATTAAAACCTTGAAAAAATCTCCCTGAAACCTTGGTTAAATTCACTTAAATGTTGCTATTTAGGTGAAGGATAGCAAAATTTTCTTAAAAGGCCAAAACATAAATATGACTTGGTGGGCCTTATGGGCTCTGTTGCAGACTCAGCCTTGCCGTTGTAGTATGAACTGTCTGTAGATGGTTTGAAAACGAATAGTATAGCTGTATTCTTACTGTAAAAATTTATTTACAAAGTAGGCAACGAGCAAAGTAGTTTTGTAGTTTGCCAACCCCTGACTTACACCCCTTTCTTAGAATATTGTAGGTCAATGATGGTGGCATTTAGAGGCTGACTCTGATTTGAAGGTTACAAATGCAGAAGTTTCTATGGCAGTGTAAAAAGAAGTAAAAATAAAAAAGAAAAGAAAAGAAAAAAAGACCATAGGAATAAGCAGGTTTTAATGGGGAGGGAGTCACTGGGCCCTCTTATTTAAAACTATAAGTTTAAGGGGGAGCAGATTTTAAAAAATGTGTATCTATAAATTTAAGACGGTGTTCTCTTGAATAGATTTTGGTGCTCCAAGATTGATACATATTCACTGGAGTTACTATATAATGGTTTATTTGCGCATCAGGTCATCATTTAGATTTTGAAGAAGGAATTTTCCAGTGGTTTTTTTTGTTTTTGTTTTGTTTTACATCTTCATTATTTTGCTGCACTTGTTTGAGCATAATTTTTTTTTTGTTTTTTCCTAGCCTAATAAATGCCATTGTTGGAGAAGCAGGTTTAGGAAAAATGGATTTGTACTCATAGTATTTTAATGCCAGTAAAGAACTCTAGCAGACAGAAACTAGACCATTCAACTCTAGCTGGCTTAAATTTTGAAATAGTCGTCCAGCTTACAGTGATTTTCTGTTCCCTTTGTTCTGCCTTTAGAGACATAATGGGCCTTGGTGGGAAAGTTAATAAGGGAGAGTTAATAAGGTCACTTAGATAGCTACTTATTGGCTATACCCCAGTTAGAGAGACTGGGTCCTTTGATTCAGCTATTCCTTCTGTTCACCAGGGCTTGCTCTATTGTATTAAGAAATGAAACATGCTGTACAGACAACTTTCTCTATTGTATTAAGAAATGAAACATGCCGTACAGACAACTTACAATGTTGGTAATACTTTTAGTTAATTGATAAATGTTCAACCATTCATTCTTTTGCCTAGGAGCTATTTGTTCATTGTTTCTGAAAGATACTGTTACTTTTGAGTGGATACAGTCATGTACTGCAGTAGACTAATTTTAATTGTTTACTGAGATGGGTATACCTCTGGAATAAGACTGTCTAGCTGTTCTATACTGCTCTGTGAGACAGAATCTCTAAATCTGTGGTTAATTCTAATATTATAGAAATTGATTTTTACTTAGTTTGGCAGAATCCGGTAATATAATAAAATAATAATAATAGAACCTAACCTGTATCATAAGGCTTTTTTTTCCCTGTCTCTCAGTGTCTTTCACTGGCTGATGTATTACCACTTGTAGCTTCATATATTTTGTCTAGCTTTTTGTTGTTGTTCCAGGTAAAAGACAAAAATTTAGTTCCTATCACTCCATCTTGACCAAAAGCAGAAGTCTGGTTTTGTTTTTATTTTCAGAGCAAATTTTAGTGCAAAAGTCTGGCCCTTATCACAGAATTGGAAAGTTTGTGGATTCATGTCTCTTCTGTGTTTTCTTTAATAAATTATTTTTGTTTCATTAAAGTGACACAAGGTAGCATTAAAAAATAAACACATCTGACACAAGGATTCAGAAGCCAACTTGTTTTAAGACTTTTCACTGTATGTGGCAATTAGTATTCTTGATTGTGAGAAATTCCCATATTTTGCCATTTTCTCCCCTGCATCTTTTTTTTTTTTTTTTGTCTAAGTGTGATTGTTTTTTTCCTTTTCTTTAACAATGAAACTGTAATAATCATTTTAAAGAGTACTCTCTAGTTTCTGTGATGATGGAAATGTTGAGACCTGTGACAGAAGAGGAGGATAAGGAATTAATGTATTACTTAAAAATGGCTTTGGCTTCATATATCAGAAAAACCAGGAATGGCATCAGCAAGATGACAGAATAGGAAGTTCCAGGTCTCATCCCCACAACAGAAACCAGTTTAACAACCATTAACAGATAAGAATGCCTCCATGAGACTTCCAGAGTCCAGGTTAAAGGTTGTAGCATTTTAGTGAAGCACGGAAATTAGAAAAGATGCATTGGAAAGAGTAAGAACTGTTTCACTTTACCATTGTCACTTCTCAACATAGCACAGCACCAGAAGAGATCCTCTGGGCCTCTCTGGGGAAAGGGAGAGCAAAGTGAGTGAGAGTCTGACATCCCCAGCCTTTCAGAACATTACCCATGAAGGTCATTTCTTTCATGTCCTACCCAGATTACTGAAGAATCACCCCACAACAGCTAAGAACAAAGAAAAGGAGCAGTGGCTCTCAACATTACCACACAGATGTCAGTAACTGGTCCATTACCCGAGTAATGAACTCCATCAGCTGACCCAGCCAAAATCTCTGGCTAGGCTGACTAGTGAAGAACTTTCCCTGCCAAAGCCAGTCTGCAAAGACTGAAAGAAATAACTACTTCTTTAGATGGGCAGACATCAGTGCAAGATTACAGTGATTAGGGAAACTTGATACCACCAAAGAAACAAAAGTTATGAATAATGGAAAACTGAACTGCCTGACAAATAATTCAAAATAATTGTCATAAAGAAGCTCAGTGAGCTGTAAGAGTACACAGAAAACTAAATGAAATCAGGAAGACAGTACATGAACAAAATGAGAGTTTAGCAAAGACAGAAACTATAAAAAAAGCAAAAGAAATTGTACAGCTGAAGAATAATACATTGGCTAAACTGAAAAAAAGTAATAAACAGCTTCAGCAGCCAACTCAAGCAGATAACAAAAATCATACAACTCAAAGATAAGCCATTTTAAATTATCCAGTCAGAGAACCACAAGAAAAAAGAATGAAAAATAGTGGAGGAAACTTGTATCAATTGTGGGACACTATAGAGAAATACAGTATACACATTACGGGAACCTCAAAGGAGAAAAGAAAGGCAGAAAGCATATTTAAAGAAATAATGGCTAATACCATCAAGTCAGGGGAGAGATACGGTCATCCAGGTGCATGAAGTTTATATGTCCTCAAATAGATTCAACCCAAAGAAGTCTTCACGAAGGCACGTTACTATAGAACTGTCAAAAGTGATGGAGCAGCAAGACAAAAAAACACCTCTAATCACATACGAGGAAACTCCCTAAGTCTCAGCAAATTTCTCAGCAAAAACCGTGGAAGTCAGGAGAAAGTAAGATGATATATTCAAAGTGCTGAAAGAAAAAACTACTGAGACTACTTCACCTGGCATTACTAGACCTGCCTTACAAGACATGCTACAGAGAGTTCTTTTTTTCCCCCCCAGTTTTTGTTTATTTGAGAGAGCGTGCACATGCACACAACCAGTGGGGGGTGGGGAGAGATGGAGAGAGAAGAGAATCCCAAGCAGGGTCCGTGCTATCAGGTCAAAGCTTGAGATGGGGCTTGATCTCACAAACTTGAGATTGTGACCTGAGCCGAAATCAAGAGTTGAATGGTTAACTGATTGAGCCACCCAGATGCCCCTAAAAGGAGTTGAAATGAAAGAACACTAAACAACTACAAGAAAGCATATGAAAGTATAAATATCACTGGTGAAGGTAAATATGTAGATAAATACAGAATAAGTAATACTCTATTGGTGTTATATAAATCAGTTTTAACCCTAGTATAAAAGGTAAAAGACAAAATATTAAGAATAACTATTTATAGTTTATATCTATTTTTAATAGCTACACAATATGGAAAAATAGATTGTGATGTCAATTTCATAGTATGTGGATTGGGAGTAAAAGTGTAGAATTTGTTTGCAATTGCTGGTGAGATGTTAATATTCGAATATGTAAGGAATTCCAGCAATTCAGTAGGGAAAAAATCAACCCAGTTTGAAAACAGGCAAAAGAGCTGAATAGATATTTCTCCAAAGTACACATACATCTTTTAGAATGGCTGTTACCAAAAAATAAAAAGATAAAAAGTCTTCACAAGGATATGGAGAAAGGAACCTCTTGTATACTGATGATGAGGATATATTGGTGCTGCCATCAGAAAACAGTATGGAAGTTCCTCTAAAAATTAAAGTAGACTACTATATGATCCAGCAATCTTGCTTCTGTATATAAATCCAAAAGATCTTGAAGAGATACCTGCACTCCCATGTTCAGTGTAGCACTATTCACAATAATCAAGGTATGTAAGCAACCTAAGTGTCCATCTGCAGATGAATGGATAAAGAAAACTTGTTACACATGTACAGTTGAACATTATTCAGTTTTAACAAAAACAAGAAATCCTGCCATTTTTGACAACTTGGATGAACCCCAGTGAACACTTTACCAAGTGAAACAAGCCAGACACAGAAGGAAAAATACATGATACACCTTGTATGAGGAATAAAAAATAAACTTGAATCAGAGAGTATAATGGTGCTTGCCAGTGGATGTGGAAGGTATTAATCAAAGGGTATAGAATTTATACAGGATGAGTAAGTCCCAGAGACCTACTGCACAGCATAGTGCCTATAATTAAGAATATTATATACTTAAAATTTTGCCAAGAGAGTAGATATTATGTTAAATGTTGTGTTTTCATCATACAAAAAAAGAAAACCCAACCTAAAATAGTTTTACTTAATAAAGGTTTTATTTTGTTAATGTCACAATAAGTTGAAAAGCAACTCCCAAGATGCCCTTAGATCCCCATCTCGTTATGCCCAATCACTTTCATCTTCTGAGCCGGTCATTCTCATTTTCTGGTTTTAATGTCTGTTACTTTGAGGTTGTAAGATTACTATTCCACCTCCAGGCAAGAAGAATATGAAAGCAGAGGGCAGAGTAATGGAGAAGGCTAGATAGCTTTTGTGTTTCATTTTAAAGCACTTTCCTGGAGGTTCCACTTAGCAATTCTACTTGGATTTCTTTGGCCAAAAGTGAATTATCCTTAGCAATGAAGGATGCTGGGAAATAGTGTTTTAGCTAAGTACATTGCCTCTCTGAACAAAATTTGGGCTCTGCTATCAAAACAGAGAGTAGAGACTAAGTTGGCATCTCCTAGTATCAACTGCAGTCTACCTCTATACCTACCTAACATTTATATACATTTTTCTTTCCTCATCCACCCTTCCGTCAAGGGAGACAAATCAAGTTTCCATTCACTTTTGTATCCAGTGCCACATCCAGAGTATTTGGGTATTACATAGTCCTTCAGGTCCAGATAAGGCTCCTAGTGTTTCAATGACCTATAAACAAAAAGATGATTTATCGCCCCCAACATCAAAACTAAACTGCTTTTGTTTGGAAAAGGGAGAACATACATACAGCAGTTGTTCATTCACAACTGTGATGCATTGGTCCATCAGTTATTTGTTGAATAGCAACAGCTCAGACTTCTTAACCAAACCAGCTGTCTCTGAAGAATCTCCCTTGCCTGTTTTCTTCCAAAGCCTTTCTTCTCTCAGGACATGATCAGCTGTGGCTACATCTGGGATGGGCAGTAGAGGATGCCTTTCTTCCAAGCATCTGTATAATCTTCATAGCTTACTTTCTGTTGGTATGAGTTCTCTGGCCCAGTGATGGTCTTACGAGATTGAACAGTCATGGACTGTTCTTTATTTTAAAGCTTTCTTGACAGTTAAGCTTCCTCAACTGTTTAGTAGGCTTCCAAACTATTTGCTTCTTATGTATTCTGAAGATCTTACACCAAGCATATCTTTAAACCTAGAGATTGCAATTTATCTACTGACCTCTGTGCCCTTCCTAGGTGAAGTTTCAGTATCTTAAAACATTCTGAAGATAGCATTCAGTGGTGCATATACCTGTCTCTAGCAGGGAGGTCTTACAGGCCTTTGAGAAAGGCAGTTCTTTTCTTATTTCCTAAAAGGGCTATAGTTCTCTATAGCCATCTGTTTCTCTATGAAATATATAAATTGGCTTTTTTCACCTCCACAAGTCACTAAATTATGCGACTCAGAGTTTGGCATTGATATTGATGGAAGCAGGATTTGTGAGACATTGCATGTAAGAGAGAAGAGCAGAAAGTTTGAAGACTGTTTTAGAATGACATTTCAGTGTATGAGCTATACCATAAGAAGCCTTTCTTGCCACTGTGGTTTCATTTAGATGTAACTTAAATTCATCATTTATGATTTTTGTGTGTGTCAAGTTTTAAATGAATGAATTTATGAAAGAAGATTGTATATAATTGAGCAAATTATCTGAGGCCCTAATTAACTGGTAGAATCCAATTTGTACATATTGACAGATTTAAAGTAAGTAAATACCATAGCATTGTTCTGAAGAAAGTTTATTAGCTGACACCTTTTTGTAGTATCTTGATATTTTACATGAGTTATGCTTTGCCGATCATATCAGAATAAGAGCAGCAGATTAATGTGTAATCTTTCCTTCTAATTGAAATGAGGCTTGGATCTGAATTTATTAATGTAGGTCTGTGAATTTTATTTCATAATAACTCTGAAGAGATTTTATTCTGTTCCTAATGCCATGACAGTTGATTTATTGGTGTTCAAATTTTGAAACATGGTAGGGGTAGAGTTCTAATTTTGAGCAGTTCAGTTGCTGTGACATGGTTTTGTTGGTTCTTCGCTGAATTTAAGGAATTTTAAGGAACTTTACAGGGAAATATTTTTGGAAATCACAATGTATTAAGTTTGAGAGGGGCTAGCAAAACAAAATAATAACAAAAAATGCTTTATACTGAAGATTTCTTTTTATTACTTTACAGAATTCTCCCAATTTAAGTTCATCTTCATTCCACGCAGTTCCCTAGTTCATCTCCTTTAGTTACTACCTTTCTTCCCCCAGTTATAAACATATTCTCAGATCCACTGAGTTTATGTGAAAACTTTTTTCTTTGACATGAACAGTCGCTTTGTATTGTATTTTAATTCCCAAGATTTCTTAAAAATATATGCCAAAAGCAGATTTTGTATCTGCAGGCTGCTTTGTAGTTTCATAATCTAGATGCCAAAGCATGCAACTAATGTAACAACAAATCTGTGTAGTTTTAGATTATTATGTAACACAGTGCACACCCACTTGCTTCCTGTGGAGAGTTGTACCGAGTTTTCCCCTTTTTTTGCCAGAAAGGATTTTCTCGTTAGAAGCTGAGACAGTCAGGGCACCTGGGTGGCTCAGTCAGTTAAGCGTCTGACTTCAGCTCAGGTCATGATCTCACAGTTAATGGCTTCAAGCTCTGCATTCGGCTCTGTGCTGACAGCTCAGAGCCTGGAGCTTGCTTCTAATTGTGTCTCCCTTTCTCTGTCCCTCCCCCACTGATGCTCTCTCTGCCTCAAAAATAAAAATGAACGTTAAAGAATTAAAAAAAAAAAAAAAGCTGAGACAATCTGTGTTTTAGGGTCACAAGATATGTGCTCTTATTCACTCAACTTCTAAACTCATAACTGAGGCTGAAATCTAGAATGAGCATCTGTTAGAATTTCCAGTGAACAAGAATCACTGGTAAATTGTTTTATTTCCCACTTCCCCTATACTGATGTTATCATAAGCTGTAGTGTGCTCTGCTTTTTTTACTAGGTTTTTTCACTCATGTGTTTATAGAATTTTGAAAGATATTAGGTACCTAAAAGTTTAAATATGTTTTGCAAAATATTAGGAATGTAAAAGCTTAAAAAAGTTTGTTTATTCTTTGTTTTTTTCTGTATAATTCTGATTTTATTCTTTCAGTTGGTATATTTGTCTTATCTCCAAACCAGGTCTAATGGAAATATGTTTTCTTTCAGGATATCCTTCTCATTAATGTAGTAATTGAACAAATGATCTGTGATACTGATCCTGAGCTAGGAGGTGCTGTTCAGTTAATGGGACTTCTTCGTACTCTAATTGATCCAGAGAACATGCTGGCTACAACTAATGTAAGAAATTATTCTGAGATAAAAATGTTTTAGTCTAGTCAGTTTTAAATGATTTTATGTATAATAAATTATGTATAAACATATAAATTATATGTAAATATAAAATATTTTAAAATTTGTACAATTTTGAAAAACAAGTATTTGTACACTTGGCATTCAAGTAGCAGTGACAGTCCTGTAGCAGTTTATTTTTGGCAAAATACAAGATTGTAATCTGCTAAAACCTTAGTAAAACTTTAGCCTTTCTATTTATGGCCCTTGGCCTCTCTTAAGTTCTTCAAAGTTAGCATACAACAGTGTGTATATATGTAGCACTGCTGAACTGTAAACAGTAAAATTGGCAAAAATGATAAGTTTTATGTTATGTGTTAATCATATTAAAAATTAATGTGTACTGAATGGTCTCAACTGCATAGTAAGAGAGAAGTCATTAAAAAAAGACTTACAGAAATATTCCAAAATACTAATAGTTGTCTCAAAATGTTGGGATGTTTTTTCTTTATAAAGTTCCCTCACATTTAGAGAATACGTATGTTGTTTTTAAATCATGACTTATTTATGAGACCGTTTGTATAAAAAATAGTGGCCAAAATCAAAAGCATTATTTTCCAAATAATAAATTTAATTTAAAAAAATAGGTCTAAATTCTGCCTTGTTTCAGATGGCTTGATAAATCAGTTTGGTGTTTTTTCATATTTGGATATGCTATGAAATCTGGAATTTCAAAGTTTAAGCAGTTAAGTTGCTCCTCCCACATTGCTTGATAGATATTCTTCATTGCATTGCAGATCACAAGCGTATTTGAAGAAAAATTCTTCTGAATAATTTTCCTCAGATAAACTTTTTATCATCATTTTCTTGGCTTTCATTTTAATTTAATACGTAATACGAAATAGATTTGATTTTTTAGTACTGCAAAATATCAAGTTGAACATAAAACTAGTTTTTTGCTGCTTTTGGGGTATCTTAAAGTATCTGTTATTTGTGTATGACCTGCACTAATTCTTAGAGACATTTTATTAATTAAAAGATAATAAAGTATTTTTTTTAATTCTGTATATTTCAGAAAACTGAAAAAAGTGAATTTCTAAATTTCTTCTACAACCATTGTATGCATGTTCTCACAGCACCACTTTTGACCAATACTTCAGAAGACAAGTGTGAAAAGGGTACGGTCTCTTACTTATCTGCTTATGGTTTCTGTTTTTGAAGACTAAAATAAGTATTAAATCTACAACAAGATGTCTCCTCAGTGCTTTATATGTCAGGGAAATTAATACTGAAAAATTTTAACTGCAGTATAAAATCATGATTTCCCTTGTTTCAGAGTGTCTGTGTTAGAGAATGATACAGAAAATGTGGCAAAAAGCATTGCACCTTGAGGAAGAGATTTATAAACACCTAGCAAAAGGAGATTGTTCCCAGAGTTGTTAGAGTTAGTATCGAGAATAAGAGTAGACAGTATATTACCTATATTAGAAAATCCAAGGGAACCATCATTTTGGAGGATAATTTGGCAGTATAGTAAAAACTCTTTAATTTTACAACATAAGGATCAAAAGTTGATGGGTTAATCAAAAAAGTTGATTAAAGCAGAGAACGGTTTAAAAAAATTAACTCTGTATGTGGCACCAGGGTGACCCAGTCTGGAAAGCGTCCTACTTTTGATTTTGGCTCAGGTCATGATCTCATGTTTTGTGAGATCGAGCCCTGCATTGGGCTCCGTGCAGACAGAACAGAGCCTGCTTGGGGTTCTCTCTCTCTCACTCTCTGTCTCTCAAAATAATTAATTAACATTAAAAAAAAATAAAGTTAAAAAAAAATCCGTCAACATTTATTCTTTTTTAATGTTTATTTTTATTTTGAGACACAGAAAGAGAGAGAGAGAGAGAGACAGCGGGAATCCCAAGGGGGAAAATCCCAAGCAGGCTCCGCATTGTCAGCGCAGAGCCCAGCGTGGGACTTGATCTCATGAACCACAAGATCATGACCCGAGCCAAAATTAAGAGTTGGAGGCTTAACCAGCTGAGCCACCCATGCACCCTTGTAAATATTTATTCTAAATTCTGACTCATTTGCTGATATTTTGTAGAGGGGCAAGCCTTTTTTTTTTATGTACTTTTTAACATATTTCCATGTCCTCTATCACGCATAAACTACACCTGTAATTCATCAGCTACAACTTCTGGTTTTTCTACTTCTACTGTATTCAGCTTAGCCATAGATATTACATTTTTATGATATTACATCAGTCTGCAGTATTTAAATTATGTATTCATACTGCCAAAAATAACTAGCATAAACAAAGGACTTTTTGATAAGCATACAACTCATCTGGTGAAATGAGAAATAGGGGGGACACATTCAGTGAGTCAGTTAAGAAGTAAGTGAAAGAGAGTGTTTACACTTTAGTAAAGTTCACAATAAAATTGTGAACTGGGCACACCTTACATAATACCATCAATTCAATTTCTGAGTGTCTATCCTAGGGAACACTTATTTATTTGTTTTTATTTAAATTTGAGTTAGATAACATACAGTGCAGTTGTGGTTTCAGGAGTAGAATTCAGTGATTCATCATATACAACACCCAGTGCTTATCACAAGTGCCCTCCTTAATGCTCATCACCCATCTAGCCCATCCCCGACCCACCTCCCTCCATCAACCCTCCATTCTTCATCGTTAAGAATCTCTTGTGGTTTGTTTCCCCCTCTCCTCTTTTTTTCCCCCTTCTCATATAGTCATCTGTTTTGTCTCTTAAATTCCACGTATCAGTGAAATCATATGGTATTTTTCTCTGATTGACTTATTTCGCTTAGCATAATACATTCTAATTCTAGCTCCATCCAGGTCATTACAAATGGTAAGATTTCATTCTTTTTGATGGCTGAGTAATGTTCTGTCATGTAAATAATAGATACAGATATATAGACACAGATGCACACATGCACACACGCACACACACACACACCACATCTTCTTTATCCATTCATCAGTCAGTGGACATTTAATAATGTTAATAATGCTGCTATAATCATTAGAGTGCATGTACCCCTTTGAATCTGTAGTTTTGTATCCTTTGGGTAAACACCTAGTAGTGCAATTACTAGATCCTAGGGTAGTTCTATATTTAGTTTTTTGAGGAACTTGTATACTGCTCTCCAGAATGGCTGTACCAATTTGCACTCCCACCAACAGTGCAGGAGGGTTCCCCTTTCTCATGCTTGCCAGCACCTGTTTCTTGTGGTGTTAATGTAAGCCATTCTGACATGAGCAAGGTAGTATCTCATTGTGGCTTTGATTTGTATTTCCCTAGGGAACATTTATGCATGTGCATGACAGGTACAAGGATGTTGGTGCCTTGCTCATGGTAGGAAGATGAAGAATGTATGGTATATTCATATAATGGAATACTATATAGCAATTAAAATAATTGAATTTTGATCTATCATCTGACTAGTTCCCAAAAATATATAGTTGGGTAAAACATGTTGCAGAACATTTTCATGCAGAATGGTTTCATATGTATAAATTAAAATAAATTTTTAATCTTTATTTTAAAATACTTCCAGCCATACAAAAATATTTAGATAATTGTATAACAGACCCCCATATATTTCCTGTTGGCTTTATCAAAACTAACTTGACATATTTTTCCAAATATTTTCGAAAAGAAAATAAATTACGGATTTGTTGGAGTTTCCTGTTCTCCCCACATTCTCATTTCTCCCCCCATCCCTCAAGAAATGCTAAATTTGAAGTTTATCACCTTCATGTCTGTTTATATTATTATGACATATATAATGTATTATTTTTCATGTTTTCAAACTTGATAAGAATTGATTTCTGTTTTTCATATTCTGCAATTTTTTTCTTTTACTCAGTGCTTTTTAGAAATCTGTCCATATTGATACCTAGAGTTCTTATTTTTAATCCGTACATAATATTCTCTTATGAGTATGTTGTAATGTAACCTTTCTGCCTCTAATGTACATTTGTTTCCAGATTTTTTATTATACACAATGCTGTGTGATAGTCTTATTTTTTTCTACACAAATGTACTGTAAGCCATGTGCCTAGAAATCAGAACTTATAATGTCTTACTTATTTTCTCAAAATTCAAAGCATAAATGACTAATTGTTAACATATGTGTTATTCTGGAGTTGAAGAAACTCCTCCGTAGAGAGACCTGTCCTAATTGTTGGAGGATGGCTAAGAGAAGTAAAAGAAGTATCATTCTTTTCTCTGGTTGTAACCTCACTTTCTTTTATCAGAATTATTTGTGATATTGTCTTTTAATAATTCCTCATCTGCACCCAATTCTGTAAACAATTGCAGATACAGGTATATTTGAAGCAACTGAATTTTTTAAATTGAAATGTAATTGATACACAGTGCTACGTTGAAGAGTCTATACTTTAAGCTGTGCTCACCACAAGTTGTAGTTACCATCTGTCACCACACAGTGCTGTTACAGTACCATTAACTATGTTTCCTGTGCTGTACCTTTTATCCCTGTGACATACATTCCATAACTGGAACCTTGTATCTCCCTTTACTCATTTTGCCCACCCCCTTACCCTCTCCTCACAACTAATTCTTAATGGTTATTATCCAGGTAAAATGAGATTATGATCAAAGACATGGTTTGTATGTTGTAAAGTACTAGGAAAATGTGATCTAATTATTACTGAACTGACTTTAACTTTTTTTATTAGATAATATAGTTGGATCTAACAAGAACAGCACGATTTGCCCTGGTAAGTATAAATTCTTATTTTATGAACTAATACAAAGTGAAAGCTTTTTTTCCTCCGAGTATAATGCATTTATTTCTACAAGGCTAGGAAAGGCATATTTTCGAACAAATGAAATTAAACAAATAGATTTCCTTTTTTCTTTATAATAAAGAAAAGAGTCCACTTTCTCCAATATAAAAGAAAACCAGTTGGAATTTTTTGTTTTTGTAAATTTAGAGCTTATTTTCTGATATTTTTTTTGAGAAGACATCTGAAAATTGAGGATTTTAGTTCATTCTTATCTTTGAAATCCTAAGGCCAGTTGGGAACTAGTATTGATGACAGCATTATGCTTAGGTATTGTTTATGAATGTGAGTGTAAACACTGTTGCTTCTGCTTGGAACATGCATAGCAGGTGTGGGGCTGGGAGTATGGAAAATATGCTGTGTGCACCTAGCATTCTATCTTTTCTGCCAGGCTCATCAAAGGTCTAGGAGAGATTGGATTCAAGATATCATGAGTAATTTCATGTCCTAATTTGAGAATGTGAAAACAAGACATTTATTAACACTGCAGATCATTGTTACAAAATCTTTGTAAATAAAATTTGGGAATTGAGAGGTTAAGAGAGTTTGTTTTTTTAATGTTGAGGGACTAGTTCATATATTGGTTGTGGTGTTGGTTACACAGATTGCTCTGAAACAAGTAAAACTCTTTACTTGCATTTAAAGTAGGAAGGATCTTTGAAATACCAGAACTGTATTTTGTATTTCTGTTTTAGTTTATTTATTTATTTTGAGGGTGGGGGAGGGGCCGAGAAAGGGAAAGAGAGAATGCCAAGCAGGCTCTGCACTCTCAGCACAGACCCAACACAGGACTTGATCACACACACCATGAGATCATGACCTGAGCCAAAATCAAGAATCAGCCACTTAACCAACTGAACCAGCCACTTAAAAACTGAACAGGTGACCCAGTTTTTAATGGCTATTCTGTTATCAAAAGAATGCTGATTTATTCCTGATAGGATCATAGTTGCATAAAATATTTATTTATAATTGTAATCTTCTTCAAAAATAGAATAGTTGGACTAGATTTATTCTGTAAAGCTGTAATTACGAAATTTCCTCACGGCTTAATATTTCTTGCCTAAAACATTTGTAATAGGTGTGGGTAATTGTTGACATGAGCCTTTGACATACATTCAATTTTGATGTTCAGGAAACAATTTGAAATCTCATGAATGTATACACCAAAGCCTCTTGAGGGAAAAAAAACAGTGTAGTTTATTTCAGTAGGCATCTCATGGATATCATGATTTGATGTTAAAATGATTATGGTTAAAAATAAATATTGATGTAATATTTTTCACTTGATGTTCAAATAGCCAAAAATGTCCTTTCCTTAAAGGTGTTTTTAAAGAAAGCATATTGGGGCGCCTGGGTGGCTCAGTCGGTCGAGTGCCCTACTTGGGCTCAGGTCATGATCTCATGGTTCTTGAGTTTGAGCCCCGCGTCTGGCTTGCTCCTGTCAACACGGAGTCTGCTTCTGATCCTCTGTCCCCCCCTGTGCCCCTCCCCCACTCGTGAATGCACACTCGCTCTCTTTCTCTCAAAAATGAATTTTTAAAACATACTTATTTTGCTGGGGAAATTTATATTGCACCATGTGATGGGCAAAAAGTTTGAGCTATTTACTGTGGACTCATTTTATCGGTTAATTAATAGTAATAACACATATTAAGGAAACACTACTAAGAAGATCTCAGTGCAATGATGGTTTTCTTATCATGTTTGTAGATTTTTATTTAGACTTTCTTTCCTCTTAGTATTCATAAATATTTTATACAAGAGCCTTAGAAAGTATCCATTTAGTCAGTAAAACTGATTATACTTTTGGGGAGTCTGCTAATGAAAAAGTAAAAATCCGTAGCTTCTTTAAATGATATAAAAATGAGGAGTAAATAGAATTTTACTGTTGCTCTAAAATCTAGGACATAAGCTTTATTCTATTTAGATGAATTGCGATATTTATTTTATTTTCATATGATGACTTTCTTTGTAGATAATTATCAAACAGCACAGCTGCTTGCCTTAATTTTAGAACTACTCACATTTTGCGTGGAACATCACACATACCACATAAAAAACTATATTATGAACAAGGACTTGCTAAGAAGAGTCTTGGTCTTGATGAATTCAAAGCACACTTTCCTGGCCTTGTGTAAGTAACACTTTAAATGAATGTTCTTGTAAAATATCTTAGGGAACAACATTTTTAATAGAGATAAACCCTGAAGTTACCCATTGGACTTTTTTTTTTTTTTTTAGCAGTATATATGCTATTAAAGAGATGATTTTATGAGAAGTACTAATCTTTTATTTAAAGGACAGGAGGAATAGGTCATGGTGCTTCCCACCTACCTATTACTCACATTTGGATTGAATTGGCTTAAGTCGTGATACAATAGCATGTACAACAACAGCGTTTCACTAATAGAACAAGTCCTACTGTCTTTTACGTCTGCTTCATTACACTGTCATTCATTGGTGACTTTTTTTTATACTTTTGAGATATAGCCTTGAAATATTTTTGTGTAACTCGGGTTATTTATTGAACTTGTAAAAATAATTTAGGGGTAGTCCCCCTCAGTAGACCAATTGAACCGGTAATAATCAAACTTAAATGCCAGTATTTGCTTCAGTTGATGGTTGCCAGACTTTTAACTTTCCTTTCCTCTTCACAATTTTACCTGCAAATAGAGATAAACTAACAACTTCCTCTCTCCAAATAAAAAGAGCTTTGTGTGTTTTTTCTGAGCATAAAAATCATAGATAAAATGTAAACATTTAATATATAGAGAAAATATTAATCCCCCAACCATTATTTTTAAGGCCTTAAAAGTAGTCTCCATTAACAGCCTGCACAATTTTTTTCTGTATCCGTAAAAATTTATATAAACATATTTACACAGTTATAGGTATTTTTTATTTTTATCCAAAAAAGGATCATATTAACATACTTCTCAGTCCCTTAGTCTTACTCTAGGTGATTGAATATAGTCTCAACTAAGTTGTTTTTCTAAATGTAGCTGAATAACATTTGATGGAGTGGCTCTTCCACAATTTATTCTGCCATTCTGCAGTGTACAGATTATGGGATTGTTTTGGTATTTTGCCACTCCAAACAACTTTGTAGTAAATAGTCTAGTATATGAATCTTTTAAGTATTGGTTTATTTCCATAGTGTAGATTCCCAATAATTCTATTGCCAGAAAAGAATGTTTATATAGTTTTAATGTATCCTTTTAAATTTGAGTTTAACATACAGCTTCCAGATAACTTTCCCAAAAGATTGAAGCACTTGACACTCTGGCAGCATTCAGTTTTACTGGCTCCTAAAATGTTAGGAGGCAGATAATGGGAAATGTGGTATTCCACTTGTGTTCTAATTTATGTTTTCTTTGGCAACATACTTTCATGTTTTAGTGTTTTTGAATTTTATCTGTTGTGGATTGTCTATTACCTTTTTCTTAGAGCTCATTTTATATTAGAGATACCAGTAATATATCATGTTTGGGGGGGAAAATGTCCCAGTCTCATTTGTCTTTCACATTTACCTTTATTTTATTTTTTGACATAACAATTTTAAAATTCTCCCTAATGAAAAATAATGTCTTCTTTTTATGAGTTTTGAGGATTTTGTCTTGCTTAGGAACATCTATGTCCTAAGATTATACAAATAAAATATCCTCCTCATTTTACTTCTGATATTTTTATTATTTCATTTTTTACTTATATATGTAATACATTTGAGGTTTGTTTTTGTATATGGTTTGGAGGGCCTTGCTTTGTTTTCTTCTAGATGGATAGCCAATTGTGCCCATCCTCTTATTAAATAAAGTATATTTTTCTTACTGAATGAAAGTTTCTCTTTTGTTATCCAGTAAGTTACCACATATATCTTGTGTCTTACTTCTGGACTAATATTTTTAAATCTGTTACTTTACTAGACGAAATAATGGGAAAGTTTATTCTTAGTCCACTATGGCATCTTTGTTGTAAAGTTAATTATCTGCTAAGTCCCTCCTCACTTTTCGTTTTCATAATTTTCTTGGTTCGTGGACACTTGTTCTTCCACAGTAACTTAAAGATAATTTTATCTAGTTCATCCTGATCACATTTACATTAAATTTTTATATTAATTTTCGGAAGATGGATGTTCTCATGATAGGTGTTCTTATGTGGCTTTCTGTAGCCAGTGCTTAGGGATGACTGCAGAGTCATTTCTTTATGTGGATATGCCATAATTGAACAGATCTCCAGTATTTACATGTTTACATTGCTTCAAGATTTCCATTATAATTAGCAGTGTAGTTGTAACTATATCCTACTATTCACCAGCAGTGTATGAGCGTGCTCACATCTTTACCGGTGCTTCAGTCTTTTTAATCTTAAGTAAGTATTTCTTGTTCTGCTACAAAGACTAGGTGTTGTTAGAAGTCTAGCACTTCTCTTCACACTTGTTTAGTGTTACAGTCATCCTACATTTAGACCTTACATGGCCTGTTTCTGTTTTATTCTCAGATAATATTAGGAACCTCTTTTGACAGACACAACTTCTTTTAATGACTTCCATCTGTGAACAGTGGGTTGAAATGAGAGACTGAACATTTCTTTTCAGTATTCTAAAATGTGAAAAGCCAGATGATACTGCTTATTTGTTACTCTGTTGTTCTTTTACAAGTACAGCCTGATCTGCTATGGCAAAACAGCTCATAAGCAGTTGGTAAACAAGGAAATGACATTATAATGTGTAGGTAGCATCAGTTCACAGATGCTTTTTCCAAGGCAAAGAGAACTGAAATGGTGGGAGTGGAACTGTAGCTTTCATCAGAAAAGTAAAAGACCTTCAGCCCTCCTCTTAAGCTGGCAGCAGGAACCCCTTTGGCTTTATTTTCAGAAAATCACAAAGAAGTACCTACCTTCAGAGCTCCCTCCTGCAGAGAGGCAAGGCCGTCTTGACAGACTACACCGCTGCTCCAACCACCTTCATGACGAACAGCCCTGCGCTGGTCCTGAGCTGCTGTCACTGTACTGTCTTCATGTCCACCAGCACTGCTCCCAGTACTGCCGGCATCGGCAGCCTGTGCTTTCTATATGTTTTTTTAATCTCTATATCATGGAGCTACCTGCCTGAGTAGTTTATTTATCTCCTAAATACCAATTATTGGACTTTTTGCTAGCTACCAGAGAAGTTTATACAACTTTAAGTGGTCTCTCCCTAACTTATTTTTTCCCTCAAAACCCAATTATTTTTAGTACACATTGTTTACTTTTTATTTTAGAAGTATACATTCTTTATACTTCCCAATAATTATTAATAAATTATCAATTTGTTCCCTGTATTATTTTTAATTAGGTGCTCTTCGTTTTATGAGGCGGATAATTGGCCTTAAAGATGAATTTTATAATCGTTACATCACGAAGGGAAATCTTTTTGAGCCAGTTATAAATGCTCTCCTGGATAACGGAACTCGGTACAATCTGTTGAATTCAGCTGTCATTGAGTTATTTGAATTTATAAGAGTGGTAAGTTTATAGTAAAGGCTTCTTAACAAAATAATTATATGTTTAGCAATGTTAATATTCTAAATTGTGAAATTGAGCATAGTATTTTAACCCATGTTTACTGTGTATTATTTTTATTGGCCAAATGTTTTAGGATTATATTTGGCATATGTATGTAGACTTTTCAGTCAAGCATGCCATTCAATGATGTGATCTCTCTGATCTGTTGTAGGGGTAGTGATAAATATAGAAAGGTTGAAAATAATTACTTTGGTAAACTTTGATGGAAGATGTATAAAAGGTAGGCTTTTATCATGGAATTTTAAGTTGAAGAGACCAGGAAGTAGGCAGACCACTCCAACTTCCTTATTTTATAGATGAGGTACTTGAGTCATCCAGACTGATTTGAGTGATTGATTCAAGAGCATCCATTTGGTTAGGAGCACAGTCAGAGCTTGAAGATAGGTCACAGCTCGCTTTGGGGCAACATAAGATTTGTCATAAAAAGATCTGGAGAGAACGATACGTGAGCAACAGGGATAAGACGGGTAACAGTAGAACCAGTACAATGAATTTACCCTCTCCCACACAATGAAATCATTCCACCAGGGCAAATGGCCATGTGGTTAGAAAGAATTTGAAAAAAAGAAAATCAGAGCTAGAAATTCATTCTCTAGTTGTGTCTGTTACAAGTCACATTTCTGCTCATGATATGCTATTCTCAGATAAAGATGATTTGGCTAACTGGATTATTTTTCTATAATAGTCACTTGCTAAGAGTATGGTTTTCAAAAGGATGAAGAGGATGGAAGTACTCTTTAGCCTTAGAAAAGAGGGAACATAGTTAACTAGCTCACCAAGTATCTGAACCCCAGTTCACAGTGCACTGTTCTAATGAATAGAGATTGACTTTTGTATTTTTTTCCTTAAAATTTTTGGTGAGATACTGATAAAATGAGTTGTAGGGTAACAACCCCATCCCTATTCCTATGATTGAATTTGTTTTTCAGAAAATAATTTTGGGTAGTTGATAAATGTACATTGAATCCCAAAACTTGACTCATCTTTTTGTTCAGGGTATAGTACAGAACCATTTTACCTGGGTTTCTAATATTTCTTAATTGAGATTTACAGGAGAAGTAATTTAAAGACTTAAAATCCTTAAAAGAAACAGTTTGTGGTATATCTTTTTTTTTTTTTTTTTAAAGCTTATTGGAAAGCGAGAGAGAGAGTGCCCACGTGTGCGCACCTGAGTGGGGGAGGGGAGGAGAGAGAGACTCCCAAACAGGCTCTGTGCTGTCAGGATGGATCCCGACTTGGGGCTTGATCTCAGGAACCGTGAGAATCAAGAGTTGGGCACTTAACTGACTGAGTCACCCAGGTGTCCCTATTATGGTGTATCTTTTAAAGTGGCATGTATATTTTTTACTAATATTAAATTCCTGAATGACAACTTCTATTATTAATAATAAAAATATTATTCAGGCACCTGCTTGAGATTCTGTCTCTGTTTCTCTCTCTTTCTGCCCTTTCCCCACTTGGGCACACACTCTTTCTCAAAATTACAAATAAATAAACTTTTTTTTTTTAATGAGCCTGCTTCACACTCAGGTATTTGGAATGATTATTTAGAATGGTTCATATAGAATTTAGAAGTTATTGCTGTCAGTTTATTTCACAAAAATTATACCATTGGAAGACTGGAAATAGGTGGAATTCAAATTAACAGTTGATCATATCTGTACATGTAATATAGTCAAAGAAGTCTGTGTTTATTATTTAGGTAAGGCTTCTTACCAGTTAAAGAAGGAGTCATTAAGTAACATCTAACATTTTGTTGAAAATATAATTTAAAAAAAAAAAATATAATTTTCTAACTGGCTGTGTGCTCTTGATCAGGTAACCTCTGAGATCTTCAATTTTCCTTCTCTGTAAAATGGGAGTAATGAACCCTATTTCATAGAATTGTTAGGGGGATCAAGTGAAAGTATATGTTAAAGTGCTTTTTAAATTGTGAAGTGCTACATAAATGGAAAAAATAAGATATAAACTAAATCTGTTTACTTTCAGATGTTTAGTAGCCCCCCAAAAAGGCTTCTTTTTTATTCCAAGTTTTCTGAGGAGGCCTGGCTCATGTATAAAGAAACTAGGACACTTATTTTTGGAATGCGATTTTGAAAAATCTTTTTTGGTCAGCTTTGGAACTGTAAAAAAGTTTCTTTAAGTTTTTCTCCTAACAGTCATTGAATTATATTTGAATCGTAAATTTTGTCCTTATACAGGAAGATATCAAGTCTCTTACTGCACATATAGTTGAAAACTTTTATAAAGCACTTGAATCAATTGAATATGTTCAGACATTCAAAGGATTGAAGACTAAATATGAGCAAGAAAAAGACAGACAAAATCAGAAACTGAACAGGTATTGTTTTAAGTATATTGCATCTATAGTTTATATAATTATATCCAAAATCATCTTTTGTTTGGATCTGACATAAGAAATTTACCCAGGAGCATTCTTTCCATCATTAGATAGTACAGAATCTTCTAGAAGGGTAGGATATTCTCCTTACCAGAATCTTTTATGTGAAAAATGACTGCTTTGTATCATAACTCAAGGTAAATTTTTAGTTTAGTTTGCAATATCCTTAAATATTTTGGGATATTTTCTGGTTACATCTTGTATCACAATTGAGGTGGTTATGATATAAATTATACTCAGTTAAAATTACTTTAGCTCCTCTTGGTTATACATATTTATTCTCAAATTTAATCTGGTTACAAACTTTAAGTCATTAGTATTTGTGGTATGTTTCTTACAGTGTACCATCTATATTGCGTAGTAACAGATTTCGCAGAGATGCAAAAGCCTTGGAAGAGGATGAAGAAATGTGGTTTAATGAAGATGAAGAGGAGGAAGGAAAAGCAGTTGTGGCACCAGTAGAAAAATCTAAGCCAGAAGATGATTTTCCAGATACTTATGAAAAATTTATGGAGACCAAAAAAGGTATTAAAATTTTAAGTTTTTGAATAGTGCCTCATTTTTAAATACAGAAATTATTGAGTTGTCTGTGAAGATTTGGCCATAGTATATAAAGTATGAAAGATATGAATTTTATAGTGAAATGTGACCTTTTAAAATTTCCACATCTTTTTCCAAAGCTGGGACTTATTTTCATGTTTAAAATGTTTTTCTTGAAACTTGTCATTTTGTGATGCCCTTCATTTACTATTTAGAAATTATTATATTTTCTGAAATTATTATATTTTCTACTTAATACATTGTCTTCTGTGAATAATCTTGGATTTATTTCTGTACTGAAATCCTCAATAATAATAGAGACCATACAGATCCATAGAAACTTTCCAGAGCACTCTGCCTTTTACAGCTGAGGAAACTAAGCTCAGAGAAGTAACTTTGCTCTTTGAAGTTTTAAAATCATTATAAAAATTTAATAAAGATATACTATCAAGGGAAGAGAAATGAAAGTAAAATTTCCCATCCTTCAAATAGTTTAACTTGTTTTTAAAACTGAGATCTTACTTAGCTTTCAAAAGAACGAATCACTTTAATTCTATGGCCTAAAAAATTACCATTATTGGAGTACTGCCCTCCATATATCATATAAATGTTTAATACAAATTTACATTTTGAAAAGCAAAGCATTTCCTGGACTTCATATAAAGTTTGTGATTTTGAATGTGAGGTATTCTAAAGGCAATTCTCCTTAGATAGTGTTTTATTGATTTATTACATTTTTCCTGAAACCGTTGTTCCCAGCATCACTCATCATGTACTCGTTAATGCTCTTAGTTCTGTTTACTTCAGCCTGGGGGAGCAAATAGCCCATTAAAATGTCCTAAGGAATAGGTGGTAATTTTTGGTGACCTAATTCTTCTACCTTTACTCATTACAGGCACTACCCTGACTGCCGTGAAAAGGGGCAGTGAGGCCGTGCTTGAAGCACCACATCCACTCAAGAATCATACACAAAAACAGCAACCAGATATGAAAGGATAGTAGATACCTATGTCATAAAAGAAACAGATAAAGGAACCTGGAGTATTCAGGAAATAAGAGACTGATAGATATGATCATATCATCGTCTTTAAGCATTTAAAATACTGACTTGTGGGAGGGATTATCAGGTTTTCACAAGGACTATAGGAGTATAGGATCAGTGCAGTGAGTAGAAGCTGCAAAGAGACAGTAAAAGGAAGTCAGGCAGGTAATGAATACTTGATGTGTCCTAGATACAGCAGTGTAGAATTCTAGCGTAGGATGGCAGATTCTGGTATATAATTCTTAAGATCCTTTCTAATCCTGAGATTTCTAAGATTCCAGCTAATTAAAGACTTACCACTGTACACATCATGCTGTACTCTTATAAAGCAGAGGCAATGATTTACAGGTTTTTGTTTTTTTTTTTAATTTATATTTTTTTCCCAATATATGAAATTTATTGTCAAATTGGTTTCCATACAACACCCATTGCTCATCCCAAAAGGTGCCCTCCTCAATACCCATCACTCACCCTCCCCTCCCTCCCACCCCCCATCAACCCTCAGTTTGTTCTCCGTTTTTAACAGTCTCTTATGCTTTGGCTCTCTCCCACTCTAACCTCTTTTTTTTTTTTTTTTTTTTTCCTTCCCCTCCCCCATGGGTTTCTGTTAAGTTTCTCAGGATCCACATAAGAGTGAAAACATATGGTATCTGTCTTTCTCTGTATGGCTTATTTCACTTAGCATACACTCTCCAGTAATGATTTATAAGTTTTAAAGTTACTGTGCTTTTCAGATGCTTTGCTTAGGAATCTTTACTAAAAAAGATTTAAATTTTTGCTTTAGCAAAAGAAAGTGAAGACAAAGAAAACCTTCCCAAAAGGACATCATCTAGTGGCTTCAAATTTACTTTCTCCCACTCTGCCAGTGCTGCTAATGGAACAAACAGTACAAACAGTAAATCTGTAGTGGCTCAGACACCACCAGCAAGTTCTAATGGATCCTCTTCCAAAACTACAAACTTGGCCACATCAGTAACAGCCACCAAGGTATGTGAACCTATTCTATACACAAACTTTGCTTTTTCCATCTTTAAAATTATTTCATGTTTACTGAAGAAAATTTGGATAATAAAAATAATTTCAAAGAAGAAAGTTTTGCTCGCTGTCATCAGAGAACATGACTGCTAATATTTGATTCTTCTTTAGGTATATGGGTTTATCAGACATGTAATTAAACAGTTTTGTATCTTGCTTTTATTTATTTGTTAAAAGAATTTTTCTTTGTTACTTAAATACTGTTGATGACCACAGAATTTCATTTTATTTATCTGTATCATAATATTTGTAAGCAACACACCCAGTAATATTTTGGAGCACATAAGTTGATTCTGCTATTTCATTGATGGGACTGCTGGTATTGTTGCATTTTAAGCTATTTTCTTGGATAGATGCATAAAGGAATGTTTTCATACATATTATCAGATACATCCAGAATGTCTATACCAGCTTATGTTACTATAAGCATTGTATGAGTGTGCTTGGCTCACTGCAGCTTTGCCAGTGTTGTTAAATTTATTTTTAATCTTTGCCCATTAGGTTGCATAGACAGAATAGATCTCTTTCCCAATTGTGTGTCTTGTGTTAGTAGCAACGTTATTAGCCTTTTGAATTTGCTCTTCTGCAAGTTGTCTTTTCATAGTCTTGTCTTTTTAAAATTGGCTTATGTTTTTCTTAATATGAATGAATCTTCAGTTATAAGGATATTAGCCTTTTTGTTACTTGCATAGCATATGTATTTCCCATTGGTTACTGTTTTATATAAACAAGTTTAAATTTTATATAAAACTCTCTTCTTTCATTTATATTGTTATTATACGTAACCATCCTTTTCCCCTAAAAGGAGTGGCATAAAATAAAAAGGCATAAATATAAGACAACTGTTAGGAGAAGAGTAGAAGGACAATAGGAGGGAAATGTTATAGTAGTAGAAAACCTAATCTTAAGTGATGCATCTAGTTTTGAACACAAAATACAATTTGAATTTATTGTTTTACAAAAATGTGGAGTCTAGTCAGTATTGCATTGAGGTAGGCTCTTGACTAAAGATCACAGAAGTAGCATTGTCAGTGAGATTCTACTGCTTTTGAAACATTTTATGTTTTTTAACTAGAAATTTTAAAATTAATTTTCCCTTCTTGATAGGACAATTTAATGTAATATTTGTGATACTATAGTAAGAATATTTGCTGTGGAGTTCAATTGTTTGGGTTCAAATCTTGGCTTAGCCTCTTTCTAGGCTGTTTGACCTTGAGTAAATTATTAAATCTCTCACAACCTTAGTTTTTTTTTTTTTTTCATTTTAAACAAGGATAAAAGAGCAGCTACTCTAAAGGCATGTTGTAAATATTAAATTTTTTAATAAGTGTAAAGAGCTTAGAACACTATTTGCACCCTCTCAATATAGCCTTTTTTTTTTTTTTTTATTAATCAAAGCAATACATGCACTTACTGTCAAAAGTCAAAGTAGTATTAAAATGTTGAGGGAAAAAATCAGTTCTTTTTCCTTTCCACAGAGATAGCTTAAAACTCTTGTACCTTCTATTTCTAAGTAATATGTTAATACTTCTGTGTTGTTTTGCCAAGTTTAGACCTAATTTATTCTTGTTATGGTAGGTAAGAATTTAGCATGTGAACAGTCCTTACCACACCCTCACCCTTATTTCTTCTCTCACAATTTTTGGTTAAATAATTGATAATTTTATTGCTGTGATGACAATATAAATATTCTTTGTGAATTTTTTCCTGGTCTTTTTTCCTATACTGTATTTTTCTTGATAACTTTTCTCTTTCTAGAGTAAATAATGGCCACCATTTTTTCATTTGTTGCAGTAGTTAGGTGCCTGTCACTAATTCTTTAACTACCTCTCAGGTTAGTTTCCACATAGTGTCCCCTGTGGAGACCTCTGTCTTGAAGCCTCCCTTCCAGTTCCAGCTTAGATCGGTTGCTGTCTAGATTTGCTGCACAGCTTTTGTCTTATGGCTGCCTCAGCCATCATCCTAGTACTTCTTTTGCCTCTCTTTTTCTTGGATTGTTTCCTGCATCTCATGTCTCTGGACTCTTTCTTGATTTTCCCTCCCGTTTTGGTGGAACATATCCTCTAATAATTGTTTTCTAAAAAAAAAAAAAAAAAATGCCATGAGAGGTAAAATTTGAGACCTTCATGTATGAAAATATGTTGATTCTGTCTTCATATTTGACTGACAGTTTAACTGAATATAGAACCAGGTTGGAAATAATTTTCTTTTAAAAATTTGAAGTTACTGCTATCAAGTAATCTGAAGACATTCTTATTTATGATCCTTTGTGTGTGCTATTTTATTTTCTTCTTGGAAGCAGGCAAACAGTCATGTCCTTCAATTTGAGGACATTTTGTGCTATTTCACTATTAACTTATTGTTTGGATGTTGGGCCTTCTAGGTTTATCTTACAATTTTCATAATTTTCCTCGCTTATTACTCATTTTTTAAATCTTCTTGTTCTACTTGCTGGGTTATTTCTTAGAGTTCTTAATTTATTATCCTTCCAGATAATTTTTTACTTATGACCGAGCAAAATGAAATGCAAGCACTAACACATTTTTTACCCTTTTGACACTAACAGCAGATTGCCGTATCCGTCTACATCTTTTTGGGGGACAAGGAGAAAACAGTTATTGTTCTTGGAAAATAAATTGTTCAGTCACTCTAGACTATGACAAAAGTTTGAAATTAAGCGAGATAGGAGTTTACGGAAGTGAAACTAGTTAAATTGGCTCTCAGCCTTTTTCAACAAAGTGTAGCCACATTTCTAAGTGGTGGCAGGTTCTTTATCAGCAGTGCCCTTTTTAACCATTTTCACTGTCTGTTTATTGCTGTAATCAAATTGATTGGTTCTTAAATAGATCAGATGTGAACTTTTCTAATTCTCCTTTGCAAGGCATTCTAAAGTTCTAATATATTTTTTAAAATTGCATTCTTTGAGGGGTGCCTGGGTGGCTCAGTCTCAGTGTGTTAAACGTCCACCTTCAACTCAAGTCATGATCTCATAGTTCCATGAGTTCGAGCCCCACATTGGACTTTCTGCAGTCAGGACAGAGCCTACTTTGGATCCTTTGTCTCCCTATGTCTGCCCCTCGCCTCTCATGTTCTCTCTCTCTCCCTCTCTCAGAAATAAAAAACATTTTTAAAAAAATTGCATTCTTTGAAAACTTGATAGTTTTCAAGGCTGGTAAGACATTAGCTACTAATGAAATTACAAAGTTTTTTTTTTTTTAGCTGTAGAGCTATAAAACATGCACGTTTTCCTTGAAGAAAAATAGTTAACAAAAAAAAAAAAAAAAATGAAATCAGAATGGGAAACTATTAGTAGGCAGCCAAAACAAACACTTCTTTTGCCCCAGATTAACAAAAGAGAACCCTGCTCTTGCTTTTTTCACATAACACATAACAGACTTATCTGGGTGAACTTTCCATATCAGGATATAAAAGAACTTCCTCCATAGAATTCCAGCGTATGATACACTTCAATTTATAACTAACCCTATTGACGCATTTAAAAAAATTTTAATGTTTATTAATTTGGGAGGGAGGGAGAAAGAGGGAATCCGAAGCAGGCTCCAGGCTCTCAGCGGTCAGCACAGAGCCCCACACGAGGCTTGAACTCACAAACCACAAGATCCTGACCTGAGCCGAAGTCGGAGGCTTAACGGACTGAGCCACCCAGGCGCGCCCCCCCCCCCCGCCCCCCATTGGTGCATTTTAAACTTGTTTCCAGCCTTTTGCAGTTAAAACAATTGTATGTGACTTTCTACACAAAATATTTCATATACATGTGTATTTTTTTTTTTTTTAGTTTATTTAGTTTTGAGAGAAAGCGCAAGTAGGAGAGGGGCAAAGAGAGAGAGGGAGACATAGAATCTGAGGCAGGCTCCAGGCTCTGAGCTGTCAGCACAGAGCCCGAAGCAGGGCTCGAAACCATGAACCAGGAGATCATGACTTGAGCCAAAGTCAGACACTTAACTGACTAAGCCACCCAGGCACCCCCTTATACGTATTTCTGTATAGAATGTACATTTACAGTTTATCAAATTTACTCAGTAAAATGCAAATAAGTAGGTAGTTTCTTAACATGGTATGTATGGCTGATACCAAAAGCTAGCTTTATACTTAAGAAAATATTAGCAGTGTTCCTACCAGAGTTGGGGACAAGGTAGGATACCACTATGATTGCTGTAATTTAACCATTGTTCCTGGGTATTAGCCAATCCAGCTAGGTGAGATAAAGAAATTAAAGCTATAAAAATTAGAAGATGTAAAAGCTATCACTCCTGCTGATGATTTTTAAAACTTTTATTAATCATGTTTATGGAAGATCTGTCCTTTGTTTTTTGCATAGAGGATAATTCTTGAATTCTCTCTCCTTAGAATTTTTTAACATGATGAATTATATTAATAGTTTAAGTCCAGAATCTGTCAAATTGTTTACAGGGTGCACCTGTGGATTACAGGTCTTTTTACTTCCAATATTTCACATTTTATATTTTTATTCTTTTCAGTAAACATTTTTTTTTTACTGTATAGGAGTTTGTTTATGGTATAGATATAGAGATAAAATTGAAATTATGTAGGTGAGTGTTTCAGATAGACTATTTCTTAAAAAGTTATTTTAAATGTTACCCATTGGGAACTGAAATGTTTGTACATTATGATATATAATCTGTAATCCCTAAGCATAATTAACACTTTCCTCGATAACTTGTTATCTTTGTGAATATCAGACTGGTGTCTTTTTATAAGGTAATAATGTCTTCTGTCTCCTCTCATCTAACTTGTTTGGCTTGAAACCAAATAAATAAGAATGATATTAGTAATAGCAGCTAATAGCAGTTACTGAACACTAACTACATACTAACCACTGTGCCCAGTGCTTTTTATGTTTTATTTTCAATTTAATTTTCAAAATAGTTCAGTGAAGTGTAAGTACTGTTAATACCAATTTTACAGATAATGAAAATGAGGCATAGAGATACTAAATCACTTGCCCACAGTCATGTACCTAAAAAATGGTGGCCTTGGAATTTGAAGTCAGGCAGACTACAATCAAATACATTCTTAACAATTTAGCCATATTACCTCTTGCTTATCAAACTTAAGACTTGTGTGTTATTAAGCTGAGAAGACAGCAGAAAGATGCTCACGTAAATATATGTTACAAAGAAGTTTGATTTAATTCCCAGACTTTCTGATAACTCTTTCTAGCTGCTCAGAGACCTTTGTTGATTAACATTACAGTGGTTCAGTTATATTTTGGCAAAGTGTTACTGCCAGATGTCTGGGTTCTTTAGACATGAAGCTACGTAGCTGTGAAGTAGGAGTTATTTCTATTGTATTTGAGGTCTGAAGGGTTTAAACTAAATTCATTGTTTACAGCAGCCTTTTAACCTGTGGGACATACATACTAACTTCATGGTGTCGGTTCAAAATGAACACAGACCTGAGAACATGTAATTTTCTGGGTAGAATGTGTAGAGCTTTAATACGATTTTCAAAGGGATCCATTACACATAAAAGACCAAACACCTGAATTACCTCATCTTTTCTTTTGGTTAGAGAAAGGTAGCCCTAAATTTTTTAGTTATTAGTTGTATGACCCATTTCATGTGTTCTTTATCATCAAAAGCAGAATGAAAACAGTGGTGTGCACATAGTGATGAAATACATGAAGAACAGAAGCGAAAAGGAGGCTACTTGTCACTATTTTATAGTTTAAACATAGAGATGAACTACTTCATCTCCAAGGTCCTTCCAGCTCACTCCTTCCAGTATCTTGATGATTTGTGAGTCCTACTTTTTGGAGATAATACTTTTCCACAGTGAAATTTTGCTGAATTGAATTGTGAGGTGTTATTAAAAATCCAAGGGCTGAATAAAAAAGTTGAGGGTAATAACTTAAGAGTGCCACCAACTAGTACCAAGTATTCATAATTTTCAAGCAGTTACTGTATCAAATTTATGTTTGAGATATATATGATTAGAAAAGTTGTGATGTCTTTAAAAGCAACTGCACTAATCAGCTTTTTTTCCCTTAAGTTATGTATTTTAAAAAAAGTCTTTTTATTCTTCAATAGGGCAGTTTGGTTGGTTTAGTGGATTATCCAGATGATGAAGAGGAAGATGAAGAAGAAGAAACATCTCCCAGGAAAAGACCTCGTCTTGGCTCATAAAATACTTACTGGGGACCCTGAAACGTGTGGTCTTACTAAAATGCTGCATCTGTTCAATGAACTGAAAATCTGAATCAGAAAGCTTTCTCACTTGAACTTATAAATATACAAGGAGTAGCAAAAGATACTCAGTATATCAGCTAGGAGAGTTTAGTTCTGTAAAAAGAAAAACAAAAAAAAGGCTTCCCAGGAACTTGATTGCTTGCTAGTAATTAAGGGGTTTGCCTTTCAGGCTGTCAAATAAAGGTTAGTGACCTGAACCTGGGAGATAGCCTCTCAGTGAGGAAACTCTCAGGTTTGGGAATGGCTTGGGGAGGGACAAGGTTGATAAAATATTAAATGCAGGGTTGCTCCGGGGGGGGTATCCGATCTAGAAACAATTGCAGAACTTTAGTTACAAACCCAATAACATTACTTGTATAATGGTGCTGGCCATGTTGTTCTTTTAATCAGTTGCCTCTTTTTAAAAAATTTTTTATGGAAAACAAATTCAACTATCATAAAAGTGAAGTTATGCTGTTGGGACCATTTTTTGAAGTTTTAACAAATTCAGCCTTATAGGTAGTTGGAGGGAAGTACACTCTGTGTTACAGTACATGTTGAGTTTTCTACACCATGAATTTTCAGTATGTATTTTGATGAAAACAAGCTGGATTCAAAATGGAGAGTTTTGTCAGTAGAACTTTAAAATCAGCACTTTTAGAGATAACTGATGCCAAGTATCAGTACAGTATTTCGAAATGATTTTTTCTAGAAACTTGGGAGTGGGTTGAACAGAATGTTTCCAACTGTCTCCCTCCCAGTCACTCTTTGGTGGAGGAGACTTTGAAGTCACTTTCTGTTTTGTTAAGTTGTCTCTGTCCAGAGCTGCAAGCTAGTTTTAAAGTGTAATTTATAAAGACTCCCATACAAAGAATAGTGCTGAATTAAGTGGCATATCTAGAGGCCATTTTGATCCAAGAAGTTACTTCAGTATCAAAGTCAGTATGCAGCACATGAAGTTTTTCCATAAACAAGGGTGTAATATTAAAGCTGCTTTTTTTTTTTTAAAGAATAAAAGCACATTCCATGTACGTAAATGAACTTAAAATAGTAAGTTGAGGCAAACAGTTAAGAAGTTTTATTTTTAGAACAGCAAGTTAACTGTAAATATTTTAATGTTAGTTTTGCTCATCTATGATCTGAGATCATGCTGAAGTGAGAAAAACGTCCCCCAAACTACAATTTAATGCATTGGGAAGAAAAGTGAAAAATAGTAATTCCAGCTACAATCTTCAGATCACCCTTGTAATGTGTTATGGGTCCATTTTTCCTGGAATAGCTTAAACTGAAGCAGTTTCCCCTGTTTTGGAGATTTTGTAGTTAATTTTAATTTTGGCTATTGTTTGGAAAAGATGGGCTGTCTGTGTAGATATGAAGTATAGTTTTTCCATAAAACAGATGTTTATTTTGTATTAAAAAATACCACTGTACTTGTTTTACACCATTTGTATACATGTGGTGATATTAATGCTGACCTGTAAAATTCAGGAATTAAAATGTGACCCTGTAATTCTATGATTGTTGCTTTTGTTTGGTTTGTTGTAAATGTAAGTTAACTCCATTTTGAGATATGTCCATTTTATAGTATCTTTTAAAAGTCAATAAATTATCCATAGATATTTATTATAAACCACTAAGTCAAACACCAATCTGAATGAAATAATTCTAACAAAGGTTGACTGCACTTTAAGTATTACTGATTCTACTTACAGAAGGTGTGCCTTGGGCAAATGAAGTCCCAGCACCAAAACATCACAGCATGGGGCTAGTCTTATCTCTTTGATTAAAGGTTCATATAATGAAAAAGACCTTCCACTTTAAGAGGCAAGTGACTCAGGATAATTTAAACTAATATCAGTAAAATTACCATCTGAATACATTTTCTTTCAAGAAAGTTCTGTGAAGCCCCTTTCACTCCTCTTAGCTCTTAATAAATTTCCTCTTGTCATCTAAGAAGCCCAGGTCTAAAGCATTTCCCTATTTACTCTTGACTCTTACTGATTAAGTAATTTTAAAGTTCCAGTAGGAAATATTATCTCCATACCTTATGGAGAGTTTAATTTTCCTTTCTGAAGAATTGCCACGAGTCAAACATTTAAATCCTCATCATCATAGATAGGAACCATTCTTATAGCAGAAATGTGAATGTTTTGTTGACTTACAGGATAACAGTCTTCTTGGTACCTAGGCTCACCCACAATGATATGAAAAGAGGGCTTAAAGTATCCCTTGAAAGAATATTAAGTTTCCACATGTTAGCTACTGTCTTAATGACTACCCTCACTCAGGCAGATCAGGATTTTTATATCTTTATCTTCACTCCTTGAAGCAAGCCAGAGCCCACATTTGTATGCCTGAGGTTCTCTTAAAATTATATCTGTAAACATGTATCCAGTATAAAAACTATTTTTAATAAAAAGTTACATGAAACATTTCTGTGTTTTAATCACTAGTTTTTCCTCTTGTCCATCTAAGTGATGAAAATGTAACAAATGTAAAGTAATGCTGGTTTTTCTCTGCAGGTTGAAGACTGGAGCTAAGCGAATTTTGGTATCCCTTTTTAAAAGTTTATAACTGTAGATTTAAAGAGATAAATTGGAATTATAAATTCAATCTCAGGAGTAACTAGAAAAGGGGGTGCCTGTTGGATGACACAATACAGGAAGTTTCTGAAAGAAAGGTCTTCTACTATTCTGGTTATCTGTGAACAACTACAGAAGACCACCCAGGGCCACTTCACACAAAAGACCTATACCCAGGGCCACATTCCCCCCTGGAGGCTCAATCAATTATTCCCTTTATCTTTTTTAATGGTAGGCTTCCTAGAAAGAGTAATTGAGTATTTTTAACATCCCCCACATCCATTTTCCAAGTCCCATTTGCTCTTGCCTCACATGTAAATGCCAAAATCTATCTTAACACTGCCCATGATAATTAGTCTTTTGATTGGATTTCCTTATACCTGGTATACCCACAACTACTCTTAACTCACCGAGTAGTCTCCGTACAGCAGCCACACTTTTTTTTTTAAACTGAACAGTTTGATGATGTAATTTCCCTGCTTTAAAACTTTTCAGTGATTTCCCACTGCCATTACAAAATCGAAAATTCTCACATTCCCTACAAGGCCACGCAAGTCAGTACCCCACCTACCTCCAATTTCACACACTAACCCTCTCCCTTCATTCTTTGTAGACTCACCATACTGCCCGCTCCTCACAAGGTGCTTTATTCTTTTCCCGGTGGCAGGACCTGAATTGTTCCTTCACATTTCTCCCTGTAATCAGCCTTACTATCAGCTTGAATATTCATTGCCTTCTCAAGGAGGCTTGGCCAAGCCTGCTTAGAACACCACCTTTCCCTTTAAACACTTTGCTCTTTGGGCCTTCTTCGCTAGCCCCATGAAGGCAGGGGCCTTGACAATCTAGTTGACTGCTGTATCCCTGGCACTCAGCACAGTGCTTAGCACAAATAGGTAGCCAAGTTTGAGTAAATAAATGCGCTAGCAATTGAGTTTCTATACCCTCTCAGCTCAAGTAGCTGCCCTCCCCACCACCCTTTACCTCAAAAGTTTAATAAAGTAGTAATAATGAGCTTATATTTGCATTTACAAACAAATATTTGAAACTAACAGGCTCAGTTTAAGGATTAAATAATTTATTTTTAAGAAAATTTGAACTTGTGCTAAATTGCTTTTAAAATTACTTATTAATAACTTCTTCTTTAAGTTTCTCTGCAAGCAATCTCCTCTTTAGTAATGTTTGCTTCTCCTCTGCTGTCATTTCTGGTTTCTCTGTCATTTCCTTAAAAAACAAAAAACAAAAAACAAAAAAAAAAACAAAAGAAAATAAAAGGAAAAAATTGGCTATAGTATAAGATGGGTTCATTAGTCTAGAATTCCCAACATACTGCCTCAAAGAGCACTTTCAGTAAGTAGAAATTTAAAAAGCCACATGTGGACTGGGTTCCCTAAATCTCTTCTTGGCAAAAATCTCTTCTTAGAGAAGAAAATCTCTTGGAGTTTGTGGCCACGGTATTGCTTTGTGATTAAAGTATTTCCAAAGGCTTAGGTGAAACAGACTGCTGATCTTTAAGCACTCAGCAGGGCAAGTAAAGAAACACAAAAAAATGTTTATAATGAAATTGCTGTCACCTCAACCTCACAAAATGTTCGTATCATGGCGATTTCACTGTAGAAAAAAACTTGGCAGGTGCTACACTCGCAGGGAGGTTAATAGGAATGGATGGACTACAAGCAACATTCATTATCAGGACTGTCTTGCACACACTCTGATTTTGAGAATTCCACCTCCAGATTTGCAAATTTTGACACAGTAAAGCCATCCATACCTCTGCTTCCCCAGCAGGTTTTCCCTTCTGCTCAGAGTTTTGTATCTGCTTAGTCTTCATATCCTTTCTCATGGACATCAACTGATCTCGCTTCTGCTTGAGATAGCGCTCTCGTTGCCTGAGCTCTTCCGTTCCAAGTGTTGACAAATTCTGGGTCAAAAAAGAGAAGGAGCCATTTAAATTCAAATCCACACAATAAGTGGCACAGACAGCCACTGGCTTATTGAACTCAAAATTGAGTTCAAGATCATAACAAAAGCCAAGTGTATGGCTGTTTACATTGTTTGTTCTTAGTACTTTGCCATTTTGCTCATAGTTCTTAAAAAGTAGTGCTTTTTACTTACTGCTATTGGTCCTTCAATGCTTGCATGTTCTAAGCCAGGAATCTTCAGGCCTTTTTGTGGGAAGGAGGAAGTTTCAGGCAGCATTTCCAGCTTTCTTGCTAAAGGTTGTACTGACTGATTAGCAAAATGCATTTTAACTTCTGGCAGTAATTAGATAGAGACCAATTAGAATACTGTAAGAAATATTCAGTATGAGACTAGGTTCACCAAAATGAGCTAGTGTTTTTTTCTCACTGACTTTTTTCTTATTTTCCAATCAACACACACTGATTCAGTGCCTATATTGTGTCATATACCTGGTGACAGTAATAAACATGGTTTCTGTCCTCAAGGAGCTAGAACTACTCTTTCTCTTGAATGATGACATTTCAACAAATACCAAGCTCCTGCTGTTTGGTACTACAGCTACAAGAAGTATAATTCTTGTCTAAAGATTAGAATTACCACTATAATGTAATACAAGGCTGACACATAAGCTAAATAAATAGTACACTAAAATCCCTTCCTGGTAATGTAATTAGTTGTCAAACTTTTGCTTGCAGGTAAAAACTGTTAAGTGAACCTTTATTTTCAGAACAATGAACTTAAAGCTATAACTTTTTGTATTGGCAGAGTGCATGCCAGTAACATCATTTTTTGTTTGTAATACATACTGAAGAGAACTACAAACCTACCAATTCTTTAATAAAATGTAAAGATTTTAGAGTTAAGGTAGAACTCAGAAGAGAGATAAGAGAGCACTCAATATTTTCCAGTTATTTGGTGACTGCTAAGAGTAAGACGATTAAAATGCTAATTGCTTTTCTGAGCAATTTGTTACTATAAGATAAGGTGATTTTTAAGACAAAACATTTTCAGGGTAAGTATGTGAACCATGAAAGACAGCAGAGTGAGAGAAGAAAAGACTCAGTGAAAACAAGATGGGACAACATGATCTATGTGTCTCAAAATGCTTGAAAATCATGGCAGCACAGTAAAACCAGAAATAAGTCTCTGTATGAACAAAAAACTTGCCAAAGGACCACTGCTTTAGCATGGAGCGAGTGGAATGCTGGCAGGGCCAGGGAGGCTGGAAGAAGAAAAGCTCTTCAGGCTCTTGGACATAAGGGAAGCCTCCAAAGAAGAGATGAGGCTGGAGCTAACATTCCAACCAACCTAGACAGGGAGCTACAAAACTAACTTAGAAACAAAGACCCACTTCAACAAATTAGTCGTGATTTGCTCACAGGAGTTAAACATGCCATTCTTACTAATAGTGACTTTACACGGAGGTACGCTTGGCCCCCAGATATGGAAGCAGAGAGCTGAAGAAGGACAATTCCATTCATTCTGAGGAGGGGGGAATCACAGGCACATAAGTATCTATTTTTTTTTTTTTTTAATGTTTACTTATTTTTGAGAGAGCGCACACACATGAGCAGGGGAAGGGCAGAGAGAGGGAGACAGAAGATCCAAAGCGGGCTCCATGCTGACAGAGCCCAATATGGGGCTCAAACTCATGGAACCACAAGATAATGACCTGAACCAAAGTCAGACACTTAATGGATTGAGCCATCCAAGCGCCCATGCACATAAGCATTTATATTCAACTCATGTACTTGCTCTGGATAGTTCTTTCCTTGACTTTGTTATGAACATCTTGTATATTCTAACTCAGACCTAGAGAGGAAAGTACTTGAAACCAAAATACTTAGCTTCTCTATTTCTAGGAATAGACCATCAGAAAACCAAGAAGCTAAAAGATCATCTTATCTCTGGCAACTCTTTGCATCTATCTGAGAACAGATGCTTATCCATTTCTAGCAAGAACCAAGGAAACACATGAACAAAAGGATTAAAAACGAAGTCAAACTGCTTTTTGATTCTTCCCAAATTAGGTCTTCAAAATGGATTTCCATCACTTTGCATAAAATGATTTCCCAGAATATCAGATATACTCATTTTTTAAAAATAGAATAGTTTTTCAAAACTAAAATCATTACTTTAGAAATTATCTGCCATTTTTTCTGTGCACTTATGTGCATACTTGAGTTATATGTAGTTTGAGATTAAGTTTTCTATAACTTCACTTTAACAGATAAAGAACTAGAGGGGCATCTGGGTGGCTCAGTCAGTTAAGCATAGGAACTTGGCTCAGGTTGTGATTTCACAGTTTGTGAGTTCGAGCCCCTCATTGGGCTCTGTACTGACAGCTCAGAGCCTGGAACCTGCTTCAGATTCTGTCTCCCTCTCTCTCTCTCTGCCCCTCCCCCGCTTGTGCGCGTTCGCTCTCTCTCTCTCAAAAATAAACGTTAAAAAATTTTAAAAACAAAAAAACTAGACAAAGCAAATTTATTCAAATTATGTCAAACACAAGACTGAAGCAGTGTGCACTTAGGTCTGTATAAAACAGAAAGTTAAATTTAGGCCAACAAATTAAAAAAGAACTCAGACAAATCTAAAGCAGGTACTTTCATAAATATAATCAAATGAAGTTTTTCTACCTAGAATCTGAATATGAAAAAAGAAAAATGATTCCATTTGCTAGGAATAAAGAAGCAAGGCAATTTCATCAACTTGCTTCTGTTTCCTATACCTCATTGTTTTATCAACTAAGAGTACCGGAAAATCAATGAGTAAAAAATCAAACCTATCCTATCTCAATTATAAAAGTTCTTCTTTTTTTTTAAGTTTATTTATTTTGAGAGAGAGAGAGAGAGCGAGCACGAGAGAGTGCATGCAGGTGCAAGCAGGGGAAGGGGAAGAGAGAGAGAAAGAGAGAATCCCAAGCAGGCTCTGCGCTGACAGCATGTGGCCTGACTGGGGCTCGAACCCACAAACAGTGAGATCATGACCTGAACCGAAATCCAGAGTCGATGCTTAACCAACTGAGCCACCCAGGCACCCCAATTATAAACACAAGATTTGGAGGCAGAAGACCAAAGTAAGTTACGGTTTTACCATTTAAGTGCTCAGTGATTTTGGACAAGTCACTCAACTTCCCTGAATTTCTTATAACACAGTAATAATAAGACAGCAGAAAAATAAGGATCGCAATATCTACCCGACAGTTGTGTGGGTTTTTTTAAATAAGAAAAGGACATTTATTTAAAACCATAGAAATGTAAGATAAAATGAACTGAATTCATGCTCTTGGCTCCACTTCTGTTTCAGAATTACTTGTTTTCTTATAAAAGAAATCAGAATATAGTGAAAATAGATTTGCTGTACAGTGAACAAGTTCATCCACTAACATTTCCCACAAGGATTCTCATCAATTTTAGTTCCAATGATATTTCCTGACTAAACCTCTGCATCAACTGGCTACTTCTTGTTTTCTAGTTATGCTTGAATTCATTAGTAAAATAGTATTACCTTTCCAAGTTCAACTTCTAATTCACAGACACTATATAACCGTGGTCAAGGAAAACAACAGATGTGATGTGAACATATGTTGGATGCTGTAGCCATGGCACAAAGGCCGGTGTCTCCCTCAAGGAATTTGACTCACTCCCCTGGATGCCAGGCTTCACTTAGAAATCTGGGGACTACACTCTGTCAGCTGAGTGTTTCCCACCTGCAACTTCTATAGCTAAATTAAAAGAGAATTGTAAATACCAATGGCCATTCAGTCATTTTGAAGGTTAAGTATGCACGAGAAAGTAACACACTCCTTATAATGTTTATGTATTCATATTATTAAAGAAAGTTCAGTACACTTCAACCTTACCTGCGGGTGGGTGTGCAAAATGTTCACCATCCCCTTGGGAGTTCATTTTTGCAGTTTCACTTGCATGCACTGGAGGCTCTTCTGTTTTATTCTCTGATAACTTCAGGAATTCATAACACAATTAAAACATTTTTAGATTAATTTTGACTAATTCACTACTTAAGTTATCCAAAGATGTCATTAAATATTGTCTACTAAATCGATAATGAACAAGAGATTTTCCAAAGTTTTCAGCACTTTACATCTTTTACTTTTTGAGGTAAACATTCTCATTTCAAATCATGAAGTGCTAAGAGTAACCAACAAGGATGCTTAGTACTTCAGACTTAGCAAGAAGTTAGGTTCAAATCCAGGCTTCACCCCTTACTACTCATGTGACCTGAGTAGTCATTGATGTCATTGATGAGGACACCAATAGTACTCTAAGAGAAATAAATTCACTAAATTACAAGGTGCTTTTCCACTTAAAATAACCTATATAGCACTACCACGTTATGCCTGAAGAAACCACCGACTGGTTTATTTCCATTTCTAAAATGGGAGAGTATATTTAAACCAAATAAATCATTTAAATCTTAGAAAGAACTTAGTCAACTGATAATTTGTTTTTCTTAAAAACAGTAAAATCTAATCACATGTAGCTTGTTAGGAAGCTCATGACAGAAGCCCCTACATGCTGGTAATGAACACAGGAAGATTCATTATTATACTATCAGCTCAACTTTTGTGTGTTTCAAAATTTCCGTATAAAAACTGTAAGAAAAGTTTTTAAAAAACCCAAACATGTACACCTAAAACATAGTATTATTCAAGAAGCCGAATATAGTTTCCTTATAAACCAAAGTGTTCATACTAATGTCTTCTAATAGCAGTTTTGAACTGATTTCTGTTCTATACTCTTACATTAAAAATATTAATATCTAAGAATTGCACGTTCATTCACTAAACGGAGATTTACTTAAAGATAAATAAATCCCTCTTAATCCTAAAACATCTCTATTTCTCCTGCTCTTCACTGGGTACCTTGGGAGTGAAATAAGGTTTTTCAAAGACAATGCATGATACACAAGCATGTGTCATAGTGATTGAAGGAAAAAAGGGAAAATTACTTTTGAATGATTGAGAGTTTATATTCGGTTTCCCCTTCCCTTCAGAGAGATTTGGGCAAGTGTAGAAAGAGAAGCAGCTAGAAGTAGGAAGAGGAAAGAATAAATATTAGCTTCCTTCACCTTAGCCAGATACATGTTTAATTTATCCTTAGGAAAGATTAGGTACTTTATAGAAATAGTTCTTAATGGAAGAACAGTATGCCAGGAAATATAATTACTAAACCATTCTGCGGCAGGCTGATAATGTTAAAATCTTCAGGAGACCCTCAGGAGTAACTATAGCTGCTATTTCAAAACAGTAAAGGAATCAAAGAGAGCAGGAAAGTAAAATATTTTTCTTAATTGTCTCCATTCATAAAATTAAGGGAAATTTTTAAAGGAGTCTCTCAAAATATGAATGATATTACAGTTTTGGGGAGTTAATAATCTCAATGTTTATTGGGTATTTAAAAGGTAGGTTGCTGGATGGGTTATAAAGTGAATATGGTTATAAAGTTACATATAAATGCTTAGAATTGCCAAGAGAATACGATACTCTGAGGAACTGTGTGGTTCCACATAAGCAGCAAAACCTTGCCATATAAACCTAAGAGATAACAGCAATGAGAGAAACCTGGCTGGCTCAGTAGGTAGAACATGAGACTCTTGAGCATGAGGTAAAGTGTTCGAGCCCCATGTTGGGTGAGTTCACTTTAAAAAAAAAAAAAAGAGAGAGAGCGAGATAACAGCAATGAAATACTTCTACTATACTAATATGCTCTGTGGGCACCTGCTTTTTTCTCTTCCTTTCTTCTTCCTGGTCATATTCCTCTTTTGATTTTCTGAAATATACAAAAATAAGGTAGAAAAGTAAATTTTCTTTTTTGGTCAAAGAACAAATATTCAACAAACAACATTCTAAACTAAGCTCACAATGTGTTTAAGGAATCTTGGAAACCAAGGTGGAAATAATTAGGCTTTTCTTAAAGCAGCTTAGTCAACTGAGAAAGACATAATACACACGGCATAAAATGGTAACATAAAATATGGGTTTACTCATTTCTTCTGGAAATGTGAATGCCCCAAACTGAACAAAGATCTACAGATTTGAAATCCCAAACTCAAATTTGAATGGCAAATCTGATCTCTCACTTTAAAATTATGAGATCCATCTCTCCCCCCATTCTAATTTTTCCAGTGGCATGGGAGTTACCACAAAGCTCTCCTGATATCATTATGCCAAAGCCCTATCAGCTTTTGTAAAATGCTCACTGAGGCCCCCTGATTTAGAGAAATAACCAAGTCAACTCTCGTACGTGTTTATAACTAAGCTCTACTACTCTATAGTAGTACATCTCCCTCAAAAACCTAAGGGCTTTTTAGAAAATAAAATCTAAAAGTACAATGCTGATCAATTTTCAGACCATGAATCAACCAACAGAAGCAACCAGTACAAGTCAAACTACCAGTCCTCTAAACCTATTATCAATATCCTTAACTCTTCAAACCTATAAACTCAAAGCATCCTGTGTTTTCTCAGGCTCCCATCTGCCCCTGCTGTGGGAAGTACGACCTGGCCAGAAGAGGTTGGGTTCACCTGCACACCTGCCTCCCTCCCTACAACCACTCAAATCCCCTGGAAATAAGCACTAAGTCATGGAGGTTCTTCCATAGTTCCTCACTAGACCCATCCTCCTACTGACCATCCTGCCTGTCCTCCCTTCTGCTTTGACGTTGAAACGAGGTGGGTAGGGCTGGAACTACAGGATGTTATAAGACAGTCATGTGTGTGGTTAGGGCTGAAGAGAAAGGAAGGGCCCCCAAAGGACAAGGCCCCATTCTGTAGGGGACACATTGGCCACAAGTGTCCTAAGCCTATACATTCTCAAAGGAGATTTAAAAATTAGGTGCTTCAATTGCCACTCCCTTCCAAATCTCCCAGAGGGGTTAAGAGACAATAGACCCAAGAGAAAAAGAACTACTCCTTTAGTGTGCTGCACACTCCATGCCAGGCATCTGGCAGAGAATCGTGTAACTGGGGCAAGGAAGAGACCCACAAGACAGTCATCTGGGATGAGTACTTCCCACTGTCTACTTTTCCCTTGCAGGGTACCTGCCCAGTCAGCTATTCGGCCTGTGGAGTCTGAATGTCCAGCCTCCTACTGTTAGACACCTAGAACGAGCCATCTCAAATACCAAGGTCCAGAAGCCATGGAATGTCTTGCTTACTCAGGCCACTACGCCCCTTTCCAGGCATCAGGATGGGTCAACTGCAACTTTTCCCACTGGTGGCTAGTTTCCTGTTCCCATGATGAGAGGAGAAAAAGACCCTCCCATTTGGCCTGATATAGTATGAGGCATGTGAAAATCATTTTTTCTGTCAATTAAAAAAAAGTTATGCATAGTTATAAACAAGTACAATGATAAATCATTTTTATGGTTTTCAGTAGAGAATATAGATATTTTTACTAGTTCATAATATTTTGGAGATAGAAAACATATATACAGATCATATCACAATATTACTAATGATTCATTCAAAAAATAATTAAAGAAGGATACCTAAGAACTTCCCTCAGGATTTTCATCTCTTCCTGTTCAAGATCACTGACCACATCAGAACCATCTGTTAAGCAGTCAGGTAATACACCTGTTCAAAACCAAAGACCACACAAAAGAATATAAACTCAACTGAAAACATTTATTTCTCACTACTCTAACTCACCAAGAAGTACAAATCAGTTTATTCATATCTTTCGTTTTAAAAATGTTCTCAGCTATTATCTAATTATGGTCTTTTTAACTTTTTCTTGTTTTAGAAAATCAGCCCCACCAAAAAACCCACAATTTTACCTAGAAATTCTCTTAGTAATTATTTGTATTACCTATTAAAAATAACCATAATATAGCAATTAAAATTAGTTAATATAAACTATCACCACCCCTAATCACATACTGAGTATATACCACTGAAATCATTAAGCTCCTAATAATAAAACTATGCTCTTAAAAGTATCCCTTAAGTGTGAAAAGAGTTTACAAAACAAAATATAAAATACTTTAATTGAAACAGTATGTTAATACTCTTCATTCATACTATAGCAAATGCTACTGAAAAGAGCCCTGCTTACTACATGGGAAAAAGCACAGTGCTAAGCACTCAGGGACAATATAAAGATGAATAAAACAATCTCTGCCCTCAGAGCTTCTATTTAGATATTGGGCCAATAACTATAAACCAGGGCAATACCAACTTTGGCCCAAGCAAATAATAACTCATGGCAAGTAATTTTAAGAATTGGTTGAATTTGCTTTATTACCTTTATCTTCCTGATAAGCAGGTAGACTGGTAATCAGTGTTGTGTTCATATCTATAATTAGTATATTCCCGCAACATCAGCAGCATGTCTCTTAATTTTTACCTTCCATTTTCTCTATTCACAAATGACTATGGGATTTTGGATCTGCTCTAAATTAAAGTAGCTATATGATTCTAATCCCCTTGATGTTTAAATACATTTTTAATTAAACTTTTTATTTTGAGATAATTGCAGATTCACATGCAGTTTTAAGAAATAATACAGAGAAATGCTATGCATGCACCTTTTTTCAGTTTTCCCCCAATGGTAACATCTTGCAAAATATGGTATAGTGTCACAACCAGAAAGCTGATGTCGATAAAACACATCGATGCATTTTTGCTCAGTCAAAAGATATACAATTAGTATTCTCTAATAATATTTCTAAGGAAAATTAAAAGAACTAAGGAAAGAATAATGCAGTAGTATGAAATACTTCAAAGCCATCAAAATAATGCTCTGATTTGCATTTCTCCAAAAATTCTTTGATAAAATATAAGAATCCAAACAGCCTTTGAATGTTTCTTACCACAAAGACAATTTTCAAATGATCTGCAGTTTTTAGTACAATCAACATTGCTCTAAGGTACTAGCTACCGGATCTAAGCTAAGCAACATTCTTAAATCCAAGTATTAAAAATACTATGGCAGAAACTAAGTCTTAGTTTTTACCTAAAAGTAAGCAAACAGTCCCACTCTGTAGTTTGACACCAGCATTAGTCTGCATCATTGTCTCATCCTCTCTTGCTAACATAAGCCAGATTTGCTTAATTAGCAGGTAGCCAAGTACTTAGAGGCTGAGCCCTACCCCACCACAGCAGAGTGATTCATGAGTGACTTAAGCCAATCATAACAGTCTCATTTCCCCTGCTAGACGGTTTAAGAAAGGCATGTGACCCAAATCCTGACCAATAGGACCTGAGGGGAAAATTCCTAGGAGGCTTCTATGCAAGTGTTGTCTTGCTAACAAAAAGAGATGCACAGGAAGAAACACCCCTTTTCTTCATGAGATGTTGCTGAGTCTTATTCAATGCAGTCAGAGTACAATTATGAGAGAAGATCCTGAGAATAGCAGAGTATAAAGATGGAAAGCGTCAGCATTCTTGATAATATCACTGAGTCCTTAACTTAGCCAACATGGACCATCTTCCTTTCCTCCTTTTTCTGGACTTCTTGTCCTGTGAGATGATAATTTCTTATTGATTAAGACATTTTCACTGAGGCTTCCTGCTAATGGCAGCCTGAGGCATCCAGCCAATGTACTTGTTCCCTTTCTTTATATTAAATCTAAATGAGTTTCCAGTTAAATTCAAACTGGAAACTACAGAGTGCCAATATCAAGTTCACTATCTCTTTTATCAAAATCGAGCCCCCCAAAACAATTTTAACTAACATAAAATAATTATTCACATTCTCTATCCAATAGGTCAAAATAAAGCATAATTTCAGGAACATTCAGAGAAAAGGATTTTATAAAGAAAACCATGGTACAAAGACAAAGAAAGAGACTGTTTTCTAAGTTTCTTTACATCAAAGTCACAGCACAATGTCATGTGTAGTTCAGGGTTAGGGTGGTGTTATCTCCTACCCACAGACATCACCTCTTTCACCGCTGTGAAAAGCATCCTAGAATCTTACAGGATAGTTATGGTGGTGGTTGACTCTAAGAAATAGTCTCTACTCACATCAGACTAACAAGAGGACAATCCACAAGGGGCCCTGCAACACTCCAATGTTTGCCCTGCAACAACAGAAACCTCTTGTTGCGTGTTCCAGATCTTTAAAAGCAAATAGTACAACGGAACTATAGCTCTCACATGTTCAAGAAACAATTTTTACAAAAAGGTCCTGCTGCCAAAGAAGAATATATAGGCATGGTCAAGAATATCAGTGTGGTCCATTGAACAAAGGAACATATAGGTATCAAGGTCAGGTTATTAGAGCCAGAAATCTGAAAGGAGATAAGAGTCTGGATTGAAAAGGACATAGTACAATAATAAGTATGGTTAGAAACTCAGATGTTTTAGGTCAAAATGTCAAATGTAATTCAAATACACAAAGAGGGAATAAAAGCAGGAAAAGCTAGAGAGAAACTGAGATTAGGCAAGAGAGTCAGAGAACAGATAAAACTAAAAGAGGGTTACTGGGGCTTTGAATTCTGTTTTCCTTTCCACCTGATGGTAGTGCAATCATACCTGCCCATTTCCCTGAAACAGTTCTCAGTTTGGTCCCAAGACCAAAAGTTTTAGCATCACCTGGAAACTTGTTAAAAATGCAAAGTATTCAACCCCTCCCCAGACCTACTGAATCAGAAATGGGAGACAGCCATATGGTTTCAACAACCCTCCAAATACTTCCAAAGCTCACTAACTCTGGAGAGCCACCGTCTCTCACAAAGGTCCTAACAATGATAAGCCAGAAGGAAAAGAGAAGTCCCCTTCTCTCAACAGTAACTATAACTGTAACCACTCAAAAATACTGAATTTCATAAACAAAATGGCTAGGAAGAAAAATCAAGCTCTCTGAGACCTAAAGCATCATTAAATTAGATTCTAGTCTGCTTTCTTTGAGATGGCAAATACACTCTGATCAGGAAGATTACATTCTTGGGTCTCTTAAGTCAGCCACAGATTTTCAAACTTGAAATAAATTTATACAAAGCAGCTACACTTAAGACCATAATAGAATCAGAATAATCAAAACTGAAAAAACAAAATGCATTTAGCAATTCGATTTCTAAATTCAACACTTTACCATTTCTCTCTTGAATTATTCGAATGGCTTGCAGCTGCATTTCAATGTTTTTCTGGACCATCATTGCCTTAAAGATAGTAAAATCTTCTGCTGCCAACACAGGTTGCAAAATGGCCTATGGAAAGAAGTCTGGAAGTTAAATGAAGATTCAAGTTTTAAAACTATTTTCCACACAGATCATTTCTATGGCAAATCATTTCTATCAACTCAGGAATGCTGTATTATTATTTATGGTCAGATGACTCAAAAGGAAAATTTTAAGATTCTAAAAACCTTTAATGTAGGCTCTCAAGAGGCTAACTCTCCCAACCCCCATGCCTCCAAGAAGCTAAGGCTGATGGCGATGATACATTTTCCAAATGAGCCAGTGCTGAGTAACTCTGAAAAACAGCACAGAAATTGGACTTAATTTTTTAAAGTTACAACTTCAGTATCTGGATTTGTTTTTCAGCCGAAATAAAGATACCTATTTGGTTTTTATTCTGTCACTTGAAATTTATAGTTAATAAATCAGTAATTACAAAATTATCCCTTAATTAATAAAAGTACCAAGTTAAATAAAAGTAAATGCAAAAAAATGGAGTCTGGATATTAAGTGTAATGAGGTATTAGTAATATGAAAACACAATTATAGTTCTCCTGTATGTAGAAGGCTTCATATAAGAGGTAATTAGAAATTAGTGTGAAATAATTTTCTGGATTAAAAAAATATGATAAATTAGGGGAAAAACTAAGGTGTCTACCTGGAGTACCCAAATTAACACTTTTTTAACTACAGGGAACTATTGCTATATTAAAGAGCAAACCAATTCCCAAGCTAATCAACAATAAGTAAAATAAGATTTGAAATGTGTGAAAACCCAAAACACTCAAATTTTATGCACTTACTAAAATCTTATTTCAAGCTTTACATGCTATTGATAGAAAAATTGAACACACAAAATCATGCAGAGGCAACCAAGGGTGTGCTATTGTTTATCAGTTGGGCAGCAGCAATAATGTCAGACATCTCAACAAAACCTCCATAAGCAGAGAAGGAGCCCTTCTCCCAGCAACCAGCTCCCACCCTAAACAACCACAGTATATAAGAAAACAAAACAAAATGCAAAAGCAGCTCTCTGTGACATTTATGAAGAGTCAACTGAAGAAAAAAATGATGAAAATTCTTTCCCATTAAATTCGTATACACCGTTCAAAAGGCCCACAGCAGGGCATAGCAGATAGGCTTGACTGAAAGTTTCAGCCGAAAGCTCAGTATTGAAAACACTTGTGGAGAGTCTCTGTGATAGATTAGTGATGTTTGCCAAGACATCTTTCTATGATTATGCCCCCACAAAACATTGTTCTGGGGCTTCCTAGACTTCTTATTAGTGATATCAAGGACCTTATTCTCATCACTAATAAACTCTTAAAGGGCAATGTTACTGAATAGCAATGTATCAACTGGGGCTTCTATCAGCAAGTCAGAGTTTGAGTTGATACTTAAGTATGTTCCTTGATGCATCTAAGAAATGCATATTCCTAAACCCTACCATAGACATAATGAATCTAAATTTCTAGAGTATGGGTGTCCATGTATCTCCACAGATAATTCTTACAACATTAAAGCTTGAGAACTACTGAAACATTGGAAAAAATGAGCCCTTAATATCACAAGCCCACTTCCTGCTTAACCATGTACTAGCTGTGTGACTCTGGACATATCATTTAGTCTTTTGAGCTTCAGTTTCTTCCTCTGCAAATTAGTACTCTAATAATAATAGTAATACAGTATTTTGTTGAATCTAAGATTCCATAGATGAGTAAAATGAATCATTACTTCATGTACCAATAAGAAAAGAAAAAAGAACCTTCCAATTACATTATGTCATTCATTATACAATGCATTCTCATTTCAGAGATATTACAACAGGAAAAATTTTCACTTTAGCATGAAATAAATTTAATAATAACTTTCTGGGGTGACTGGGTGGCTCAGTCAGTTAAGCATCCAACTTCGGCTCAGGTCATGATCTCACGGTTCATGAGTTCAAGCCCCGCATCAGGCTCTGTGCTGACAGCTCAGAGCCTGGAGCTTGCTTCTCATTCTGTGTCTCCCTCTCTCTCTGCCCCTCCCCTGCTCATGCTCTGTCTGTTGTCTCTCTCTCAAAAATAAATAAACATTAAAAAAACAATAATAATAACTTTCTGGTTGGGTGTTGGAATTAAGTAAAATGAGAAAGCACTTTTTTAAACTGAAAAGTACCCATAAAAGTAATTGTCCTCGTCCTGTTTATGCTGGTTAAATATCAAAATGGTGCACTAAACCTAACAACTTTACAGCAATGGGGTTCTTCTGGTTCAAGGAAGTGGATGTGAACTTCCAACAAAGGCAGTTGGAGGAACTAAATACAAGAGTTAACTCCAAAAAAACCAGTTTAAAAACAACAATCCCCCAAGTAGCCACTAAATTATCTGAAATGTCAAAGTACTTTGACAGAAGACTGTGAGATCAAGTATATGTGATGTTATTTGTTTGAGAAAAGCACATTAACAAAAAAATGAACACTGAGTATTTGAGAATCTGACTTAAATGAGTTTACAAGACATTCAAATATATTCATACTTAGCCTAAGATTACCCTATGGTTATCTCTGCTTAGAGTTCACTATGCCATATTTTGAAAGGTACAGGTGATTTCATGTTCTCACACTGCTCCATTAATAGAACTACAAGGAGAAACAGATGAATTCATGATTACATTTGGAGACTTCAATACCCTCTATTAACAATAGATCCAGCAGGCAGAAAATCAGTAAGGACATAGTTGAACTGAACAGTACCTCAGTCAACTGGATCAAATTGATATTTCTCCAACAGAAAAATACACATTTTTCTCAAGCACACATGAAAAATTCACCCAAATAGACAACATTCTGGGGCATAAAACACATCTTAATAAATTTAAAAGAATAGGAATCATACAAAATATCCTCTTAGACCACAACAGAATTAAACTAGAAATCAGTAACTGAATGATAGATGGAAAAAACTAAAATTCTTGCAGATTAAGCAATACACTTCTAAATAACACATGGATACAAAAACTACAGGGGCTTCTGGGTGGCTCAGTCGGTTAAGAGTCCGACTTCGGCTCGGGTCATGATCTCACCATATGGGTTCAATCACCACGTCGGTCTCTGTGCTGACAGTTCAGAGTCAGCAGCCTGCTTCAGATTCTGTCTCCCTCTCTCTCTGCCCCTCCCCTGCTTACACTCTGTCTCTCTCTCTCTCAAAAATAAACAAACATTTAAAAAAAAGAAAAAGAAGAAGTACAGTTGAACAACATTAGGCTTGGGGCACTGACCCCTGTGCAGTCAGAAATCTGCATATGACTCCTGACTCCCCCGAGCTTAACCACTAATAGCCTACTGATGACCAGAAGCCTTAGCAATTATATATTGCACCAATTAACACATATTGTATATGCTATATGTATTATATCCTGCATTCTCACAATAAGCTACAGAAGAGAAAATGTTATTATGAAAATCATAAGGAAATTAAAAGGCAACCTACTGAATGGGGGAAGATATTTGCAAAGGACACATCCAATAAAGGGTTAGTATCCAAAATATATTAAAAATTTACACAACTCAACACCAAAAAACCACATAATCCAATCAAAAATGGACAGAAGACATGAACAGACATTTCTCCAAAGAAGACATGAATAGATGCTCAACATCACTCATCATCAGGAAAATGCAAAGCGAAACCACAATGATATATCACCTAACACTTGTCAGAATGGCTAAAATCAAACACAAGAAACAAGAAGTGCTAACACAAAAAAAGTAAAACACAAAAAACAAAAGAAACAACAAGGATGTAGAAAAAAAGGAACCCTCATGCACTACTGGTGGGAATGTAAACTGGTGTAGCCACTGTGGAAAAATAGTATGGAGCTTCCTCAAAAAATTAAAAATAGGATAGGATCCAGTAATTCCACTACTGACTATTTATTCAAAGAAATGAAAACACTAATTGAAAAAGATATATGTACCCCTATGTTTACTGCAGCATTATTTACAATATTTACAATAGCCAAATTATAGAAGCAGCCCAAGTATCCAGTGATAGATGAATAAAGAAGAGGTGTGGGTTGCCTCGGTAGTTCATTGGTTAAGCGTCCAATTCTTGATTTCAGCTCAGATGATCTTGCAGTTTGTGGGTTTGAGCCCCACATCAGGCTCCATGCTGACAGCGCAGAACCTGCTTGAGATTCTCTCTCTCCTTCTCTCTCTGCCTCTCCCTAGCTCTCTGTCACTCTCAAATAAATAAACTTAAAAAAAAAAAAAAAAGAGCGGGTGTGTGTGTTTAAACATGCACACACACACAGACACACACACACACACACACACACACACACACACACACATGCTGGAATATTAATTATTCAGCCACAAAAAATAATGAAATCTTGCCATCTGCAGCAACATGGATGGATCTAGAGAGAAAGACGAATACCATTTAATCTCATTCATATGTGGAATTTAAGAAGCAAAACAGATGAACAAAGAGAAAAAGAGACAAACCAAAACCACACTCTTAACTATAGACAATAAAGTGATTGCTACCAGAAGGGAGGTGGGTGGGGGTTTAGGTGAAATAGATGAAGGGGATTAAGAGTAAACTTATCATGATGAGCACTGAGTAATGTATAAACTTGTTGAATCACTATATTGTACACCTGAAACTAGTATAACACTGTATGTTAACTATACTAGAATTAAAATTAAAATTAAAATTAAAAAAAACAAAAAGAATGGGCGCCTGGGTGGCTCAGTTGGTTAAGCATCCACTTCGGCTTGGGTCATGATCTCGCAGTTCATGGGTTCAAGCCCTGAGTCAGGTTCTGTGCTGACAGCTTAGAGCCTTCAGATTCTGTATCTCCCTCTCTCTCTGCCCCTGCTCCACTTGTGATCTGTCTCTCTCTCGCGCTCTCAAAAATGAATAAACATAAAAAAATTTTTTTTTTTAAATCTGTGTAGAAGAGGACCCACACAGTTCAAACCTGTGTTGTTTGAAGGTTAACTGTAGTCTTAAGGGAAATTTCTTGTTAAAAGAAATTTAAAAAAGAATTTTTTTTTTAGAGAAAGAGAGCACATGAGTGGGGGAGAAAGTGGGGGGAGGGGCAGAGAAAGAAAGAGAGAGAACCTTAAGCAGACTCCACACTTAGTGCAGAGCCCAACATGGGGTTTGATCCCATGACCCTGGGATTATAACCTGAGCCAAAATCAAGAGTTGGACACTCAACCAATTGAGCCAGCCAGGTGCCCCTAAAATATTTCTAGCTAAAAGAATATACAACTTATCAAAATTTGGGGAGTACAGTAAAAGTAGTGCTCAGGGGAAATTTATAGCATTAAATGCATATATTGAAAAAGAAAATTACCTAACATCAATAATCTAAGCTTTCACCTTAGGAACTACAAAAGAGCAAATTAAATCCAAAATAAGCATAGGAAAAAAATAGTAGAAATTAGAGAAGAAATCAACTAAATTTAAAATAGAAAATCAATAGAGAAAATAAACAAAACTAAAAGTTGATTCTTCAAAACTATCAATAAAAGTGATAAATCTCTAGCCAGGTTAACTATGAAAAAAAAAGAGAAAAGACATAAATTACTAAAATCAGGAATGAAAGAGGATACATCACTACAGATCCCAGGGACATTAAAAGGATAATAAATATTACTGACAATTCTATGTCCACAAATTTGATAACCTAGATGAAGTGGACCAATTCCTTGAAAAACACAATCTGTCAAAGTCACACAAGAATAAACAGACAATTGGAATTTGTCTATATCTATTAAAGAGAAGGAATCAATAATTAATAACCTTCCAAAACAGAAAGCACCAGGCCTAGCTGGATCCACTGGTAATTTCTACCAAAAATTTAATGAAGAAATTATAAAATTTCTCTACAAAAAAAAAGATAACTTAGAAGAAAAGTTACAGATTCATATTATTTCTCAAAAAAATAATGATTAAATATTTGTTTGCAGAAGTTAAATAGCATAGCCTACAGAATGATGTAAAAGATGTTCTATTGATTCAAATTATTGAGAAAAAAAAGTATGACTTTGAAATTCCCTATCTCTTCCATATATAACTTACTCAGTGTGTATGCTATTTTCCTACCACCCCTCCTTGCATGATTCAGATTAGGATTTTACATGTAATTGAACATGCATATGCTGCCCTCAGATAAGAATCTTCAAAAACAGGGAAAAAAAAGGAATTATACCAATTTTTTACAATCTCTTCCAGAAAATAGAAGCAGAAGGAGTACTCCCTAAGCTATTTTATGTAGCTAGCATTATACTAATACCAAAACTAGACAACGACACTACAAGAAAGAAAAGCACAGAACAGTATCTCTCATGAACAGAGATACCAAAATATCCAACAAAATATCAGCAAGTTGAATCCAACAGTGCATGAAAAGAATTATACACCATGACCAAGTGGGATTTATTCTAGTCATGCAAGGCTGATTCAACACCTTGGAATTAATTAATGTAATCCATCACATCAAGAGACTAAAAAAGAAAAAAATCATATGATAATATCAACAGATGCAGAAAAAGCATTTGACAAAATCCAACATCCATTCATGATAAAAACTCTCAGCAGATGAGGAATAGAGAGGAATTTCCTTAACCTGATAAAGAACATCTACAAAATATTGATAGCTGGGGCACCTGGGTGGCTCACTAGGTTAGGCAACTGACTTTGGCTCAGGTTATGATCTCACATCTCATGAGTTTGAGCCCCACATCAGGGCTGTCAGCACAGAGCCCAATTCAGATCCTCTGTCCCCCGCTCTCTCTGCCCCTCCCTCACTCACTTTCTCTCTCTCTCTCTCAATCAAACATAAATATTTTTTTTTAAAAAAGCAAAAAACATTAAAAAAAAAAAACTTGACAGCGAACACCATACTTAATGGTGAGAAACTAGATGCTTTCCCGTTAAGATCAGAAACAAGTCCCCTCTTCCCACTCCCATCCCATTCCACATAATAGTGGAAGTCCTAGCTAATGCATTAAGAAAAGGAAATTAAAGGTACAAACATTAGGAAGGAAGAAATAAAACTGTTTTTGTTCACAGATGACAGGATTGACTGTAGATTATTCCAAAGAATCAATTTAAAGAAACTTCTGGAGGGCGCATGGGTGGCTCAGTTGGTTAAGCATCCGACTCTTGGTTTCAGCTCAGGTCATGATCTTGCAGTTCCTGAGTTCAAGCCCTGCATCGGGCTCTGTGCAAATGGTGCGGAGTTTGCTTGGGATTCTGTCTCTCCCTCTCTCCCTACCCCTCCCCTGCTCATGCTCTCTCTCTCTCTCAAAATAAATAAATAAGTATTAAAAAAAAAAAAAACCTCCTGGAACTAACAATTAATTATAGCAAAGCTGCAGGATAGGTTACTATACAAAAATCAATTGCTTTCCTTTATACCAGCAATGAAAAATGGGAATATGAAACAAAAAGACACATTTACATTATTTCTGCAATCAAATAAGTACTTAGGAATAAATCTAACAAAATACACAGAAGATCTATAGTAGGAAAACTAAAAAACTCTGATGAAAGAAATCAAAGATAATCTAAATAAATGGAGAGATATTCCACGTTCATAGATAAAAAGACTCAATATTGCTAACATGTCAATTCTTCCTAATTTGATCTGTAGATTTATGCAACCCCAAACAGAATCCAGCAAGTTATTTTGTAGTTATCAACAAACCAGTTTTTAAATATACATGAGAAGTCAAAAGACTCAGAATAGCCACACAATATTAAAAAAGAAAGTCAGAGCACAGACACTAACTTCAAGACTTATTACAAACAACAATAATCAAGGGGAACCTGGGTGGCTCAGTCACTTAAGTGTCCAACTCTTGATATTGGCTCATGATTCATGGCATCATGATCTCATGATTCATGAGATTGAGCCCCATGTCAGGCTCTGAGCTGATAGCACAGCTCGCTCTCGCTCTCTCTCTCTCTCTCTCTCTCTTTCTCTCTCTCTCTCTGCCCCTTCCCTGTTCGTTCACTCTCTTTCTTTCAAAATAAATATATAAACTTAAAAAAATAAACTACAATAATCAAGACGTATGGTATTGGTGAAAGAACATACAAATAGATTAATAGAACAGAAAGAAACTGAAAACAGACCGACACAAACATAGTCAACTGACCTTTGACAAAGAAACAAAGGCAATCCAATGGAGAAAAAATCATCTTTCCAGCAAACGGTGCTACAATGACGGGTCATGCAAAAAAATGAATCTAAACATTAAACTTACACCTTTTACAAAAATTAACCCAAAATGGAACACAGATTTAAATGTAAAAAACAAAACCATAACACTTCTAGAAGATAGTGTAGAGAAAATCTGGATAACCATGGGTTTGGCAATGACTTCCAAAGATACGACACCAAAAGCATAATCCATGAAAGAAAATTGATTAAATCATGGACTTCACTGAAATAAAAAACAAAACAAAACAAAACAAAAAAACTTCTGCTCTGTGAAAGACTTTGTTAGAGAAGGAAAAGATAAGCCACAGAAGAAAATTTTGTGAAATATTTGCAAAACCCATATCTGATAAAAAAAAAGACTTGTATCAAAATTGTATATAAAAAAGCCTTATAATTCAAGTACTAGAAAACAAACAACTCAATTTTAAAATGGGCAAAAATAAACCACTACACACATATTAGAATGGCTAAAATGCAAAAAACTGACAATACCAAGTGCTGCCAGAGATGTGGAGCAACAGGAACTCCCATTAATTGCTGGTGAAAATTAAAAATGGTACAGCAACTTTAGAAGAGAGTTTGGCAATTTCTTACAAAGCTAAACTTAATCTTACCATATGACCCAAAAGTCTTGCTCTAGGTATTTGCCCAAATAAGTTGAAAACTTTTATGTCCACATAAAACCCTGAATATTAGTATTTAAGCTACCAAAATGTCCTTCAAAAGGTAAAGTGATAAACTGTGGTACATCTACATAATGGAATATTACATGACAATAAAAAGAAATGAACTATCAAACAACAACAAAAAAAAACATGAAAGAACCTTAAATTCATATTGCGTAATGAAAGAAGCCAGTATGAAAAGGTATATACTATATAATCCCAATTATATGACATTCTGGAAAAGGCAAAACTAGAGAGACAGTAAAATGCAGTGGTTGCCAGGGGCAAGGATGGAAAAGATAAATATGTAGGACACAGCGGGATTTTTAAGGCAATAAAACTATTTTGTAACATACTGTAATGGTAGATATATGACATAAAGTATTTGGCAAAACCCATAGAACTGGACAACACAGAAAGGAAACCTTAATATAAACTGTGGACATTAGTCAATAATAATATATCAATGCTGACTTACCAATTTTAACAAAAATACCACACTAATGAAAGATGTTAATAAGGGACACTGTATAAGGCAGCTGGGTGGCTCAGTGAGTTAAGCATCTGACTTTGGCTCAGGTCATGATCTCACAGTCCGTGAGTTCAAGCCCCATGTTGGGCTCTGTGCTGACAACTCAGAGCCTGGAATCTGCTTCAGATTCTGTCTCCCCCTCTCTCTGCCCCTCTCCCACTGGCACTCTGTCACTCTCTCTCTTTCCCTCTCTCTCAAAAAATAAATAAACATTAAAAAAAAATGTTTAAACAAGGGACATGGTATTATCTGCTCAATTTTCTGTAAACCTAAAACTGCTCTAAAAAATAAAGTATTAATATTTAAAAATCTTACTAGCACTCATACGAAATATTGTTTATTATCCTGTGTGTATTTTAGAAAATGAAAGTTACACTACATATGTAATCTCTTCAATGATACAAGTTATCGGAAAAACAGCATAATTTTGCCAAATTACTATCATAATACAAAAGTATTAATGTTTATATTATAAAAGTCAAAGCAAATCAAGTAAAAAACAAAAGTAAAAAATACTGTTGTCTCTTGCCATATAGAAGTCTTCTGCAATATGGTACATAGAAATCAATGATGTACTTTATCCTCAACAAAAAATCACAAGGAAGTCACAATGAAGGAAGTCATTTTTGCCTCCTTCAGTCGTAAAATACCACAAAATTACAAAATTCAACTGAAGATGACTGAGATTATGAGTATCTCAGTAGTTATTATATTATATTTTCTGAGGTTAATTCATGAGAATTTTTTAAGAATCACATATATAGAAAAACATGTCCTCACAGATTTGTTGTTGTTGTTGTTTTAAACTAGAGTTCTTCATCTGATGCATTCCTTGCTATTCCTGCTGACATCAATAAATAGAGTATGGCAGAAGCAGTGGTCTAGGCATAACGATGACCAAACCCGATGAAAAGAATTTTGTTAAGTGGGCTTTAGCAGTAAAATTCAGTGGGAGCTGGTTAAAACAACTGAAACCAAACCAAGCAAACCAAACCAAAATAAAAATTACCTCCTAAGTAACCCAGGGCAAGCAACTGGTTTCTTGAGTTAATTCTTAGGCACCCTATACTGGCATATGTAATCAGCATTCTGATCTTTCTGTGTAAAGATTAGATTATTGCTACAAAGCAGTAAATAACATAGTTTTGAGCTGTTCTTCTGGTAATGGTGATGGCCTTGTGCTGACTGAATCAGGTTACTGCTATTCAGTATCTGATGCTACGTGTTTGCTCCATAAGAGAATACAGCTAACTAGTCCACATGGGGATTGAACCAGTGACCCTGGCCTAATTAGCACACTGCTAATCAACCACCAAAATAGCTAGTATTAATTGGGAGGTGCTTCCATTTATAGATCACTTTATAAATGTCAGGTATTGTGCTAAATGCTTTATGAATATTATCTCTTAAATTTTGCAAAAACCTTCCAAAGTAGATACTACCCATACTTTACAGATATGGAAACTGAGAATCAGAATGGATAAGAAAGGAAAACAGTACAACAGTCTCCATGGTCTTGTAGCTAGCAAATGAAACATCTAGGACTCAAATCTAGGTCTGTCTGTATCAAAAGGCTTGTCTCCTACTACATAACAAGACTGTATTACTAATCAACTCCAAATAAATCAAAAGGTCTTATATGACAGAACAAAAGAGAAAGATGCATTACTCTTGAACTAAAAACAGTATCTTAAAATTCTGAACATCTTCATTCACAAATAATTTAAAGTTATCCTAATAGTGAAAACAAAAGATGGATGAGTCTACCATTAGCATGAATATCTTTATTCACAAAGTAATTCAGGCTAATTCACAATGGCTTAATTAAGAGGTTGACAAATATTAACCAAAATAGAAAATATTCCTGAAAAACAAGGAAAATAAAAACAAATATCAATGTCTTAAAAGAAACCTAAATACTAGTTAATAATTTTCAAATTATTCCTGTTCAACTAAAAAGGAAAAGAAAATATTGCCTATTATTATACTTTAAACTAAACTTATGGTACATATAGAATAAAATCTATTGGTGAACAACTTTTGCTTTACACCATTATTAACTAAAACCAAATGTTTATTTACATTAGTGCAGCATACCAATAATAGTTAAATATATTTTTCAAAATGTCATGTTATATTAAAGACGTTCTATCTCTAGAATTAGAGATGATCATTAAATAAGCAAAACTTGTGCAAAAGAGAACTATAGTAGGAAGTGCTGGATTAAACAGTAGTCAAAGCAACCTCTTCTAGGCCCTGATAAGAAGATAATTTAAGTTAACAAACATTTATTAAGAACCTCCTGCTAGGAACTAAGTTCTCATCTCTGTGCTAGACACTGGGAATGCAAAGATACTCAAAACAACTCAAAGGACTTACAATCTAGAAAGGCAAACAGACTTTTAAGAAACTGTAATTCTACCAAAAATGTACAAGTGTCCAGTGAGGTAGAATGAGTGCTAGTCTACCCTAGCATAAGAGGGATCAGGAACACTGCTACAAAAAGTAACATTTCAGCAAGGCCCTTATGTAAGAGGGATTCTCTGGATAAGGGAAAGATAATGCAGTGGGAAGGTGGGGGCCAAACTTTCCAGGGTTACAGAATGGCATGAACAAAGCCAGACACATGGATGTTTACAAGAACAAGTGGCCTGTAATGACTATAGTACATAATATATTAGAGAACTATAGCAGAAGAATGAACATATAATTTAGGGTCACATCATAGACAATCCTCACTATCATCTGGCTAAGGAATTATAGTTTATTTGGTGGAAAATGGGAAGCTAAAACAACTTGTGAAGAAGGCTATTTGGTCAGTAGCAACATATCCCCATCTTGAACCTCTGAGCAACAGCTCACAGTTGGGAGTGCCTGGACAGGCATCCTAGCACTACTTACTTAGTAGTGGACTTTGCACTGCTTAATATATATGTGCATGAGTTCTTTCATTTCTACGTGGAAATAAAATAGTGCCAATTTTTTTTTAATTTAAAAAAATTTTTTAAGTTTATTTATTTATTTTTGAGAAAGAGCAGGGGAGGGCCAGAGAGACAGGGAGAGAAAGAATCCCAAGCAGGCACTGAAATGTCAGTGCAGAACCTGATGTGGGGCTTGAACCCACAAACCAGGAGATCATGACCTGAGTTGAAATCAAGTCAGACACTTAACCAACTAACCCAGGCACTCAATAGTGCCAAATTCTTTTTTTTTTTTTTTTAACGTTTTATTTATTTTTGAGACAGGGAGAGACAGAGCATGAACACGGGAGGGTCAGACAGAGGGAGACACAGAATCTGAAACAGGCTCCAGGCTCTGAGCTGTCAGCACAGAGCCCGACGCGGGGCTTGAACCCACGGACCGCGAGATCATGACCTGAGCCGAAGTCGGCCGCTTAACCGACTGAGCCACCCAGGCGCCCCAATAGTGCCAAATTCTTAAGAGGCATCAGGAAGATTAAATGCTAGAATATATGTCAAGTGCCTAAAACAGCAGCTAGCATGAGCCCTCAGTATATATTAATTATAAAAACACATAATACTGAGTTCGAACCAGTACTGCAGAACTAATGAGACAATAAAAGTAGTTCCAAGGGAAGGAATTCCAAGGAAGCGTTTACTATGAAACTGCTGAGATAAAAAAAGGAGCAACTGAAAACCTATGCAAGATCTATATAAATAAAACAGTAGTTTGGACAAACCCTGTGATCTATTATAGTTCTGCATTCAGAAAGTTCCTTTTTAGCTGCATTAACTCATTAATACCTCAACTGATCATTTCTTGAGGTAATTATAAAAAAGAACCCATATATGATGAATTAGCTTTTCACTCTTACAGTGTCCAAAATAGTATACTTTGACAATCAAACATAGCCAAATGCAAGCAAAACCCTGGACATTTTTGTTAAAATTCTATGTCAGTAGAATAACACAAAAGCAAAACCTGTGATGTACGTGTCTTTGCAAGAGGAGAAGTGCATGCTTCTTGAAATTGATCTTCATTAATTCCCATCTCTTTGAGGTAACTTTCCAACAGCTTTTCAACCTAAAAAAGGGAAAGTTTAACTTTTATAATTTACATAGAAAAATTCCAAAAGACAGTTTTCATGTTAAGTATTAAATTCTTGCTTGCAATTATTAATTTATAGCAAATTTTATTATATGGCAATGACAATGTCTTTCACCAAAAAAAACAAACAACAAAAAGTTAAAATTTTTGCAGAGAATCAAATGAAATTTTATTTCCTCTGCTTGAAATAATGGAAGTCAAGGTTATGATGTTCAGTGTGGTACAACTCTTCTGCTACTCAGAGCCAGTTTTTAAAATCACAAGACAATCATGTCAAATTAATAATTAACACTTCTCTGGATTAATCAGAAGAATAAGAATAAAATTTAAAGATTAGAGGCAAGATCTCTTAAAATAGCTACCCTAAATCCATTCTTTAGATTCTACAGTAGAAGAGATAAGAAGTCAAAAGGATGAAATACTCAGAGAAGCCTTGCAGCCTGATGGAACTGGTAGTACTATTAGGATAGATTGTATGTTTTAAAAAACAAAAATGTTTAGGTAGGCTCTATGCCTAACGTTGGGCTCGAACTCATGACCCCAAGATTAACTCATGCTGTATGACTGAGCCAGCCAGGTGCCTCAAGGTGGGATTTTTTTTTAATTAAAGAATTTTAAGATTGAAAAATCCATGTGTTTAATTTAGAAAAGCTAAAATTAACATTATTCTAATTACCTTTTAAAATTAGTGGAAAAAATACTCACTAGTTCTTTGTATTCCTGATGAATCTCTGTATAGGTCAATTTGCTTTCTTCTTCATCATCAAAAACTAAATTTAAAAGAAAAATATTGTATAGTGTAAAAAAGAACAAATCATTTGATTAATGCAAATATAAAACTCCACTCCTTACATCTTACATTGAACTCTCATTCTTATAACTTAGCTTTTAGGCTTTGAATTCTTGAATTTAAAAAGAAACTGTGTGTGTGTGTGTGTTTACACACACATATATGTATATTAGTAGTAATATATGTTGTGTATATATAACATATAACAGTGATAATTGGAAACAAGTTTTTTCCAACTTAAGACCTACTTCATGGTTAAGACAAATGCTAATTTTCTACTTTCAATAATAAAAGGCAGCAGTTTCTTTATAAACTTTTAATGGAATATTATTGTTAATAGTTTTAAAATATTAATTCCTTTTACAACAGGCTCCAGATTATGTTATCATACTCAAACTTTGCAAATGCAAATTTTACTGAAAGTGACTAGCTAGGCCACTTTTGCTACATATAAATCAGTAATGAAATTAAAATAAATAAAACCAAAACAAATGTTTGCTCAATGATCATATATGTGAAACAATGTGTATTAGAAAGATATATATTCCAAGAAGCTACAATCTAATTAGAGGACAGGACAAATTCACGAATTGTCAACAAGAAACTTTTTTAATTCCCCCTAAGTGATCTAAAATGCAAAACTAACTCCTTTAATTTTTTATCTGAAGGTCTTCAGTGACTGTTCTTTGCCTAGATAATAAATGCAAAATCCTTAGAAGGCCAGACAAAACGTCCAAGATTAGATCCCAAGTCTCACCTCCCACCACTCCAAAACCCAAACTTTCCACTCTCAACATATACAATTACTTGGAATACCACCAAACATAACAACAACAAGTGGTGCTTCAAACTCCTGTATATTTGCCCAAGTGTTCCTAGATCTCTTGGCCTTTACCCAGTCCTCTTCTCCCAACTGTTCTTAAAGACATTGCAAATGGCCCATTCTCCCAGACCTGCCACCCAATCCCAAATCCTAGGCTGGTTAGATCCCTGCCTCTGAACCCTTAAAAACTGCACTACATGCCTTCCTTTATTATGACACCTGCCACTTTAGATTTAAATTTCCATTGACCTTCCTGTCTTCCCCACTAAATCATAAACTTCTCAAGCACAAGGCTTTTGTTTCATTCATCTTTCTATCCCCAGCTTCTAGCCCACAGACACTAAATAAATAACCTCAATAAATTGAAATAAATGCTGATATCACAGGCAGTACAAAACTAATCTTTAAATTATCTGAGGTAGTGGGGCGCCTGGGTGGCTCAGTCGGTTAAGCGTCGGACATCGGCTCAGGTCATGGTCTCACCCTCCGTGAGTTTGAGCCCATGTCGGGCTCTGTGCTGACAGCTCAGAGCCTGGAGCCTGCTTTGGATTCAGTGTCTCCCTCTTTCTCTGCCCCTCCCCCACTCATGTTCTGTCCTCTCTCTCAAAAAATAAATAAATAAAAATTAAATTATCAAGGTGAAGAACAGCACACTGAAAGTCACTCAAGTATTAACACTGTTATTTCAACTGACGCTGGGATGTTACTTCCACTTCTACTGCCATCTGCTCTATGTAACACAGGGCATACACACAATATAATAGCTACTTAAACTGTTTCCAGTTAATTGTAAACCAAATTACTACCTTACATGTGTATAAGGCTGAGGATTACTGCTTCCTTGTAAAATTACACAATCAGATGTATTATTACCGAGATGCACCACTTTTGATGTTTGGGGATAAAAAGAATGATGCTTTAATTTTTTTTTTTTTTTCATTTCAGCATTTAGTCTCAGAGGCATAAATAGAATCAAAAGGTGAAATAATTCTTTATTTTCCTAAAGGAGAGGTCAGAATTCCACATGCTTCATCGGTCTCAGAATTTTAAATTCTTAAAAAGATCACAAATAAAAATAATTTTGAACTTCTTTAGAAATGACCCATAAAAACAAGACAAATATTATCTGAATTTTGATTATGGTGTAATTTCTATTATAGTAATGAAAAGATCCAATGGTCAAACTAAATTTTATCTTTACCAGAATCATGGAATCTCAGGGTTGAAAGGACTTTTAAAAGGTCACTCAGGATAACTAATCATAGTTGAATTCCCCTCTATAACATCTCCATGAAGTTGCTGTCAAATCCACTTAAACACTGCTAGCTCCTGGGAAACTCATTACCTCCTGAGGTAGGCTAACTTAACTGGGATACATTCTGTTAGGGAGCACTTCATAGAAATTTGTAGCTAGTACCCACTGACCTTAGCTCTATCCCACTGAACCTTACAAAACAAGTCTAATTCATCCAACATAAGGCAGACGTTCAAATGATTGATGGATATTACTACCTTAAAAGTCCTGCCTAGCTAAACAACCACCATAACAGTTAGGCATTCATTCATATGACATGGTTTCTAGTTCCTTCTCCGTAAATGAGCTCCAATTTGTCTCCGAAAACTGAATGCAGAACTCAAAGCGTGAATGATAAGGACCTGGAGGTCCTTTTCCCTTACAGGGAATATTATGCCACATGTATATAGTTCATTTGTTAGAAAATACTCTCCCCGCCCCCACCCCAAATTTTTGTACAGCAGAGAGTTTGAGTGTTCAGTAAAGGCAATACAGGCCACTGGGTCGCCAGCTCTGGGCCTGCTGGAATAATAGCATGCCCTCCCTTTGCGATCAACTGCTTAAATAATAAGGAACATAGGTAAACTGACATCTCTCCTCCCAAGTCACTGGGGAAGTTGTTGAAGCCCACCCAAACAGTCCACCTGCCCAAAGAAGAAACGTGCAGTATCGGGTGTAAGACCCAACAACACAGGATTAAAGTCTGATGATTTTCGGATGTGCTCGGGCTCAGGGAAGGGGGAGTCCCCGTCTTCAGTTCCGTGAAGGAAGACTGGCGCAGTGCCAGCAATACCTCCTACAAACCAGCTCTAAACCTCGCCGACAAAGGTAAAAACCTAAGAGATGAGAGGTGGTTCGTGGTGACCACCTTCCGGCCGATGCTGGGGAGAGAGACACAAGAAAGGGCTGTCGGTTCGGTATCTGGGTTTTACCTTCACATTTCTGCTCCACAAAGTCCAAGATGGGGATGGACCAGTCCGGGCCTCGCAGGAACCCAGCGATGCTCTCCACCACCCATTCCACCTCATCCTCTTCTTCCGCAGCCATCCCGCTTCGTGGGACGCCGTGGAACCCTAGGCCAGACCGCCGGAGCCTGCTAAGGCCCTAGGGCCGCAGCGGGCCGAGAGAGAATGGGAGAAGAAAGAGTTGTTCCGCAATCGCTCCGCTACCTGGACGAAACCCACAAACCAGTTAACGTAAAATGGTCGCTATGGCAACACGCGCAGCCGCCCCGGACTGCCTCCCGGAAGTGAAGCCAGCTTCCCTGGAGCCTGCTCCTCTCGGAAAGGGCCATTTGAACAACGTTTTCGATTGGCTGGGAAAGGACAGTACTGCATCAAAAGATAGCCTTCCGCCTATTGGCCCGGAGTTGCTAGGGCTGAGAGCAAAAGTGTAGCCATTGGCTGGAGGCCATAGCAGGAATCTCTACATTCTCTTTTCCTAGAAGTGCGTGGGGGCTCACGCTTAGAAATGGTGCAGTGGCGTACGCGCAGTGGCTAGTCTTCTCTCGGTAAGGCCTTCAAAGGCTTCAGTTCGCCGTTGTATACTTAGCACCTCAGTGCCAACGATATTCAAACCCACTGGGCCAGAAGCGTTTGTAATTAAAGGGTTTGAAAATACAAAGATAAACAATGTAGCTCTGGCTCTATCTGGAGCTCAGGGCTCCAAGTGGGTCTTTAACCTTTCATGCGTACATAGAAAACACTAGAATTAGGAGATTTTCAAGGGCAAAATGGAAGTTAATATTCATTTAAATAAATGTTTACATAAGCATTTTTTAAAAAATGTTTTCTCATCATTGAGAGAGAGTGTGAGCAGGGGAGGGGCAGAGGAAGAGGGACAGAGGATTTCAAGTGGCTCTGTGTTCCCAGCAGAGAGCGAGATGGGGCGGAATTCAGGAACCCTGAGATCATGATCTGAGCTGAAATCCCACGCTTAATGACTGAGCCACCCAGGTGTCCTGCATAACAAAATTTTATGTCAGATAACACCAACTCAAATTTTAAATTAGGGTCCATTATGGAATGGGTCTTCAAAGATCATTGCCAAAGTGCTTGGCGTCCCAAAATATCTTCAGACAGCCTTATATATTGTTGCAGTAAAATTTCAAGATCTAATTAGCTATATCAGTTCAAGAATCAGGCAGCATCCTATATGTCAAGTAGAAGAGAGCTCCAAAGGTCTACAGGAAATTAAAGATTTTTAAGGTAGAGAGTGGAAAAAATGGAAATTGTTAGCAAAGAATCCATTGTTTGAGGTAAGGTCACCCTCCTAAGTGGAACGGAAAAGATGTATCAGTAAATTTCCTAATGCTGACCAAGAAATTCCCATGTTAACTAGTTAGAGGTTACATTTCTAAGGAGCTGAAACTACAGTTTAAGTCTTGGTTTACTGACTTGGGACTTAACCTAAGTGACACCATTTGGGGCCTGTGGCTTTCTTTTTAACGATATATTTACATAAAAGGGATTATATTATATGTACAGTCATGGAACTTTTTTTACTATGAGGTCACTTTTCATATAAAAATACAGAACTCCTTTCTTTGCAGCTGCAAAGTATTCTATAAACTACCATTTCATTATTTTTAGCTTGTGTATATATACACACACAATATCTTAGTGAATGCAGAGATGTGATGATTACTCTGCAGTCTTTTTCTTTTTTTCCCTCCCTGATTGGGTGTACTCTACCATTTTTTCCTTACAAACTGCTGAAATAAATATATTTGTGTCACTAAGAACGGTTGATTTTATTGACTATTCTAAGGAATAAATTCCAGAAGAATTGCTAAATCAAAGTATATATGTCTTGATTTATTTGACTAATCTTCAATTGCTAGATTAAATTACTTCAATTTTTTAAATTCATAAACAGTCTGTAATGAACATCAATTTTTGAACCCAAGTCTCATTATTTCCTTTGAGTAAATTCCCAAATGGAAAATTACTGAACTTCTTTTAAAATCTTTTTGAAAGGGGCGCCTGGGTGGCTCAGTCGGTTAAGCGTCCGACTTCGGCCCAGGTCATGATCTCACTGTTTGTGAGTTTGAGCCTCACATCGGGCTCTGCTGACAGCTCAGAGCCTGGAGCCTGCTTCGGATTCTGTGTCTCCCTCTCTCTCTGTCCCTCCCCTGCTCATGCACTCTCGCTCTCTCTCTCAAAAATAAATAAACATTTAAAAAAAATTTTTTTAATCTTTTTGAAAAATGTCTTTGCCAATCTACTAGGTTAAAAACAAAACATAATTTTAATTTCCATTTTTAAATTTGAAATTGAGCATTGTTTGACATTGATTAGCCTTTGCATTTGTTCCTGGATTATCTTTACATATCCTTTGACCATTTCTTATTGGGATTTCTTTTTTATCTATTATTGATCTATAAGAGCTTTTTATACCCTTTGACACATGTTGCAATGACATGTTTGTCATTTGTCTTTTCATTTAGTTCATTGTGCGTTTTGCTGTATAGAAGTTTTGTATTTTCCTTGTAGACTTTAAATGGGAGGTTATAAGTTAATTATTTTCCTAAGTGGATAGCCATGTTCCAAACACCACTTGCTGGAAATGGGTGTGATAGAGTGTTGTTTTTTTAACTACTGAGTAGAGGAAAAAGGAAAGGAGGATATCATCATTCTTAGGCTAAACCATTGTGACACCAGACAAGGATTTCTGTGGTGTTTATTATTCTCTTTTTCTGTTTTCTAAACCAGCTTAAAATAGAAATCCCACTTTTGTTCTGCCAGTTCTCTCTTTTCATAAAGAAGCTGCTTGTATGGTTTCTAATGAGCCTAGAGGCCACAGAGTGCTATTCAACTGCACTTGGCATTACTTAGCATTAGAGTCTTCATCTTCAGTCTCTTCCCAGTGCTCTCCCATTTCACTAGAAGCAGACAATAACTGGGATGCACAAGCTCTCCTTTCGTTTATTTTCTTAGCATTATTCCTGAAGGTGGGTGGGCTGAATTTCTTCAGGCCTTCAATTTCTCTCCTTTATTTCAAAACATTTTATTATTTCAACTTTCCCTTCATAACGTAAGGCTTTTCATTTCATTCACTAGTTGGGATTCTTAAAGCCAGTATGCTTATACAGTTTAACAAAATATGTTCAATATGTTCATCGTGAAATAACACAAACTCAAAAGAACAGTGCACATACTCAGGGCAACCCATGTGGATGCACTGGAGCATGAATTAGAAGATGATGTGGTGGGGTGGGGGGGGGGGAGGGAGGGTGGGGAGCCTGGGTGGCTCAGTTAAGCCTCCAATTCTTGATTTTGGCTCAGGCCATGATTTCACGATTTGTGAGTTTTAGCCCCGCATTGGGCTCTGCATTGACAGTGCAGAGCCTGCTTGGGATTCTCTCTCTCCCTATTGCTCTGCCCCTCCCCTGCTCACTCAGTCTCTAAACAAACAAACAAACAAATAAATACTTCTAAAAAAGAAGAAAACAATGTGGATATTTGTTGTGTGTTGTGCATTTTACCATAGGTCACTGTGTTCAGTCAGGTAGTGTTTTTCATGCTTCATAGTAGTGCAAAGCATAGTCATCTCTTGAAAAATCACAACTTTTTATTTTGGCAGTTTTATTACTTTTTATCTACTACATATGAACAGATTTTCATACTGAAGACATGTGTTGTAGGAAAAGAGACCAAAATAGATAACACATACACACATATATATGTACACTCCTCACACACACACAGACATATGTATACAACCTCCCCCACAATAAACATACATATATACATACATCTACAGTACTTGTACCTGAGGGGTGATAGGGGTTTAATTGTGGAACACATATAAAAAGCACTTGGGGGACGCCTGGGTGGCTCAGTTGGTTGAATGTCCAACTCTTGATTTTGGCTCAAGTCACGATCCCAGAGTTGGGATCAAGCCCTGCATTGTGCTCCATGCTGAGTGTGGAGCTTGCTTGGGATTCTATCTCCTTCTCCCTCTGCACCTCTCCCCTGCTCGTGCTCTCTCCCTTTCTCTAAAAAATAACAATAAAAAGCCCTTGGGACCTTGGGATGCTTGGTAGTTAGTAAATTCTCTGTACATATTAGCTATTCTCGTTATGTATAGTCTTTTTCTTTTTTTAACCACTTGCAACGGGGGTGGGGGGCGGGTGAGAAACAATTCTCTTTATTTTGCCTTTCTCCTTTCACTGCCAAGTCATTTGTGTTCTTTGCTACAGTTCTGCTGAAATCTGCTTCTTTCCATCCTCTATGGGAACTGAGCCTCTGCCTTACAAAGTGGTTAAAAAGTCCAGTCTTAACATGACTGCGTTCCCCCAGGTTTTTCAGGGACGATGTAACAACTAGAAACATTTGTGTAGTGCTTTGTAGTTTACAAAGGGATTTACATCTATTTGACTCAGTGCAACCTTGAAAGGTAAGTAAAGATGTTACTAAGATTTTCCCCATCTTGTAGGACTGCTAGGATTGCTGCAACAAAGTGCCACAGACTAGGTGGCTTAGATGACAGAATTTTATTTTCTTGCAGTTCTGGAGACTGGAAGTCTGAGATCAAGGTGTCAGCAGGGTTGCTTTCTTCTAAGTCCTCTCGCGTTGTGTCCTAGATGCTGCCTTCTTGTTGTGTCCACATGGTCTTCCCTCTTTACCGTCTGTACCAAACTTTCCTTTTCTTATAAGGGCATCAGTTGAAGGGGAGCCTGAATATAGTATCCCAAAATGTGGCACTTTCAGGATACTGATTATTTTGAGCTAAAGGCAAGTGAGAACTCTCTGCTCTCTCACCATCTGCAAAGCAGGGCATAAATTTGCCCTGAGAAAGGTACTCTCCCCATACCAGTAAGAGGAGAGGTGAGGAGAGGATTCTTGTTGCTAGAGATGAGGAGTCAACTCTGAGATGACTTTGCACAAACAGACTTTACAAAAATAACCCTTGTCTTACATTAAGAAATCTTCATCCCCCGCACATATTTCCCAGTCACTTTTGCACAAGTAATGCACTCTAGAAGCCCCAACCCTCTTTCCTTTGTCTAGTCACTTCTCCACAATTTATCACCTTTTGTTAAAAAGGTATACAAGCCTCCAAGTCTGTTGCCTCTTTGGCTTTTTTCACTTCTTTTTTGTGAAGCCACCATGCACATACAATGCACATACTTAAAAGTTAAGTATTGATAAAATTGGATGCCTCCTCTCCTGTTATTTTGTCAATTTAATTTGCTCAGCTACTAAACCGAAGAGGGTAGAGGAAAAGGTTTTTCTTTCCCTCTGTAATCATACTGGATTAGGGCCCCCTGCCAGTGACCTCATTTTAAATTAACCCATTTAAAGGTCCTGTCTCCAAATACAGTCAAATTCTTAGGTAGGGGGTTAGGAGATAGGAATTTGGGAAAGACACAATTCGACCCACAACAGGTGGGAAAACTGATACTTTTGGAGGTCAAATTTCTTGCCCAGAGTTGGAGCAAAGTCAGGGCTTACACTTCCCTGTACTTGATACTTAAGCAACAAGGTACCTTCCAACTTTCACATTATAATATATCACAGAAACTTTCCCATACCAATGAAAATATTTCTGCATGATTCTTCTTAATGTTATCTAGTGTCTTAGCTTGGACTATCACAGAACACCAAAGATTAGGTAGCTTATAAACAACAGAAATTTATTTTTCACAGGTCCTGAGGCTGGGAAATCCAAAATCAAAGAGTCAGCAGATTTGGTGTGTTTGGTGAAAGCCCACTTCTTGTTTTATATAGATAACTTGTCTTCGTGATGGGCCCTCATAGGTGGAAAAAAGGGAGCTCTCTTTGGATCCCTTTTATAAGAGAACTAATCCCATTCATGAGGGCTCCACCCTCATGACCTAATCACCTGCCAAAGGTCCCACCTCCTAATACATCACCTTAGGGGTCAGGATATCAACATATGAGTCACAAACAATTCAGTTGATATTTATTGCTTTCCCACTGTGTAAACATAACACAGTTTATTTCAACAATCCCATATTGATCTAGGCTGTTTCTTACACTAAAAAATAATTCTCCAGTGAGCATCCTTGTAACTAAGGCTTTGCACCTAATCTTTATCATTTTGTGAAGATGAATTTCTACAAGAATTGCTAAATCACACAGTATGCAGTTTTTAAAGACATCTATACCTATGAAGGTTTTTTTAAAGTGAAAGTATTGTGAATTCTGCAATAATAATGGTTAAATGCTAAGTAATTCTTACCCTTTTTATTATTGTTTTACATCCATGAGTCCACACATCCACACACATGCAAAAATATATCTCAGATACATTGGTGATTGCTAATCCAATCAGACTATGACCAGAGAAATGATTGTGAATTCTGGAGGAAGCAGACTCTTTAATCTCACAAATGCATCTCCCACACCAACACAATGCTTGGCAGTAAAAGACCCACAGTGAATATTAGATGAATATGTGAATGATAATCTGCATACATAGTGCCTCATATTTGCCTAAGAGTAATCCATGGTTTTTTTCTGCCCCTGAGAGTAAGAGAATAGGTATGACTACTGGCAGAGCAGGGTTTTGCAGGTTTTTAAAAAAAATATTAACAAAACATGCTTGCAGTGCAGATCAAGTGGTTTTAAGTTATTATTAGCAATATGCATAAAAGTATCGATGCAATAGAAGTATCATCTTCACATGTAATTTATCGAACATCTAAAACATCACTAATGAACTACCTAATTGCTACTCCAAATGGTACTATTTCAGCTTTCAAGTAAAGAGAGGGGGAAAAAAAGGTCACTGCTTTAATCCTACAAATTGCTTTTATCCTGGCTATAGAAAGACTTTTTAGAAGTTCTAAATTGTAGGTTCTTTGCAAATATCTTTTCTTGATTATTTGGTCTATGTGACAGCAAAGGGATGGAGGAAGTTTCCATGGTTTGGCAAATAAATAATTACCCACCATATCTTCAAATTCTCCAATGAATCCTTAGATTTTTATTATATTTGCAGGTGTAGCATCACAGATTTTTCATTCTCTTTCCAATGTCATTTGTTTTCTATTCCTTATAATCTATAAAATATTCAGCATCCTGATTTAAAATAGCAAAGAGGGAGTCCTGGATGTCTCAGTTGGTTGAGTGTCCAACTCTTGATCTCAGCTCAAGTCTTGATCTCATGGTCATGAGTTCCAGCCCCACATTGGGTTCTACACTAGGCATGAAGCCTACTTTTAAAAAGGCAGCAAATAAATAACAAAAATACAAGGACTTTTTTTCAAATCATGGCTAAAAACATTCATTTGGTATAAAATGGCATAGATTCAAATCCTTTATTTATTGAGTGCATACTATGTACCAACCCCTGTGCTCGACACTGAGAATAAAGAACTATGGATGTGGTACATTCTAAATTCCAAGGGCATGATAGTTCGCTTCTTTTCATTTTATCTCTAAATTTTCAGGGTCTTTTTGTGGCTTTTTATTTCACCTCCCTTTCTTTATTCATTATGGGTTTTTTTTTCACTGTTTCATTTGTATGTGTGTAGATAATTTTCCTATGTGTTTTTCCTTCTTCTCTTTCCTTCTACCTTTTATTACCTACTAAGCTGACCCTTGCATTTGTCTTCCATGTGTTTTCTCATCTATTTTTCTGTTTTGGTTTCTTCTAACTATTACTGGCTTTGCGGAGGATGACTAATTCCATAGAACATGTTTTTATGTGACTTATATGTGTTTTTCATTCTCTTAAAAGCAGCTGCAGCCTAGGTGAATGGCTTCTAAATTTTTTTGACCAGATAGTACATCAGTAAAAAATGTCTAAATATGCCCCCTTAATATATAAATATATATTTACTAATGAACTACATACATGTACATATACATATATGAGTATGAACAATTATATAATATATAATTTAAAAAACAAAACTTGAAAAAAATTGAAATAACCAAAGGGTGAGATAAAAATATATAGGATGAATTCTAATACTTTCTCCTGGGTGCCAGTGGATCATCTTGTGCACTCACTGTGGAAACCTCTTGAGTTTTATAAACTTGATAGTTTGGTCTTTTCTCACTTTAAGGAGGGCACTGAGCATCCTGTTTACTCTCTAATACCTTTTAGAATATTCTGGGAGGAACAGTAAAGACAATTTTGAGAGTCCTATTTGCAGCCAAGGACATTGAGATCAAGACTCTCAAACAAAAAAGAGTAATAAAAGCCTCTTCCATCTTCAGAATAAGTAGAACCATCCTATCTGGGAACTTTGCTGATGTGGGAGGCAGTAGAGAATTGGGCATAATAATGGAACATTCCTTAAGTTTGGCAGGTAAACACTCTTTTACTTATTTAATAATTTGTCTATTGCTTTTTCTGTTGGAAAAGTAATATATGTGCCCTGAAAAAGGCTCAAACATCATAGAACTATACAATGAAGAAAGTGAAAGTCTCCTATTTTTCCTACCACCTAAAGAAAACCACTGTAATTGTGTGGTCATTGGTCTCCAGATTAAAAAAAGGTTTTTTTTAATGTTCATTCATTTTTGAGAGAGAGAGAGAGACAGAGTGCAAGCGGAGAAGGGTCAGAGAGAGAGGGAGACACAGAATCCAAAGCAGGCTCCGGGCTCTGAGCTGTCAGCACAGAGCCCAACGTGGGGATGGAACCCACAAACCACAAGATCATGACCTGAACCAAAGTCAGACACTTAACCAACTGAGCCACCCAGGCACCCCCAGATTTTTTAAATGCACATTTTAGCACATATTATTATCTTGTTCAACCAAAATGAGACCATTCCCATTTACACAGCATCTTTTACTTCATTTTCCAAGGGTATCTTTCAATATTAGTACAATAGATTGTTCTTTTAAGTGGATGCATAGTATTCCATTATATAGATATGCCTCTATTTAATGAGTATCTTGTTTATGCTCATGTCCAATATTTTACTCTTATAAACAATGCTACAATGAACATTAGTGTACATTATTTCTGCATAAGAATGCCAGAGTAGTTTCATAAAAGAGGAGTGGAATTCCAGGTGTAATGGTATGAAACATTTTTGGAACATTAAAATTTTCCATCAGTACTACCAAATTGCCCTGCAAAAGACAGTATCAACTGATACTGTCACCAAAAGATTATGTATTTATTTTTCCACACTAAAAACTGTTAGTGTTTTAGTGTTTTTAATCTGAAAGGTAAAAAGTATTTACTTGTTTTAATTTGCCTAATTTTAAAAAATGTTTCTTTATTATTTTGAGAGAGAAATAGAGAGCATGAGCAGGGGAAGGGAAGAGAGAGAGGGAGAGAGAGAAATTCCAAGCAGGATCTATGCTGTCAGCACAGAGCTCGACGTGGGGCTCAATCCCATGAACCTTGAGATCACAACTGAGCCAAAATCACGAGCCAGAGGCTCAACCGCAACTGAGCCACCCAGGCACCCTTGCCCGTTTTATTGTTAATGAGATTGAGGATTCTTTTATATACTAACCAGCCATTTATATTTGTGAGAGCAGTGGTTCTTTGTTTGGTTTCTAGTTTTAACTTTTTATTGTACAAATTTGCGAATACACACAAAAGGAGCACCATGCTTCAATAGTAATTAACATTCTTAGCAAACTCAGACACCATGTCATTTCACATAGGAATGCTTTTAAATAACACTGGAAGATGTCATTTAGTGCCCTTTGACCCAGGCACTCACCTCTAATTCCGTGGCTAAGCAGAAAATGTGTAAACGAAAGGAGTAGCAAGAGCCAACCCTAGATGTCCTGCAGCAGTGGAAACCAAGTTACTGATTCAGACCACCAGGTGGCAGACCACAGGAAAAGGAAAAAGGAGAGGAAGAAATGTCACCTACCAAGACCCAGCTCCAGGATGACCCAGAGATCTTAGAAAACTTGGTTTCCTATTAGTATTGAGGAGGTCAGGGATCAGGGAAGATTACTCAGAGGCATTGTTTTAAACTATAGTAATGTACTTAATTATCTGATAGTAACATGGTTTATTATGTGATGCATTTTATTATCAGATAAAACATCTTTTGTTTTCTTTTTTTCTCTGTAAATGTTATTCTCATTCTTAAGGCCTCCAGGAATAATGTCATAATTGGAATTGCATCAAACCTATAAGTTAATTTGGAAAAAAATCAAGATTTTTATGATACTTATTTTTCTCATGAAAGAATGTGTTTTTGTCACTATTGAGGTCTCCATTTATATATCTTAGTAAGGATTGCAGTTTTCCTTATAAAGATCATGCATATCACTCATTCAGAATTTTACTTGGGGAGATATTTTATATATATTCTAACTGGATTTTGGTGATTTTACAGAAATATACTGATTTTTGCAGATTAAATGTTTAATTTCTGTATTCTTTTATTAAAAATAGCTATGAGTTAGTTCTTCCTAATTTTCTTGCTATACAATTATGTAACCTGAAAAATATCATAAAATTCTTGTATTTTTCTTTCCACCATTTATTTCTGTTATTTCTATTTCATGCTTCATTATATTGGCTGAAAATGATATAAAAATATAAAAAATTTAATAGTAATGATAATATAGCTTTACTATGTGTAATTGAGTTTTTATTCGGAATAGATACTTGTGTTTATTTTAATTTTATACAATAATGTATTTTTATTAAGAGTATAAATGAGTGTTGGAGTGCCTGATTTCGGCTCAAGTTATGATCTCACGTTTGTGAGATTGAGCCCCGCATTGGGCTCCACACTGGGTATGAAGCCTACTTAAGATCCTCTCTCTCCCTCTTCCTCTGCCCTTTCTCCCACTCATGCTTTTTCTCTCTCAAAAATAGAATTAATAATAATAATAATAATAATAATAATAAAAGACTATAAATGGGTGTTGATTTCATCCAGTGGCTTTTCAGCATCTACTGAGAGGATCATATGATTTCTTTTATTGAATCAATTTATGTAGTTATTTTATTAATGTTTCCTTATATTGTCAGTTTTTTATGTCTAATATTCATAAGTAGGTTTTGTCTGTAAATGTTTGGTGTGTCATACCTTTATTGGATTGTAGTGTTAGAGCTATATTTAGCTCATAAAAGAATGGGATAACATCCAATCATTTTCTGTGTTTTATGTTACAGAATAAATATATAATGATTTTTATCTGTTTTATTATTACTATTTTCCTAAGGCAGTTATGGAAACAAAGCTATTTTTAAATTTTAAAAATGAAAATAAAGAAATGCTTATATTACAGTAGAGACACTTTTACAACTCAGAACCTTAAAGAGCTATAATAAAGTTTATTTTCCCCACCCCAGCATGTTAAGGAAATGCCTGCCAAACCCATTATAAAAGATTATCTCTGTCTGAGTGTGCTATGGGTTATACTATTACATAAAGCAGACAAAATCCTTTGTTTTTCTCAGCTGTTCTGCTCAGTCATGGAAAGAATAAAATTATACCTAGTGATTCAGCATCTGAAATGTTATACCAAGTCAAAAGTTGCTGCCTATATAGTTTTCACAAGAAGCTATTGCATTTCTTAGGTTCTGGTAGGTAATAATAATATTCCAAGGAAATCTTTCTTGGTTGAGGGTGGAAAGCAATAAAGAATATGACTCAAATTTTATCTGGTTGTATAACCTGTCTCTGTAAGTAAGTCATGGCTTGGATAATAAAAAAGTAGTTGTGGTAAACTTCCAGATGAGTAATATTGATAAAGCTTCATTACGACTCTTCTCATCATGGATCACAACATTGTTTGACAGAACTTTCTGGCATAATGGAAGTGTTCTATTTCTGTGTGTGCAATGTAGCTATGTGTCCACTGTGGCTCTGAGAACTTGAAATGTGGCCAGTGCTGATGAGAAACTGAATTTTTATTTTTATTTAATTGTAATTAATTTAAATTGAAGTAGCCGCATGTGGCTAGTGGCTACCATAATGGACAATGCCGCTTCAAATATGAAATGTAATCAGTATGGATACATTAAGAACCCAAAATGTTTTCACCACATTTCCTTATTACGCATAAATAAATTTCACTTGCCAATATTTTGACAACTCAAAATCAATATCAGTCTCATCATTTATGCTTGCATTTTAAAAACTCACTTTAATACTTTTCTCCTGTCTGAGACATCTTTGCCATTCTGAGAAGTATCTGTTTTTCCTTTCACTCGCATTTTGCTATTGTTGCTGTCTTTTGTCTACATGCTTTTAGCTCTGCCATTAGGTGTCTTTGTAATTTCACATCCAAACCTTGTGAATTTTTGTTAGTTTCTTTAAATAAAGCGATTTGGTTCAAATACTGACATGAACAAGGATATGACATGTATAATGATGGATAATTATATCAATAAACTGGACATGGGTAAAAAAATAATCAAGAAGAGTTGGCAAAAAAAAAAATTTAATGAGAACTTAAGAATAGAATTGGCACTTTAGTATGGAAATTGCAGCCATATCATTGAATTCCTTTTCAAAGATGAAACCATTTCACTGAATCCATTACCTTAATTACACTTTAAACTTGCTAAAAATGTGCACCGGTATACACCAGTTTTACGGGCAGTCTCCACATCTAGCTCCATTGTTATTAAAATTTTAAGATTTGGTGATTACGTTGTTATTGTAGCAGTACTGCCTTGTGTTGCTTTTTGTATTTCCGTAGGAGTAATTTGAACGTATATTTGAAAAGTGTTATGGTTTCAAATGACCTAATAGGATCAAGGGATTATTTCAGTGAATTATCTTTTAATTAACAGATTGCAAAGTACTATTTTTAGAGAGGTTGGAACAACCATTCATTTGAAGCTAAAGCTTCATCATTTAATAAATTAATTCATCATTCAAGTCATAATCTTTAGCAGTTGAGAATAATGGTAGCTGCCTAAATATAAAAAACCAAAAGCTAATTTTAAATGAAATTATCTGTAACTGGAATCCAGATATATTTTTTAATTTGTTTAAATGTTTATTTATTTTTGAGAGAGAGAGAGAGAGAGAGAGAGCATGAGCGGGGGAAGGGCACAGACAGAGAGAGGGAGACACAGAATCTGAAGCAGGCTCCAGGCTCTGAGCTGTTCACACAGAGCCCGACCCAGGGCTCCAACTAACGAATGGTGAGATCATGACCTGAGCCAAAGTTGGACGCTTAAGTGACTGAGCCACCCAGGCACCCTTGGAATCCAGATATTTAAAGCATTGAAATATTGGACTGCATGGTTCCTTAAGGACCCAAGTTTCTATAAAGATGTTGAGACTGATGGTGGAGGCTACCTCTAAGAAAGATGAGAGAGGTAACAAACTCTTCAGGAAGGAGCAGAAATGAGATGCTA